>NW_027493043.1:0-465364 GCF_021521415.1 Bidens hawaiensis
CACCGGTAATGGGGTCTTACATTTACTAACACTGTTAGCCATTGTAAGTTAAGATAATAATTTTTAAGGTAAGTGTATTAACATTCACATTGAGTATGCACACAGCCCGAAAACATAACAAGGAAATGGGGCTAGAAACTCACCTAAACTCGGTTATGTCACCGTTAATGTTTATTCCTTTCTTTAGCTATGCGCGACTAACTTTATAACAATTACACGTATCAATTAACTATCACTACCCATATCGTATTTCTAGTTTAATTATAACTCTCAACGAACTGGGGGTCAGGGGGGCAGCGCCCCTGGCAACAAGGTTCTGAGGGTCGGACAGCCCCTAGCGGGGTCCAAGGGGCAGAGCCCCTGGCTGGGGTTAAGCTGCCAGGTCAGCTTGGAAAATTTTATTTCTATTCACTGTCTTAACACAATTTTTATTAGGATTTTAAATTATTATTTTATTCCCTCACTCATTCGTTATAGCGAATTGCCTCAGATTCGTTATATAATCTTCCTTAATTCGTTATCCGGTTCGTTATCTTAACATAGCGAATGGTGAGTGACGAATCACCTGATTCGTTATGTTAATATAACGAATTGGCGAGTAACGAATCTCCTGATTCGTTATCTTAACATAACGAATTGGTGAGTAACGAATCACCTGATTCGTTACCTTATCATAGCGAATTGGGCACATAACGAATGACCTGATTCGTTTGTCATAACGAATTAGCATATGTTCTTATCCAGACCTTGACTCACAGTCAAAGTCAAAATCAGTAAGAACACAGAACAGTCAACAGGTATAGGATTTCCAATTAATCCTCATTTCGTGATGAAATAACACGAATCTGGTATCAATGGACTCGTAATACCAGCGCCAACAAAGCCCAACCATCCAATCAGTCCAACATCGTGCTAAATGGTGTTTTTAGTCCGATATATACCTACGGCTCAACATACGATTACTAAACCCATGAAATGTTAACGAATTTCAACTAGTGTAGTTATGTTTGATTCGATTTTTTTTTTTAACATTTATGCGCAGATCTAGGAGTGCTAAATGAACCCGAACCTAAATGAATAATTTCTCGTTATAAACGTACCTTAAACGATTCGATCTACGAACACGATCTAGTATTGATGTTGGTTTGTTTCGTCACAACGTTCTAGCACCAACAAGCTCGGGTTTTCACCTTCGGATCTTGGCTCGGGATATAGGATGGTGTTTGTGTGTGTTTTACAAGGTGTAGGCTATGGTGTAGAGATGGATAAAAATGGAAATGATTAGGGTTTAAGGGGTATTTATACTCCCTTAAGCCCATGGACCTAAGGCCCATTCCATTTCTTATTCCATCTTCTAAAGTCCAAGCGCACCCTCTTAGATTTTATTATCTAAACAGATACATGACACATTATTGCATAAACAAAATTCTCTTTTATTGCTATAACCGAAAGTAGGATGTTATAGTAAAAATAAGTTTATTTTGGACAGATATGGCAAAAGTAAGCAAACTACAGGGACGAAAATGACAGTTTACTTTATTTATTTAAAAGGGTAATTTTGTCATTTCATATTAACTTAAAAAATAAAAGCTAACGAAGTTAGAGATATGGATTGAAATAGCGAAAAAAGGTTTATTGGATTTTAATAATCCCTATTAAATGGTATTAGCCGATAATAATCCCTGCTCATTTTATCGCCACTGGAGGTACCAAATTCAAAAAAGTTGGCCCCCAATGGTACCCCGTTAAAAAGGACTTAATGCCGTTATACCTTTTTCTGAATTTCAAACTAATTTTTTAGGGATATTGATTGGAAGAAAGATCGAGTCGATTGATATAAAACTTAGCTCGAAACGATGATCCCAACAACATGATTTTGGTTAATTATAAGTTTAAACACCCGAATTGAAGCATTGTTTCATCGTTATGGAGCACATTTTCAAACTAAGTTTTACAACAATCGACTCGTAACCTCCTTCTGATCAAAAGCCCTAAAACATTGGTTTGAAATTCAGCACAAAGTATAACGCCGTTAAGATAGCGGGAACCATTGAGGGCCAACTAGATTTAATTCGGGACCGCCAACGGCGATAAATTGAATAGAGATTATTATCGACAATACCATTCAATAGGTATTGTTAAGATCCAATAATGAAACCAAAAGGACGGAAATACTAAAATAACAAATTGGTTGGATATGGTAAAAAGAGCAGTCCACAGGGACAAAAATGGAAGTTCTCTCTCTTAGAATTATTACCTAGGTTCACCCTGGATATAACCGATGATAGGTGGGTATGGAGCTTAGATGGTGATGCCTATTTCACCTCGAAATCATGTCGAGAACTAGCATGAATCCTAAACCGGTTCTTGCTGTGAAGTAGAATAAGTGGATTCCTTTAAATGTTAATCTCCACGAATGGAAAATGGAAATGGGAAGAATAGCAACTACGGATTCCATCTATAAAATCAAGGTGTTTGAAGAGATCAATTGGTGTCCTCCATGTTAAGGAGAAAAAAAATCGGCCGAACATATTCTAATATCAAGCTATGTTGCATCGGTAATATGGTAATTCATTAGTAGTTTGTGTAAAATACCCATTGTGTATGCTTTCAAAGTCCAAGACCTCCTCAAGATCCACCCCACTATTGAAGGTCAAGCGAAAAAAAAGGAAAGATATTCATTTGGTAATTCTCATGATATGTTGGTGCTTATGAAATGCAATAAATGAAACATATTTCAATAATACAAGACCCTCGATCAATAAATCAAAGAGGATGTGAAAAGATTTTTTTTCTATGGATAAAAAATAGGGGAAATTAGTTGGGTAGATTGAGAAAAATGGCGTGATTTTTCGTTTTGAGTTTTTGTGTGTTGGAGGATGTAATTATTGTTTTTAGTGTAGCATCTTTCTAGTATAGATTTTTTTTTGCAATAAAATATGTCGTTTAAAAAAAACGGTAATAAATCTCAAACGTGTCTAGTTAATTGTTTATCACGTGCAGTTAGCATTCTAGTCCAATTGCATGGTGGTGATAGTTAAAACGTGGGATATTATGGCCTCAAGTTCAAAAGTTGACTCAAGGGGGTTTCCCACGATGGCATTTGTTTTCGTGGTGTTCTTGAGACCTGAATTTCCAAAATAAGTATGAATGATTGGCAACTCGTCTCAAAAAGACTTACATGGGTTTGGGGGTGGTTCCAAATGACGTTAAAAAATAGGTGTCACATAAGATTTAGATAAATCCTTCAAATCCATATATTTCTCTCCACATTAAAGATTTGGAAAACTGGATTTTAATAATCTCATTTTTTTGGCAGTTGGCCGATAATAATTTTATCACATAAAATAGTTGTCACCAGTCCCAACTTTCAAACCAATTGTTTTCATTGGACCTCCATTAAAAAGAAACCTTAACGACGATAAGTTTTTTCCAGATTTCAATTTGATATATTAGGGTTTTTGATCGAAATGAGGATACGAGTCGATTGATGCATAACTTACTTCGAAATGGTGGTCCAAACAACGAAACGACGCTTCAATTCGGGTGTTTAAACTTCGAATTAACAAAAATCAAGCGTTTGAAGCACCGTTCGAAGTAACTTTTGGATCAATCGACTCGTATCCTCATTTAGATCAAAACCCTAACACATTAGTTTGAAATTTGGAAAAAAAATATTAATGGCATCAAGTTTTTTTAACGGGTGTCCAACGAAAACAATTAGTGTGAAAGTTGGGACCGCTGAAAGCTATTTTCTAATATAAGAATATTATCGGCTAAATATAACAATGTGAGATTTTTAAAATCCAATTTACCTAACGAATCTTATAAATTCTTACTTTTTCAAATGATCACCAAGTTAAATTTATTTCTCATAATCAATTATTTTTTTTAAATTAATTACACTTTAGGTCATATGGTATACCCATATTATTTTCTGTATAGAACGACTACTTTCTTATATTTAGGCTATCATACTCTAAATTTTGAGAGCCCCGATACTCCACTCTAGCCAGACTATGTTGTATTAAATGGGCCCACGCTGGCTTCAGAGTTTGGCTTGGGCGTTCCCCCGAGAAACAATATCGCCGACTGCCACTTGACGATCGTTGTGCCACCACAAGAGCAGAACCCTCTGGCGTAACATACGATGGGACGAAAACCCGGGTGGGCTCAGGGTTCGAGCTGACAACCGTTGCACAAATCCTAACTCAAATCCTTCATTGCCAATATTTTCACACCCTAACCTACGGCGGAAATGCCGGGGCGTGAACTAATTGTCACAGCTCTCAAGGTTACTATCATGTAACATTATAAGTTTCAATATCTATTTAATAATTTCAAATAAAACAATTACAGTTAAGTACATCAAGTATAACAAAATTACAACAATGATTAATTAAGTTTGTATCCTAAAAAGCATCTCTACGTGATCTTCATCTTGCTAAACAATCAAGCTGATAACCTGCAAATGCGTATAAAATATATTTTTGTCAACAACACATGTTGAGTGAGTAAAACACCAGTTTAAGACACAACAGTAATAGTATATATAATATATAAAGAAAAATTCAAACTGTTCCTGTGTGATAAGCAGTTAAACCATTGCACATACATAAACAATCAAACATAAACCGTTGCCATGCGAATGGGCATTGGTTACCAAAAATGAGGTGTCGGTGAAACCATTGTCAATGCGTCGGACGCCGGCCACTACGACGGTCATATGATCATACTAGACTGAGAATATGTTGGACCTCTCCGAATGCGATTCAAATAAAGCAAGTAAGCAAATAGCAAGTTAGGCATAAACTGATATATACACAAGGATTAACAGTTGCGGTTTTGAATACTAGATAATATATAAGTATTGTAAATACGCAGAAGTCCCCAAAACGGTTAAAAATGAGTTAAAAGGGGGAGTGAGATACTCACATGATCGGATGAACAAAATAAATGTAGATGATGAGAGAGATGAACCCGGCAGGATATACCGTCAAGGATTCCTAGTTAAATATAATATTTATATGAATTAATTAATAAAAGATAAACATGATTTAATGAATTAAGATTTTAATGTGAACTGGGTTATGTTTGGGATTATAATATTATTGATTGAACGATTTAGTTATATATGGATTATTATTATTGTTTCGCATTTATTTATTAAAGTCATTGTTTTTAATATTTA
Organism: Bidens hawaiensis; assembly: GCF_021521415.1. Lineage (NCBI taxonomy): Eukaryota > Viridiplantae > Streptophyta > Magnoliopsida > Asterales > Asteraceae > Bidens > Bidens hawaiensis. The sequence goes on from NW_027493043.1 coordinate 5,192, forward strand.
TAAAATTACCCTTGATTTCTTGATATGATAAATATATACCCAAAATTTATAAACTAATAATTTAAATAACTAATTTTAATATAAAAATATACTTATAATTATTTGAGTAAATAAAATACTAATGTATAACTAAATAGATGACCATAATAACAATGTGTAATTATTTAAATATAATATGTAGTAAATTGCAAATAAATACTTCATTTGAATCTTTTAATAAAAACTACTTAATATGTTCCTTATAAATACAATATATCTATATATTTATATAAAATAAATATGAGCAAAATTTATTAAAACATTCAATGACGAGAAACATAAATATTTGTGTCGGGTTTTACATAAAAGTAATTAGGTTTTCAATTATTATTAGAATATACTTATAATGCATATATATATATATATATATATATAAGGGTTTAAATAAAAATAGATTGTTTCTTAAGAATGATAAGAACCAATTGACAAATGACAAGTGGCATAGTTCTTAATTTATACAAAAGGGTAATTAGGTAATTTAAGTTATCAACTAATTTAAATTAAAAAATGGAGAAAGTGAATACGATGCTGTCATGCGTGTAAGCTTAGACACAAAACTCATCAAAACTACGTAGGTTTGATTAAAAATAGTCAAAGTTTTATTTTTTACCTTATCCTAATCCCTACTATCTATCATCTATTTCTCAACATCTTATGATCTCCCTTCCACCCACCGTCTCCAAAGACTTAAATCAACAATTAACACAATCATTAAATCAATATTAAAGGAACCTCTGTTTTAGACCGAATACCCTTTTGTATCAATATCATCCGTTAGACTACTTGTTTGAAATATGTTAACTGTGTGTTTTGTATCCAAACAAAAGTAAGAATATTAATATTTAGTTGTTGTATAACTCATTATTATTATTAAATTAAAATATTAATAAAACACAAAATGGGGAATTCATGATCAACTCAGGGAATGAACAATCGATTTTTGATTGACTCGCATATTCAGTTTGGAACTATATGATGCAATCATAAGGGAAGGATACAAATCAATTTTACAATTGGTTGATTGCTAACCATCAATTACGATAGGAAAACAAAAAAACTTGAAAAATTCTCAGATCAAAGCCTTGGGAGACAGTGGGTGGGAAGGAGAGCATAGGCTGTTAAGAAATAGATGATAGAGATTAGGGTAAAAAATTAAACTTTGACTATTTTTAATCAAAACTACGTAGTTTTGATGAGTTTTGCGTCTAAGCTTACACGCACAACAGCACCGTATTCACTTTCCCCTTAAAAATACATTAAAAACCGTTTAATGTAACGTGTTCCTTTATTGTTAGTTAATACCTTCAGTTAGCAATTGATTCATTGTTTGAGTGTTCATTATTTATTTTTTTAATTTGGTTACAATGCTCACGCAACTCAACCAATTTACATAAACCCTTTTGTTCATGTTATTGTGTTATTAATTCATGTAAAATTATTATAAATTGATTTTTACTGTCATTAATTATTATATGGTAGATTGCCAGTAATCATATTATTATGTTTATTATTTTTTAAATTCAATTGATTACAATGCTCATTTCCTTCTACACCTAATTCACACGTTCTTGCCATAGTACGGATAGATGATATCAAATAATCAAGAGGTTTTTAAAGTAATCTTTACATGTTTTTTTATTGTTAAAATGGATATTGTTTTTTGGAAACTAATTAAAAAGCCTACATACTAGCCATAATAATAGCACCTGTTGATCGTGAATTGACAAACTATATTTGACGGTTCCCACTTTTTTTTAAACTACTTGGACAATAATACCCTTAGTAAACACTAACTAAAAGCATAAGACACTATATGGTTTTTGGTAACTTTTAATCTCAACCATTGAATTGTTTGGTCTAATGGTTTAGATTTATTTCTACCATTCCTAGGAAATTATCTATTTTTACAATAACTCATCCCTATATCTATATATATATATATATATAGAATTGGGTTTATTTTAGAAGTATTTTTAGAGTGACAAGTGTGAGAAATAAATCTAACCAATCAGATATTTTCTTTTCTTTTATTATTTATTTAATATTAATGACATAATAGTAATTGGGGTATTATTTTTTATATATGGTAAAACCTACTTTTCATGTGAGGTTACAAGTAATTGATTTTTAATCATTTTAACTTTTTTTTCCTTTTTGTAAATCATATATTACAAGTATTTGCTAAACAATTCATCTTTTCCTTTTTGTATTTTTTCAATTCTTTCGAGAATTCGTTGTCGATATATTAACTCAAAAAATAGTGAAATCCTTTTCTATATATTACTAATTCAAGTTGTGTGTTTTTTAAAATGAACCAAATTAGCCATTAATTTAACCGATTTCCAAACCTACACTGTTCTAGTTTTCATTTACAATGTAGAACTTAGTGTATAATTTAGGAATGACATTTTTCATAAAAAAAACTACTTTGTTAATATAATACACAACCCGTAAATGAATTCTATTGCACGATTGGGTACAATATACCCTCATTCGTAGGCTATCAAGTACAAAATCAAACTAATTACAAACATTAAAAATCCATCAAGTTACACAAAAAAAAAAAAAAAAAATTCAACACTGTTGATCCATTACATTACACCAAGAATAAAGAGTTCAAACTTTTCAAAATTCGATAAATGGGTCATATAAACTTAACCAGTTACTTAGCATGAACATAACACTAGGGTTCAAAAGTATGTGTCAAAATCACCAAACAAGTATGCCATATTCTGATTGTTTCTTGATCAACCTAACATCCATTCTGCACCAAGTAACTCGATGATATTGGATATTTTCGTGTTTATGTCTGACAACGGAATCTTGGCCGCAAACCTCCATGATAATAGATCTTTTTTATGTTCTATCTACACATGGAAAACCATATGTTCTATCTATATAAGAAAAAACATATTGTTTAAAAACCAAAAAAACTATATGTAACAATCAGATTATATGTAAAAGTAACGGGCTTACCATTTTAGGAACTATGACAATGCAAATCAGAATAAAACAATCATCCGCTTCCCTTTCATATGAATAACTAGATCTACGAAACATACACCTAGTAAAAGTGGTTATATCACACACCATGAGCTCACACAAGCCAACACGCCAACGTTTTATATAAATTTTCGCCAATTAACTTATGCGCACACAAGCAAATCAGGATATAACAATCATTTGCTTCCTTCTCATATTTTAACTGCATTTACGAAACATATACCTAGTAAAAGTTGTTATATCACTCGTCCATGAGCTCACGCAGGCCGGCGCATCAACATTTCATATAAAATTCACCATTCAGCTTATGAACACACACAAGCCTACACATAAAACATCACAATAGTTTATAATTTTCTACACAATTTTAATGTTGGACCTACACAATCCAACATATCCGATACACATGCATTGTTATCACTACACATGAAAAGATACCCTACACACAATTTAACACACTTTTACCAAAATACAGATTTCTACATACATATATATGTAACCTGCACATACCATCATACTTAACAAACTAATCAACATCTAAACGTTAAATAAATCATCAAAATATGCCTACACAACTAACATATCCCTTCACATATATACTACCTACACAGTTGGCATGCCCCTACACAAAACACATGTAATGTTAGACCTACACAATCCAATATATTGAGCAATGCTACACCTACACATGCAAAGATGCACTTACACACACAAAAAAAATTTATATCTCATCCACCAAAATAAAAATTCCTACATACATACACGAAACTTGCACAGATCATCATAATATGCCATCATAACTAACATATCCCTACACATATATACTACCTACACAGTTGGCGTACCCCTACACATATAGAGACAAATAAAACATCATAATATAGTTTTATTGTATATTACCTACACAATTGGCATACCCCTACACGTATGTAGACAAATAGAACGTCATAATACATGTGCATTGTATATTATCTACATAGTTGGCATACCCCTACACATATATACTACCTACACAGTTACATATAGACAAACACAACATCATAATATACCTACAGTGTATATTAAAACAAAAACATTATGATAACTATATGCATAATAAGAAATATTGTACAATGCATGAAAACTCTATACGTCCAAAAATGACAAATTATAAAATATAATCCTTAAATTAAAATATAACGTTTTAATAATTACATATATTAGAGAGGCTAATAGGTGCATAAATAAATATAAAGAAAAAAGATACAATTACATCTACAAATAAAGAGCCATACCTACACAGAAAGTATGATGATCATCCAATTATAATACATTCATAATCGATAACAAATACACCTACAACCGAAGATACCTTCACAAAGTATAAAATATTGTGTAGCATAGGAATTACTGCACAATTGAAAACAAAATATGCGGAGTAGGAAGTTTTACTAAGTGCAGTGTAGGGATAACATAATTATATCTATCAATACAATAAACTGTAATATGCTAAGTTGTTGTCTAGGATAGAACTATATCCAGATTACTAAACTCCTACACAAGCAAACGCCATCAAGTGTGTATCAAGATTATATCATTCATAAGCGCGTTTAGAATGTCAACAATTATAAATAACTACACAAGGTTATCAAATACACACATCCCTTGTATAAACCTATAACCTGACAACCTACTAACAAATAAACATAAGCCACGCACGCTTCACAAGATCTATTTTCTATAGATGCACCAACAACATAAAAATACTAGCACACATTTAGCCCTAAATCAGAATTCATCATGCACGGTTTTCTATTTTAGAGTGTACGAGTCTACGTACTATGTATCGATACAAGTATAAAACTATAAACTGTATTGACCTACAAAACAACCCTATTTTTTTTTATAAAAAAAATACACTTTGTTGATCAATGATATCAGAAAACATTTAATGCAGGCATGGGTTTGATTGAAAAGCAAACTACAAAATACACGACTAGCCTTGATTCTATTTAAAGCTTCATTTATCTTTAGATAAAATAAAAATTCAGAATGTAGACATGTTTTTAGCTTATATGATAGTTTGATTACAATTAAAAAAACACAAATTAGCCAACATACCTTGACTCCTTGTGTTTGGTTCAATCACTGTAGCAAATAAAAAAACCCAATTATGCTTGAGAAGAACACTAGCATCAGCGATGACAAACGATTGATTTTGATAGACTACCAAACAGAATCAATCTCGTTAAAACCGACGATTGTGTGTATCCAATTCTTCATATTTCGGTGGAGGAATGAGAATGATGGTGAGCAGTTTTGGGCATAAAAAAAGGGTTTCCAGGACATTCGTACGTTACTTATTTTAGGTCTGCATACTTTTAGATGATTTTGCCCTTTGTATTCATAAAACAGGAGATCAAAATATCTTAATAATAACAAAAATACCATGTGCATTTTAAACCATTGATGTGTGTAATCAAGGGCTAAGATCCACTTCTCGCACTTCTCGTTGTAATATCACTTCTCGCATGAACCATCCCCTATACACACACACACACGTAAACGAGATTTGACAAAATATATAACGTAACGATTTCGGTTTTCATAAGATATTAATTATTTACAGTTTATTATTAAATTATCATTATGAGAATTAATTATAATAAATCATAAAACAGCTTTAAAAAAATAAAACAAAGAACCCTGGTTGCCGGATTCGAACCCGCAACCACCAAGTCCCTGCCTCAACGCAACCCCCAAAGCCAACTGGACCAAGCTAACAACTGGTTAAGGAATGAAAATTATATATTATATACAACACTGTTTATTTTCCCCAAATTGAATATAAACCCTAATACCAAAATCGATTAATATGAGTTATATTCGTTTGATTAAAGTTAGGGTTAATGAAATTGGAACAAGGACGAACTTAAACATATAATTTATTACCTCATACATTGTTCAATTGATAGCTATTCTGATCCACATAGAGCCGGCCAGAAAACGCGATTAAGAACAGGTACTACGGGCTGCTGATGCACAATTCGTTAAATGGGTTTTGATTGCGAGGTAACAGAGCAAGTCCAGACGTGTGCAATTGAATTATTATCATCTCCAAAAGGTATATTACGTGTTGGTTATACCCGGCTTCGATATAGTATGTGAACGTATCAATACGATATGTATTTCCTAATTAATTATGTCAACAAGAACGTATAAGGAATGAGAATCAAGATTCACAAATCGATTCCTAAATTAGAACGATAATTAAGCGACAAGAAATGTAAACGGGTCTCCGGTTGAGGGTTCGGGCGTAAATACGGGTTCGAAAATGGATTGCAGATCGTGGGTGTGGGTTTGGTTATGGATTATATTATAACTTAAATCAGATTTGCCATTTGGTCCTTCAAGATTGGGTGTGGTTACAATATAGGTTAAAAACAAATTTTAGGGGTGTATAACGTATATACTTCAAAGTCTTAATAATAATTAATTAAATATAAGAACCAATAATAAATAAATAATTATAACTCGATAAACGCGACATTTTATTGACTACCATTTCTCAAAAATGAAAACGAGTCTGGTATTGGATAAATGAGAAAACCCGAGTTGTTACAAATATCCTCCCAAAAGTAACACAAGTGTGATTCGAACTTGAGTCTCCACTGAAGAACCCAAGCCTCTTAAGTCTCCACTAGAGAACCCTAGCCTCTTACCATATAATAAGTTTAATACATCTATCTATCTACCAATGCTAATAAAAGAAAAGAAATAATGAGAATTATGTGATAGTCTCATATTCTTTCTTAGTTATTTTTTCTCGCTCAAATTTCTAATTTTTTTATAGGCATTCTAGAAACTTTTCAAATTATAAATAAGGATATATATTCTAAAATTAAACAAATTCCAATTTAGATGAGAAAAAATATAAAACTCAAAATGGATATTTAGCAAATTTCAGTTTTAATTTAAAATATATAATGACATCCATAACAACATAAAAAAAATGTATAAATAATAATAATAATAATCAATTTCTTAAATTACGTTTTCATTTAAAAATTAAATCAACTTTCTTAATATTTTAACTTTTCTAATTATCTATATTTTGTAACAGAATAACAAAAATATGTATATATGTATATTATCTAATTAAAAAAAATTACTTTTCATATGTAAAAAACGGATTTAAATCAAAAAAAGAAGAATTTAATGGATTAGTGACATTAATAGCTGATCAACCCTGTATTTATTTATATAAAAATCTGAATTGTTTTACAAACTCTTCTCTAATATGCCATATATATATATATATATATATATATATATATATATATATATATATATATGCAATTACATGTCAAGCATTTTCACAAAAGTCAATGTTTCAATGGTCTCATAATAAACTTCTTTTGTTTTCAAACTTCTATAAAACTTTAACACCTCAGTTGTCACACCCCAACCTAAGGCGAAAATGCTTGGATGTGAGCTGATTGCTCACACCCCTCAAGGTACTATCATACAATATTAAAGGTGACAATATATATTAAATTTAATTAAATAATCAAATAAATTTAAATAATACAAAGTACAAAATGTATAAATAAGGCAACAAGATAATTAATAACTTCAAATTTAATTAAGTCTTGTTTAAAATTCTTCTAGCTTAATTCGTGACTAAATCTTCACCAACTTGCATTAAATTTCTACGATAATCTACATATGTGTATAAAATAGAAAGGTTTGTCAACAACACATGTTGAGTGAGTAAAACACCAAATTTTGACACTACAATAATAATATATAAGAGAAATGCAAACTGTTCTTGTAAGATAAACAATTATGCCATAGCATATAAACAATTCACACACATAATAAAGAAAGGGCTAAACCGTTTCCATGCGAATCGGGCATTGATTACCAAAGATGGGTTGTCGGTGAAACCATTGTCATGCGAATGGATGTCGGCCACTACGACGGTCATATGATCATACTATTAATGTTGGACCTCTCCGAATACAGTTAAATAAAGCAAGTAAGCAAATAGCAAGTTAGGCATAAACTGATTTACACAAAAATATTAACAGTTGCAGTTGAATACTATATAACATGTAAATAGATAACGTACGCATATGTCCCAAAAGATTAAAATGAGTAAAATAGGGGAGTGAAATGCTCACCTTAGCAATTAAGAAAACGGGAAATAATTCGATAAGAAAGTGATATATCACACTCTTCGGGAATTATCGACGAGAAATCCTAAGTAACAATAATTACGGAAATTAAATATGAATTCAACAACGAATCTAAAACTAGATAGAGGTTCGGGATTTGATGATCGAGAATGTTCTTGCGAAAGTTAAACGTTACATATATTTATTATCAACTTTATTATTTTGGATTATTACTTATAGTATATTTTTAATTATATAAACTTATATTTATAAAATTCGTAAGTAAATAACTATTTATAATTTTCAATAGATTATATAAAGAGATATGTTTTAAATAATTATTTTAAACCAAAATACCTTTAATGTATTTATATATTTTTTCATTATTAATAAATATTTCTTTTAAATTAAAAGTGTAGATAATAATTAATAGATAATAAATAATTTATATAAAATAAAATCTTTTATAAAATACTTGACTTATACTATATTTTAATATATTAATTAACGAATTAATATTATGTATCTTAAATTAAAATCTCTATTATAAACCTTTAACACTTTATTATAAACCTTTAACAATTTAATACTTAAAAGATATTCATATATTTATACACACACATATATATATATATATATATGATTTTTCACAAAGATTCGGAAAAGTGATCGGTTAATATCTCGGTTTTAACAAAATAATAATTAATTACAATTTTTATAATATTTATAATATTAATTAGATGACTTAATATATTAATATAATTATTAAAACACTTACTAAAAATAATAGAAATAAAAACGTGGTTGAGGGGTTTGAACCTGCGACCCCCAGCGGTTCAAGACGTAACAAAACCACACACCAGCCAACTAAGCTGGTGTGTTAACTGGTATAAAAATGATGAAAAATATAATATAAATAGATTAGAACAGAAATATAACTAGAATTAGTATAAGAACCCTAATTTTTTTAATCGGCCAATCCGTTTATTGATTGTTCAATTAATGTTAGGGCTAATGTACAGGAGAACTCGACGAGTCTAAACATATAATTGATTACCTTAAACTGCTGTTAATCCAGGGTTAATTAAGATGATGAACGGCCGGTGATGCTTTGATCAGAAACGGGATCTTACAGGTTACATTAATCAAATTAATATTGGGGGTATTGTAGGAGATGGTTTAAGGACTGTGTGGGTCGATTTAATTGTGTTAATATCATCGTTATATGGTATATCATTAAACGAGTGAAGGCGGTTTCAATAAAAGATCACTACGTAATCATAAATGATCTAGTTTCCTAATTTCAAAAGTTGGTAGGCCGATTATGGCAAGATTTTCGAGTCCAATGATTTGATTTCCAAGTTCGTTACGAGAATTAAGGGCCAAGATAGCTAAACGGGTCATTGGTTAGGGTATACGGGTCTGATATATAGGTTTGGGTAATTAGATAAATGGTTTTGGATAACAATATCCAGAATTTGCGTCCCTAGCCTATAGAGGTGGAAACAAAGTAGGGTTAGTTTGGGTTAAAAATGTATATTTTTCAAAGTTGTTTCAGTAATTAAATAAATATTAAAATAATAGTATTAAATAATTAAAATAATAATAATGACCCGATAAACACGATATTTTACGGATAAAATTTTCCGATAATAAAAACGGGTTGGGTAACGGATATAAAATATTGAATTAAAAATCCGAATTGTTACAACAGTGGCATTGGGCGCGGGTGAACTCTTTTATTTGTAACTTTTTTTTACTGAATTGATAAAATTTAAAAATGGTCAATATTTTTAATTTTGTCTAATGGTTTGCAATAATGGATAAAAACGTGAAGGTGTTGGACGTGGCAATTGAGGTACTACCACTAATGAGATTGAGGTGTAAGAATTTACAAATTTGAAATTTATAGACTTGTCACATCGGTAAATCAACTTCTTGCATTCATGTATTGTTTTAATAGTGAACTTTATGTTTGTATCATCTTACATTTTATTTTATTAATAATGCACAACAACAAAAAAAATGCATGCTTAACAATAAGTCCAACGCCAGAGAAAATGCATTGTGTGGTTGAGATTACTAGTCCTTCTAGTGACGTATTTTATTTAACAGAAGGTTTACTTTTGAGAGACTAACCGCATCTACAGAAAATCGACTTTTACTTTCATGTATATGTCAATTTCCTTTAAGTATTTGCCAAGTAATTCTTTCTAATTTTCTAAAATAAATTCAAAACTTTTTATTACTTGTAGTATATATATTCGAATATATTTGTAATACATTTTCTTACATAATTATGTTTTTATGTTTAACATTTAGTTTTTACTTGTAGTATATATATTCGAATATATTTGTAATACATTTTCTTACATAATTATGTTTTTATGTTTAACATTTAATTTTTTTATTTATTTCAAATTATTCTTAATTTGCACATTGGACAAATCTCTTGTAATACACGGGTTTTAAAGTTATTTTTTTATATAAAACTTTAATCCAAAGGTTTTGAAGGAGGTAAAATACCAAAGGTCCCCATCTTCGATGTCCGTTAACCATTTAATCAATTCTATATATGGTTGGTTGTATACCTATAAGAGAGGGCGGGTACCCATATGGATAGAATGTATGGCTTCCAAACCACATGACAACACCGTCATCACCCCATGTATGTAGGACGTATGGCTTCATTCTATGGCAAATGTTTGCCATATAAAATTTATTTCATGGAAAGGGTTGGAAAATTAAAATGAATTAATATTTAATTTATTACACATGTGGGTAGGTGCTATTAGTGATTTTGTAGTATATGGATACTTAAGGGTAGAAATGTCACACCCCAACCTACAGCGGAACATGCCGGGGCGAGACATTGATTGTATCATAGCTCAGAAGACACCAAGTGAAATACACGTGTCAATATCTAAATTATTCATTCATATATCAAGTTCAAAAGCACAAACATCATTTCAATTGAAATACCGTTATAATTAAATATTCAAAACATAAATTACTTAAAACAAAAAGAAAATGATCTTCATTCATCAAGCAACCTAAGGTCTCATCTAACTTCCAATACTCGATTCATCCAATAAAGCTACATGCGCCATGCGTGAAAATATATATTTTGTCAACATAAAGTTGAGCAAGTAAACCACGGTTTTGAGTATATATAATAGTAAAATGACAATTCCGTGCGATAATTGTAAATCACTACAACTAGTAACAATAAATAAAAGTTGTCTTTTCACTCGAATCATTCTGATAACGAGCTAATTCGACGGCGTATGATCATACTAATGAGGATGAGGATACCAACCAACATAAAGTAAACACATAGTCACATTTGCACATATCAATTAATCGAGCAATTTCAATTACGCATATAGTGGAATCGTAGTGAAAACAATAATTTAATTGTGAACGCATAACGCCCCCAAAATTGTAAAGCGGTAAAAAGGGGGATGTGAATTTACTTACATTATCAAGTGGATAAACGAGAATGAGATAATAAAAGAAAAGGCTTGGACGGAAACGATCAAGCTCCTCGAGGTTTGCCGACAATTAATCCTAATTGTTAACGATAAAGAGAGTTAACTATAAATGACAACGACGGATCTTGAGTCTCGATCCCCAACCTATAGCGGAACATGTCGGGGCGCGACATTGATTGTTTCATAGCTTAGAAGACACTAAGTAAAATACACGTGTCAATATCTAAATTTTTCATTCATATATCAATTTTCAAAAGCACGAACATTGTCTTAACAATAACGTTACAAATCGATAATAAATAATTTAAAACAAAAAAAAAGTGTTCTTCAATCGTCAAGCAACCTAAGGTCGCATCTACTTCCAATACTTGATTCATCCGATAAAGCTACCTGCGCCATGTGTGAATATATATTTTGTCAACATAAAGTTGAGCAAGTAAACCACGTTTTTGAGTATATATAATAATAACATGACAATTCCGTGAGATAATTGTAAATCACTACAACTAGTATAACAATTAACAAAAGTTGTCTTTTCACTCGAATCATTTTGATAACGAGCTAATTCGACAGCGTATGATCATACTAATGAGGATGAGGATGAGGATGAGGATGAGGATACCAACCAACATAAAGTAAACACATAGTCACATTTGCACATATCAACTAATCGAGCAATTTTCAATTACGCATTTAGTGGAATCGTAGTGAAAACAATAATTTAATTGTGAACGCATAACGCCCCCAAAATTGTAAAGTGGTAAAAAGGGGGATGTGAATTTACTTACCTTTAATGAGTGGACTAAGTGCGGATAGATAATAAGAAAAAGAACTAGGATGTAAGCGGTCAAACTCCTCGAGGTTCACCGACAAATATTCCTAGTTGTTAACGATAAAGAGAGTTAAATATAGTCATAACGAAATATTAAGGATTTATGACGGATTTTGAGAGTCGATGTGGTTGGGTGTAACATTAAAATATTGATTGTTACATCTTCGTTAATTATAAGGGTTATTATTATATTTATTAAAGTTATTATTATTCTTAATTTTATTATTATTATTATTATTATTATTATTTATGTTTGCTTCCTTCATAAAAAAGATGGATAATTTATAAAGTGATATAAAAGTTGGAAAGCTAAGACGAAAATGAATCTTTAAAACGAAAACGAGTTATCATATTCATTCATACATATATAAAAGATTTTATGGAGAAAGCGACAAGTCTAAAGGTTCGGTATAACCAAACTTCGTTTATCAAATGTTATAAACATAAATTAATATAAAAGATAATTATTTAAAGGGGTTTTAAAAAAAATAAAATCAAACCGCGTCTAGGGCGGCACGAACCCGCGCCTGGCCGGTTTTAGTGATTTAAAGAAACACGCACCAGCCATTGGGCTGGTGCTATAACTTGTGAAAGAAAACGTTAACAATAATATATGTACAGAAAGCCAAAGAAACCCCTAAAATTATATATGAACCCTAGATCTGGGTTCCTTTGATTTGTTCATAATTGATACAAATTGAGTTAGGGCTTTTGTTCTATGATGAATTGCGATCCTGAACATACCTGTTAATTGGATTATAACGTTTGATGAGATGGTGTAATTTATCGAGCTAGGTTGCGGCCAAAATGGGTTTAATTAGGTGACAGGTTGGGATTGATAACTGAATTAGTTTTAGGGGAAAGGGTCGCGATGGGTAGTAGAAGGTTTCTGCAAGTTTAATTGGTTTATAACCAGGGGGTTATATAGATCACGAGTTAGGGTTTGTTCGTGGCTTAATTAGGTTAATTCATCAAATTACGGCCTAATTAACACGCTCCTACTATAATTAAGTGCCGGTTACGCGTTTATTCGACGGAATATGCCACTTGCCCAAGTTAATTGATCATAAACGAGCGGGATTGAAGATTTTGAAGGATTTGGGGCCGTCGGGGCGGGTTTGGGTCAACTGGTCGGATCAGGGTGGGTGGTTTGGGTTATTTATATATTATTATATATTATAATTGTAGGTTCCCAGCCGGATCTACACGGAATATCTCGTTCTACATAGGTGCGGAATCCCTACGTAAGACGATACGAGCGTAGAAGACGATACACGTTAACACGATCAAACACACGTTACAATAAACAAAGACACGTTGTATTGCAACTGGAAACACGTGATTCTCTGATCACTGATTACACAAACTGAATAACTCGTAAACTGAAAACTTGTATGATTTTCTTAATCCTAGCCGTAACCTAATGTTTATATCAGACGACAACTTCGCCTAACATGTTTAGGCGAAGTTGTCCCTAACTTCGCTTGTTCTACAAGTTCGCCCATATCAGGCGAACTTGAGTACCAACTTCGCTTAATACAAAACACAAATCCAACTAACTCGATTACAGACACTAGACACTGAACTACTGACATCATGTACCAACAGACTCCCCCTTGGCAGTAGCTTCATATTTCTATCTTCAAGCACGTGTCTTGTAATCTTCAACAATCTTGTATCTTTCATCTTCAAGCATGAACGCCTTCTCGTACACAAACCGAAACAACTCTTTGATATTTCTTCGCTTCTTCTTTCCAAGCAGGAATATAAAATATTTTCTTCTCGTTCAGCACCTGCAGATCAGCTTGAGACAAATTCACCAAGTGCATTGGATCATACACTCTTAGCAACTCTTGTTCATCTTCATTCTCCATTACTGCTTCAGCTGTTTCACAATCAACATACCACCACTTCAGATCCTTGAGCACATCCTTGGGCATTTGTTTCATCGGCACTTCTTTTAAACGCCGGATCGGCTTATACTTCATGATCATCCAAGGCTTGCCATCTGCTCTCATCCCTCTATCTTTATCTTCAATAAGTTTTCCTTTCTGTGGTTTCAACAGCTCGAACTTTTTCTCCTTTATACTTTCCTTCCAAACAATCTTTCCAATGACCCTAGCCATGTTATCATCACTCCTGTTTATCAACCCCAATCTGGCTAAGTCCTTCACTTCACACTCAGGCAATGTATTCAACGATCTCAACAGTCTCTTGAAGTACTGAACCCCATCATACCTTTTAATCACAAAGAGCCTCGACTGCTCATCATATAACCAGCATATAATCCCCTTTCTCGATTCAGCATAACCCCTGATGTTGTAACTTTTCTTGAACATAGTAGGGACCGCCGGTTTCTTAGTCTTTATAAACCACTGAGCGTAGCCTTCTTTCCATCTTGGCTGCTCCTCCCATTCTGTCTCATCGCTTTCCATATCTTGACCTATATCTGACTTATCAACTTTCGGAATCTCGTGCTCAACGTTTTCCTCTACAATCTCTCCCTCTTCAATCTCACTATCAATAACAATCTCAGCACCAATCTTCTCTATCTCTTCAACCGGTAACACATCGTCATCACCTATAACCTCATCATCCATCATCTCAGCATCCACGACCACCACCTCATCACCCCCTGAATCGCCAGCTGCACTGGTTGACTCCCCCTGAGATGTGGAAGTCCCAAGAGCTTGTTCAGTTCTTGGCAACTCTCCACCTGCACCTTTCGATGCATTGGGATCATCGTCTCGATCATTACGCTTCTTAGTCCTCAGCTCATCACCCTTACAGCTCGTCTCCCCGTGAGATGCCAAGAACTGTTTCAAAGCATCAATTATTTTTCCATGTTTGATCAGCAGGGACGACTGTATCTGATTCTCTGCAATGAGGCGCTGAATAGCATGGGTATGGATAAGATTTACCCTTGATTGTTCTGCCACGACCCTTTCAAGCGCTGCTATTCGTTCCGAGTCGGATAAGGTTGCATCGAAATCAAACCTCAGATGTGATATATCTTGAGTGTACTGAGGAGGGATTTCCAATGTAACCGGGACCTCAGAAGTAGGTGTAAACGTAACCGCATGTGGTATCGTAACTGACAACCCTGCAGTAGCTACAACTGTCGACTCAATAGATCTTGCGACGACCTCCGATGGAGTAAGAGTTGGAGGTGGCAAAGATACAATCTCCGGAGCCGTGAGTTGGAATGTAGTGGGTGGGAGGCCGAATGAGGATGAGGTAGCCACCACGGGAACGTCTGTGGCGCTTGGCCTAAAATAACACAGATGATTCGATGCTATAAGTTCGCTTAGGGTTACAGGAAGATAAGTTCGCCGGATTTTGAAAATAATAACAAGTCTGACCTAAAATTTCCTTTATATAGGGTCAAAGTTATACAGGCGAAGTTATGGATAACTTCGCCTATTGCAGGCGAAGTTATGGATAACTTCGCCGATATTAAACTTTACAAAACAAACCCCTATAATTTGAACAATTTGCAATTAAGTTTTAAAACATCCTTTAAAGAGTTAAATGATACGATCAAGACCAAGTAACCAGGTATAAAATCATACAACCACATAAGTAGAATAAAATTTTAAAAATAAAGTACACGGGATCAAATTTCAGTCTCGACAGGGACTACCACGTTTTAGAAAAGATCCGAACAGGAATCATACTAATTAAGTGACTGTCACACAGATCCATGTTCAGCTGTATTATGACATAAAGAGACAGGTTGTAAGCAGGTAAATAACTTAGAATGGTTTTCATTGCTTCTGTGATACGGGTTAGGTTCAATTAAGCTCAAAACTTAAATGGGCAACACCTCAGAGATTGTGATGTCTCCTATCTATTCTCAAAGCGTATTTGGCTTTCCCCAAGTCACCCCGAGTTGGCCTCGACCCGTAGTGTCTGATTAAATAGTAAGTACTCTTCGATCTTTAGACTCTTCTTCCCGTTCTCTTTCTTACATCATGATTGAGAAGTATTAACATTATAAGCTCTAGAATGTCTCAGTAACACATATTTATTTTTTTTATAAATATTTACACAGCTTCAAGTAAACTACTGCAAGTCCCGAATCTGGATCACTGCAGTTTCTTGACACACCATCTTCTCTGGAATCAGAACACTCACGGGCTCGTTTATGACTGGGTAATCGATTTTCTGCCTATCATTTGGAAAGATATATATGGAAACATGCACAACTCTTAAGGAGTTTCCACGTAAAATCGAGGAGATTTAGTTAGTATCACTTCTACTTTTACGCACCATAAAAAGCTACCATGACATACAATGACTGTTCTAAAGTCTTTTAGGCCTAATAACTTCACTATTTAAGCACACAGAATCAGTATATCTATCACTTTCCAAGGTTGGATAAATTTTTCCAGTTAAACATAGTAAAGGAACTTCTTACGAAGTAGTAGACTTGAAAAATAATTTCATCTCCCATAAAAAATTTTAACTTCTATCGCCCCGATCAAGTCGAAGTTTTCTGGTAAACTGCTATCCTGAAGATCCAATGGATCAGCTGGACCGACCACATACAAGTATGTGTCACTCTAACTAAGTATGAACGACTAATTTTCAGCGAAAGAATTAAAAAACACATCATAAACCGCCCCGGTCACTTTCAGTCATCTGGTTAATGGCTATCCTTATATTCTACAAGTAGAAATGAGGACCAAACATATCCGAAGATATGTCCTTCAAACTGAGGCAACCGACATAATTCTAAGCGATAGTGAAGTTTTTTTTTTTAAACAAAGACGAAAAACACGGTTACTCGGGATTGATCATCCCATTCAGCTCAACAAGGTTTTGAAAACGAGTTTTGTCAAACGCTTTAGTAAACAAGTCAGCGAAATTATCTAACGTATCAACCTTTTCGAGCACAATCAATTTCTTCTCAGCACAATCCCGTATAAAATGATGACGGATGTCAATGTGTTTAGTTTTGCTATGCTTTACGGGATTGTTAGTTACTGAGATAGCAGCAGTGTTATCTATGCAAATAGGAGTATGAGTGAAATTCAGACCATAATCGCGTAATTGCTGTTGTATCCAAAGAACCTGGGAGCAGCAGTTCGATGATGCCATGTATTCTGCTTCACAGGTTGAAATGGCGACTGAGGTCTGTTTCTTGCATTGCCATGACACTAATCTGCCTCCAAGAAACTGACATCCACCAGTTGTTGACTTCCGATTCTGATTGCATTTGACAGAAAACAAGATTCTTCTGTTGCCATCTCAGTCGACCTCATATCCATAACATACGTATTCTTTTCCCTTGGAGCCTTCATTACTATCCAATCCTCTGGTATCTTGAAACCAGGATACAGTACGATCGCTTCATTCTTGGTAAAGTGCACAGTGTAATCTTTGTCACAGATCTGCGATACACTCAGCAGATTATGCTTCAGTTCTTCAACGAAATTCACTTTCTCTAACGTCATTTTACCATTAGTCACCGTCCAAATTCCAGTAATCCTTCCACCACTCTCTCCAGCAAAACTTACTCTTCCTCCCTGAACAGGTTTCCATTCGTGTAACAAATTCTTGTTACCCGTCATGTGCCGGGAACAGCCGCTATCCACAACCCATAGATTGTTTGCAGCCCTGTTCAACTGTTCCTGCACGATTAAAGCAGAGGATTAAAATCTGGGGACCCAAGACCTATTGGTCTTGGGTCGATACATCCCGTACTTTGGCTGTCCAAAGTTAGTATTAGAATGATTTCTGTAAGTCCTAAAAGGATACCTTCTTGTAGATTGACTATGAGGCCATCCAAACCATCGTCAATTAAATGATTTATTACTAAATATTTGGTTGTTAACAGGGAAAAACTGAGATCGATTTCTTTGAAAACCTGGATTAGTCGAATGTCTGAACTTTGATGAGTTTTCATTTTTACCATTATAGTACTTACTGTTAGTTCTATTCTCAGTTCGAAGACCTCATACCTCTGAATCTCTGCTTCAGAGGGTAATCAGCAATCAGGTGTCCTAATTGATTGCATCTGAAACAACTCATGTGTTTAACTTTCGTATCAACAGTTGTTTTAGATGTTGAGGCTGCATTACTGCCCGTTTGTCTAACATATGGTGGGATATACGGGTTTAGTGGAGAATTCTTTTCATTTGGTTTATGTTCCTCTCCACGTTTTGGTAACATTGCCTCTTGTTTTGTCTCACTCGACTCGGATGACTTGTCCGAATTTGATGAGACAAAACTAGGAACAGAAATCTTAACACTCGAAACAGGTTTACTCGTTTCGCCTTTACTAACTTCTGGATCTTTAATCGTAACCTTAACAGGAACTGTCTGGCCAATTTCAACATCAATAGATTTCTGATTACTAGGATCATAAGTATAGTTATGATTATAAGGTGGTGGAACTTCATTATATCCAATTCCTCCCCTTTTAACTGGGGAACGTTGATCACTTACAAGGTGATCAAGTATAGCAGAGGAATTTCTAAATTGCTCAAGCTTTCTGTTTAGTTCCACCACTTTCACCTGGTGATCAGCTATCTGTTTATCCCTTTCAGCTATTAGTTTGGTTTTCTCTTCTAACACTTCATAGCTAATATCAATTACTTGTATTTTTTCAGCTAGACTGGCTTTAAGACTTCTGATATCTTTTTCACTAGCTTTTATTTTTACCTTGTAACTGTTTTCTCTAGTTTTAGTGTAATGATGATCTTCTTTTAATGTTTTAAATTGAGCATCCAAACTAACAAACTGATCAGTTATTGTTGTCAATTGTTCAGACAGATTTTCACATTTCGTGCAAGGGAGTCTAGTACTTACCTTGGAGAGCTGATCTGTCACTTCTGCCATGTAAGCTTGATTTTCTCCAGTCACTTTCTCACTTCCTGCAGTTTCGATGTTCGCCAAATTGGCCTGTTCGAACACTTCCTCAACATGCAGATTCCAATTGTATTCCCCGTTCTGTCTGGATATCATCGCCCTATTCTCACTACTTCCACCACTCTGTTGTGTAGACCTGTTCTGACTGCGTTCTACACGTTCATTTGTGCACTCTTAGCAAAGTGTCCATTCTGTTGACAGTTATAACACCGCACCTTTGACTTATCAAAGCCTGGTCTTTCACCAACAAACTTTCTACCAGTCTTCTTCATAAACCTTTTAACCCTTCTTACAATCATCGCCATCTGCCACTGCAGATCCATCTCTTCCAGATCATCAGCATCGATCTGATCATAGTCTTCGTCTAAAGTTGCAGGATCAACAATCTTGCCTTTAATGTAATTTTCATACGAAGCAATGAAAGATGCATAGAGAGCAAACTGCTGTTCAGCAGATTTAACACTCATGGGCATCTGAGAGTAGTTGTTGTTCGGAACACTTGAAGAGAAACTACCCTTAGTTGCTTGAGGTTTAGAAGCATTTGTTCCACCAGCTACAAAACACACATCACCATCCATGTTGAGAGTTACATGACCTTCATGTGTTGAGTTAACGCCCGAGTCTCCCTTAGAGTAGTAAGCAGATGATTCAGACTTCGAACTTGAACTTGATTTAACTTTCGCACCATACATTCCCGGATCCTGAACCTGATCAGTTGGTGTCTCTTTTCGAACCATGTTAAGTTCAAAAGTTCGTAGTTTGTTGACTGCTGTTTCCAAGTCATAGTCGGCAAACTCTTTATCTTCTCTCATCAAGACAGTGTACATCTCCCATTTCGGTGGGAGAGCATCAAGGAGTTTTTCCACGATCTCCTCTTCTTTGTAAGCAATGGAATAATTGCTGAGTTCGGTCATCAGGTGATAATATCTCGTGATGATATCATCAAGTGATTCATTCTTCAAATACTTGAACACCGAGAATTGGGTTTTGAGTAGTTTAATTTTGGATGCACGAATCCCCACATTGCCTTTAAATCGGTTTTCAAGTGCTTCCCATAGCTCTCTAGCAGTTTTATATTTCCTGAAGGTGTGAAGAATCTCTTGTGGAAGAGCCATTATTATCGCAGCATGAGCTTTGCTTTCAGCCTCATACATCTTCTTTTCTTCCCCTTCCATCTTATCTTATTTCTTAATCTGTTCACGACCCTCATACAAAGCAGTTGGTGGAATGTATCCATCTTGAATGCACACCCACATCTTAGCGTCTTGATATTTAACATACTGCTCAAACCGATATTTCCACACCACAAAATCGGTTCCCTTAAGCATCTTCGGTGCCTTAGTAGCTGCACCCACTTCCACTTCCATCTTAACCAGTTCCGTAATATTTATAGAAGTCATCTTTCACGAAACGAAAACACAATAGAACCCCGAAAAATAAAAATTTTATTCTTAACAGTACTGTAGGCGAAGTTAAAGTTAACTTCGCTTAAGTCTTATCTTCGCTTGAATTCGTAACTTCGCTCTCTTTTTAGATTCGCCTGAATCGGCGAAGTTGTAGATAACTTCGCTTAAGTTAAGCGAACTTGTGAGGTAGGCGAAGTTGTGGATAACTTCGCTTAACCTTATATCTTCGCCTAAACCCTACAAACAGTAGCGGCAACTTCGCCTGATGAACACGATGATTTTGCAGGTTTGATTTTGACGTTTTGCAAGGTATGCGAAGGTGTAATGGGTTGTTTTTGATGGTGGGAGGTGAGTAGGACACAAAAACTCGGTAAACTCGTCCCGCGAATAGTCGAACGGAACGATTTCTACACCCGCGTGATAATCCCAAACCACACAATCACGAGCAAAAGCTTTGATACCAATTGTAGGTTCCCAGCCGGATCTACACGGAATATCTCGTTCTACGTAGGTGCGGAATCCCTACGTAAGACGATACGAGCGTGGAAGACGATACACGTTAACACGATCAAACACACGTTACAATAAACAAAGACACGTTGTATTGCACATGGAAACACGTGATTCTCTGATCACCGATTACACAAACTGAATAACTCGTAAACTGAAAACTTGTATGATTTTCTTAAACCTAGCCGTAACCTAATGTTTATATCAGACGACAACTTCGCCTAACATGTTTAGGCGAAGTTGTCCCTAGCTTCGCTTGTTCTACAAGTTCGCCCATATCAGGCGAACTTGAGTACCAACTTCGCTTAATACAAAACACAAATCCAACTAACTCGATTACAGACACTAGACACTGAACTACTGACATCATGTACCAATAATAATATCATGATTTACATAACTGGCCCCTGAAGTTTATAGATGGAAGCGAGAATGGGTTAAAGTTTGAGTTTGCGTGGGATTTGTCAAGCTCTTGTAAGTTTAAGTGTTAAAACTACAAAAAAATACTCAATAAATACGTCGGTGTTATTAAATGAGTGGCCCGAACCCTTAAACGGGTCGGGTATAATTACAAGAATATAAATAATGAAAACCCGAAATGTTACAACATTCACTACTTTAGGAAATTTCGTCCCGAAAATAGGAATTAAGCCGTAACGAAGAGGTGCGGGTACTTGGACTCCATTTGATCTTTACGTTCCCAAGTGAACTCGGGACCACGTTTAGATTCCCAACGAACTTTGACAAGCGGAATACGGCTACGCATGGTTTCCTTGTCCATATGATCCATGATTTCAACAGGTTTCTCGATAGCACGCATAGATTCATCAATTTGCACTTCATCGAGGGGTATATGGATATTCCCTTAGTCTAAGCACTTCTTGAAGCTGGAAACATGAAAAGTTGGATGAACATTGGAGAGCTCTTCGGGGAGATTGAGACGATACGCAACTTTACCAACCCTTTCAACGATCTCAAACGGGCCAACAAAACGAGGAGATAGTTTATTCCTTTTGCCAAAATGAACTACCCCTTTCCAAGGAGATACTTTGAGGAGAACTCGATCACCAATATTGAACTCGAGAGGTTTATGGCGCTTATCGGCGTAGCTCTTTTGACGGCTACGAGCGGCAAGAAGATTTTGACGAATAAGAGCGATTCGATCAGAGGTTTCTTGAACAAGCTCGGGACCGGTGATTTGAGATTCACCAACCTCGTTCCAACAAATCGGGGAACGACATTTTCAGCCATAGAGAGCTTCAAAAGGTGCCATGCCAATACTAGTGTGAAAACTATTGTTGTAGGAAAACTCTACAAGTGGCAAGTGAGTATCCCAATTCCCACCAAAGTATAGTATGCAAGAGCGGAGCATATCTTCGAGAGTTTGGATCGTTCTCTCGGATTGACCATCGGTTTGCGGGTGATAAGCGGTGCTTATATCAATACGGGTACCCAAGGCGGTTTGCAACGATCTCCAAAAATGAGAGGTAAACCGACTATCACGATCGGAAATAATGGTCAAAGGCGTTCCATGGTGACAAATGACGTGTTTGACATAGAGTCGGGCTAATTCTGTTACGGAGGATTTTTCTCAAAACGGTATGAAGCTAACTTGGTCAAACGATCGACAATCACCCAAATACTATCATTGCGGCTTTGAGTAGTGGGGAGTTTGGTAACAAAATCTATGGCTATGTCTTCCCATTTCCAAACGGGGATCGAAGGTTGCTCGAGCAAGCCAAACGGCTTGTGATGCTCGGCTTTAACCTTAGAACAAGGGAGGCATTTAGATACATACACCGCAATATCTTTCTTCATTCCCGGCCCCCAAAACGTGGCACGAAGATCGGCATACATTTTATCCGCACCGGGATGAATAGAGTATCGTGACTTATGAGCTTCATCAAGGATGAACATGCGAAGGTCGTCACGATTGGGAACCCATAGACGGTCCAAATAATATAGTAAGTCATTACGTTTGGTTTCAAGTTGGAGTTCGGCGCCACACGACATCTCGTCGTATAAGTTACCTTTGGTGACGGAGACGTGTTGTGCGTCGAAGATGCGGTATTGGAGGTTAGATTGGATGGTGACACAATGGAGCAAGAAGGATTTAACATGACTCTTTCGACTAAGAGCATCGGCCACGACATTCGCCTTCCCAGGGTGGTAGCGAATTTTGCAATCATAATCGCTTAACAATTCGGCCCATCGTCTTTGTCGCATATTGAGGTCCTTTTGGTCGAAAATGTGTTGTAAACTTTTATGGTCGGTGAAGACCAAACATTTCGTGTCGTAAAGGTAGTGTCTCCAAATTTTCAAGGAAAACACGACCGCACCAAGTTCGAGGTCGTGCGTCGTGTAATTTTTCTCGTGCACCTTGAGTTGACGTGAAGCGCAAGCAATGACCTTGTCTCGTTGCATAAGAACATAACCAAGACCTTGAATAGAAGCATCACAAAAGACAACAAAATCGTCGTTGCCCTCGGGAAGAGCAAGGATTGGAGCATTGCAAAGCATGTCCTTAAGAGTTTGAAATGCTTCCTCTTGATCGGAACCCCATTCGTAAACTTTCCATTTGCGGGTTAGTGCGGTAAGGGGTGAAGCAATCTTCGAAAAGTTGCGGATAAAACGACGGTAATACCCCGCTAAACCAAGAAATGAACGAACCTCCATTGGAGAGGATGGGGTCGCTCAATTTTTGACGGCCTCCATTTTAGCGGGATCAACGTGAATATCCTTGTCGTTAACGATGTGGCCCAAGAATTGAACTTGCTTCAACCAAAATTCGCATTTGGAGAACTTAGCATAAAGTTGTTCTTTTCGTAACAAGTCGAGAATGGCGCGCAAATGGTCTTTGTGCTCGGTCTCAGATTTAGAGTATATCAAGATATCGTCGATGAAAACAATCATAAACTTGTTGAGGTATGGTTTACAAACACGGTTCATAAGGTCCATGAAAACAGCGGGAGCATTAGTCAACCCAAAGGGCATAACTCGAAACTCAAAGTGGCCATAACGAGTACAGAAGGCGGTCTTGGGTATGTTATCTTAGAGAAACATGTGGCACCTTGGAGTTGATCGAAAAGATCATCGATACGCGGAAGGGGATAACGATTCTTGATAGTAAGCTTGTTGAGCTCACGATAATCAATACACATACGAAGAGTACCGTCTTTCTTCTTAACAAACAAGACGGGTGCGCCCCATGGAGACGAACTCGGCCGAATGAAACCCTTTTCCGTGAGTTCTTGGATTTGGTTGGAGAGTTCTTGCATCTCGGAAGGTGCAAGGCGGTAAGGTGCTTTGGCTACGGGGTTTGCTCCGGGTATAAGATCAATACGGAACTCCACTTGACGAATGGGAGGGAGTCCGGAAACGTCATCAGGAAAGACTTCGGGGAAGTCGCGGACAATCGGGATGTCGGAAAGCTTCTTTTCTTCATCGAATTTTGTGGTGACGTGGGCTAAGAAGGCGACATACTTCTTGCGTAAGTAACGTTGGGCTTCAAGGCTTGACATGAGGTTTAGCTTTGAGAAGGGTCCTTCACCGCGAACGTTTAGAATCTCGCCTCCATCAATAGGTATTCGAATGAGTTTCTCGAAACACAAAATTTCGGCGCGGTGGAGAGAGGCCAATCCATACAAATGATAACGTCGAAACTACCCATTTGCATAAGGATAAGGTCGATAGAGAACTTTTGTCCATTGAGGATAATCGTGCAATTTCGAATGAAGGAGTCAATAGTGATTGAACTACCGTTTGCTATCTCTACCGTGAAGGGCTTAGATAATTTACTACGGGGCACATCAAGTATGTATTCAAAATCAAAGGAAATAAAACTCCTATCGGCTCCCGAATCAAATAGTACCGAAGCATGGTGCTTATTTATTAGGAACGTACCGTTCACCACATCATTCGAGTTTCGGGCTTGATGAGCATTGATGGTGAAAGCTTGGCTTTGAGTTCCTTGAGGTGCTTGGGTTTGAGAAGTCGAAGCTTGAGGTGTTGGAGCTTGATAGGCTTGCATGACCATGGGTTGAGCTTGAAGAGGTGGAGGAGCCATGAGTTAGGGTACTTGGGGTTGATAAGCTTGCACTTGATAGGCTTGGGAGGTGTAGTCAGGTTGTGGTGCAACATAGGCTTGGTGAACTTGGGCGAGTCGAGGACACGCGTTGCGAAGGTGATTTGGGTCACCGCAATTATAGCAAGCCCTAGCGGGGTTAATGGTTGGAGCACGAGGGATGGCTCGGTTGGGTTGGTTTGATGGTGCGAACCGCGGTGGAGCGGCTTGCACACGAGGTGCTTCTCGACAATATTGGGTAATGTGGCCGAATCGGTGGCAATTGGTGCACACCCGACAAGTGGCTTGGGTCGGGTGGTGGCGTTGGAAAGTGTTGCAATACGGGTGTGGGCCGGTGTAGGGCTTCTTGGTTGGAGGGGCTTGTTGGGCTTGTGTTTGGGCTAAGACATAATTTTGGGAGTTGGGTTTTCTCTAGTTGTTGCGGTAGTTAGATGAGTGGTTGTGGTTGTTATTCTTGGAAGATTCGGGCTTATAGGATTCAGGCTTAGGCTCTTTATTGGGCTCAGGTGTGGGCTTATCATTGGGCTTCTTAGATTCTTCCGTGTCAAGGTCCCGGCCTTAACGTGATTCTCGGTGAGGGTACCGGCTAGGGTGATGGCATCATGGAGCGTTTGAGGGTCACGAATTAGAACGGAGTCTTGGATTTCCATAGGCAAACCCGAGATGTACTTGTCGATTGCACGCTCAAGTGGAGTGACCATATGGGGAATGAGAAGGCTTAGTTCATGGAAACGATCGTTGTAGGCAATGTCATTGCCACTTTCTTGTTTCAAATTCCAAAATTCCTCTTCCAACTTCCGAATCTCATGTTTCGGGCAGAACTTCTTGAGCATAAGTTTCTTGAGGTCGTCCCATG
The DNA here is from genome assembly GCF_021521415.1 of Bidens hawaiensis. NCBI lineage: Eukaryota > Viridiplantae > Streptophyta > Magnoliopsida > Asterales > Asteraceae > Bidens > Bidens hawaiensis. Next base: position 31,451 of record NW_027493043.1, read on the forward strand.
GCAAGGCCATGGCAACCTTAGCGCCAAGCGTGTGCTTCTCACCATTCCACCAATCGAGGGCATTCTTCTTAAGCTTACTCGAGGCGTAATTGGTTTTCTTGTCCTCGGGGCATTCACATTGGAGGAATATGCTCTCCATTTCTTCGAACCATTGGAGGAGAACAATAGCACCATCGATACCGTGGTATTCGGGCGGGTTGGCACTCCTGAATTGTTTGAGGGGGCAAGCAATTGGGTTTGGAGTTGTGGATGACGAAGAAGCATTCACCGTTTGCAATTAAGAGATGATCGTTAGGAGGGCTTCTACGATGCCTTTAGTAATGCGGGATGACATGTGGCGGCCAGATTTGCCGGTGCGACGGCCACGATTGATGAGGCGAGAAGACATACTGCAGGGGTAAAAGGTGTAAAATTCGTAAGACTCGGGTGAATGTTGCAAGTATAATTAATTGACAAAATATAGTAATCGTGCATTGAGGTTGGGATTGTGTTTGAGAATTTTCATTACTTACGAGACTTGATTATATAACATTTTATCATCTTAAAAAATATAAATAAATATATATAACAACATTAAAATACATGGGTTCATTTGTCGGTTAGGGCTTCATGAGCCACCATGGGTCCTTCCAACAAATGAAAAATATCGAACACTAAATAAACAAAAACAATCGAATTTTAGAGGGGTGTTGAGGTAGATGATTGAAGTAGTTCGGGAACCACCCCATTGAACATACTTCATCCATCCGATCAACAAAACACAATACGGAAAAACCGAGTTTATCCACGAAATCACCGTGAATTCGGTTATAAGTTTAAGGATGTGATCGCCACATGACCACGTTGATACAATGAGGGTAGTAGATTTGGGTACGTTTTGTGTGATATGCTTTGGCCTAATAAGTTCCACACCCTTACCGAACACTCCAGGAAGGCAACCAGGTCCCGCGGTTGATTGAGATTTATGCGCATTGCAATTCCTTAGGCTCGCAAGCCTTGGTGTCAAGGGTTCGGTAAACAAGTGTGTCCCTCTTCCAGTTACTACATATCCATCCCGCGAATCATCCTCAAGGAGAGCGGAACAAAAAGGTGGGATTTCCCAAGGAATTTCCCGATAAAAAAATCGTCCTAAAGTTTTGAAAACAATTTTGAGAGTGAGGCATAGCCTCAGATTAGGTGTCTGCTTTTGTGTACAATTGTATATGATAACAATATAAATATGCTAAGCTCTGTACAAAAATTTAAACAAGTAGGGTGCACGTATAGGGATCCTAAGCATGCTACTAGGTCGTTACGTATAACCACCTATCTTATAGCCTTCGGCTCTGATACCAATCCGTCACACCCCAACCTACGGCGGAACATGTCAGGGCACGACATTGATTGTTTCATAGCTTAGAAGACACTAAGTAAAATACACGTGTTAATATCTAAATTATTAATTCATATATCAATTTTCAAAAGCACAAACATTGTCTTAACAATAACGTTACAAATCGATAATAAATAATTTAAAACAAAAAAAAGTGTTCTTCAATCATCAAGCAACCTAAGGTCTCATCTACTTCCAATACTTGATTCATCCGATAAAGCTACCTGCGCCATGCGTGAATATATATTTTGTCAACATAAAGTTGAGCAAGTAAACCACGTTTTTGAGTATATATAATAATAAAATGACAATTCCGTGCGATAATTGTAAATCACTACAACTAGTATAACAATTAATAAAAGTTGTCTTTTCACTCGAATCATTTTGATAACGAGCTAATTCGACGGCGTATGATCATACTAATGAGGATGAGGATGAGGATACCAACCAACATAAAGTAAACACATAGTCACATTTGCACATATCAACTAATCGAGCAATTTTCAATTACACATTTAGAGGAATCGTAGTGAAAACAATAATTTAATTGTGAACGCATAACGCCCCCAAAATTGTAAAGTGGTAAAAAGTGGGATGTGAATTTACTTACCTTTAATGAGTGGACTAAGTTCGGATAGATAATAAGAAAAAGAACTAGGATGTAAGCGGTCAAACTCCTCGAGGTTCACCGACAAATATTCCTAGTTGTTAACGATAAAGAGAGTTAAATATAGTCATAACGAAATATTAAGGATTTATGACGGGTTTTGAGAGTCGATGTGGTTGGGTGTAACATTAAAATATTGATTGTTACATCTTCGTTAATTATAAGGGTTATTATTATATTTATTAAAGTTATTATTATTCTTAATTTTATTATTATTATTATTATTATTATTATTATTATTATTATTTATGTTTGCTTCCTTCATAAAAAAGATGGATAATTTATAAAGTGATATAAAAGTTGGAAAGCTAAGACGAAAATGAATCTTTAAAAAGAAAACGAGTTATCATATTCATTCATACATATATAAAAGATTTTATGGAGAAAGCGACAAGTCTAAAGGTTTGGTATAACCAAACTTCGTTTATCAAATGTTATAAACATAAATTAATATAAAAGATAATTGTTTAAAGGGGTTTAAAAAAAATCAAACCGCGTCTAGGGCGGTTTGATATAAAATCAAACCGCGTCTAGGGCGGCTCGAACCCGTGCCTGGCCGGTTTTAGTGATTTAAAGAAACACGCACCAGCCATTGGGCTGGTGCTACAACTTGTGAAAGAAAACGTTAACAATAATATATGTACAGAAAGCCAAAGAAACCCCTAAAATTATATATGAACCCTAGATCTGGGTTCGTTTGATTTGTTTATAATTGATACAATTTGAGTTAGGGCTTTTGTTCTATGATGAATAGCGATACCGAACATACCTGTTAATTGGATTATAACGTTTGATGAGATGGTGTAATTAATCGAGCTAGGTTACGGCCAAAAGGGGTTTAATTAGGTGACGGGTTGGGATTGATAACTGAATTAGTTTTAGGGGAAAGGGTCGCGATGGGTAGTAGAAGGTTTCTGCAAGTTTAATTGGTTCATAACTAGAGGGTTATATAGATCACGAGTTAGGGTTTGTCCGTGGCTTAATTAGGTTAATTCATCAAATTACGGCCTAATTAACACGCTCCTACTATAATTAAGTGCCGGTTACGCGTTTATTCTATAGAATATGCCACTTGCCCAAGTTAATTGATCATAAACGAGCGGGATTGAAGATTTTGAAGGATTTGGGGCCGTCGGGGCGGGTTTGGGTCAACTGGTCGGACCAGGGTGGGTGGTTTGGGTTATTTATATATTATTATATATTATAATATCATGATTTACATAACTGGCCCCTGAAGTTTATAGATGGAAGCGAGAATGGGTTAAAGTTTGAGTTTGGGTGGGATTTGTCAAGCTCTTGTAAGTTTAAGTGTTAAAACTACAAAAAAATACTCAATAAATACGTCGATGTTATTAAATGAGTGACCCGAACCCTTAAACGGGTCGGGTATAATTACAAGAATATAAAAATGAAAACCCGAAATGTTACAAGAAATTAGGTGGCAATGCAAGATTGGTCGGTGCATGGGCAATCCCCCCCCCCCCCATGTGGCTAACCAGTGTGGGCCACAAACTCTCATGGAATGGTGCGACATGGTGTGCTCCATCACGCGTGATGGGTCTGAAACACCGCCCCTTCTCCCCCGGTCAAGCGTGACTGTGCCCGCCTAAGGAGGGGCGCATAGCTCACGCGACAAACTTCTCTCAGGTCCACCTAAAGAAGGTCATACGGCTCACGCAACAAACTTTTGTGTTTTTTTTCTTTTACTAATCCTTCTTTATTTTATGATGAAAGTGGGTGGTGGCTGGAGATACGTGGAGGTGGGTGGCTGTTGTTGAAGAACAAAAGAGGAATGACGGTTAAGTTTAGGTTTATAATTAACTAGTTTTATACCCGGCGCGTTGCGTCGGGCAGGTTGGTAAAATTCGGGCGTTGGTAAAACCCCAACATTGTAGGTTCCGACTTTGAGGCGGCAAGTCGACACGAATTTGGTCAGTTTTGGTTATGTGTGTTATGGCATCAGGACTAAAACAAACAATTTAAAAACTTAGGCGGGCCAATGAGGTGGCGTTGGTCAGTAAAGCTCGGCCTTTGGTAAACCCGAGTGTTGAGTCGATGAGTCTACACAAATTTGGCAAGTCTCCGTCACGTTCGTTATAATACTAGAACTAAAAAACAAACACAAAAATAAAAAAAAATTGGTATCCTAACATTTTTCGTTACTGTACCAATACTAAAACAAAATTTGATGATTGTACACAAACTCGTCCGGTTCACTTAACAACACAATTATCCAGTCCACGCCAAAGTTAATGTTGAAAGATAAACCATTCTACCATACACAAAAACATAAATATCACAATTATAATAATAAAACAATGATTTGCAACATTAGGGATTCAAACCCGTGTTACAAACCGACACAAACAATTTTCAAATTACAGGCTAACTCATTCTGTCTTTTTTTCTTCTACTACCATGTGAATTAATTTATTTTCTATTAACATTTTAACACATAACAAATTATTTTAACAATTTATAATTTTATTAAATTACGCTTAAGCATCGCTTTATACTATTGTACACAATGAAAAACACGTTAACTAAAGAGATTCCCTACATTAAGCCCAACTTTCACTATATTGGCCTCTATTGAGTCTTTTCTTAACATGAACTAACCTAGTTATTTTTAAAACAAAATATATCATTTTTCCAATTTGAAAGAGAAATGAAAAATGTAATTTAACTTAAAACCTGACCACCACGGCCACCGCTGCCACCACGGCGGTGGTGGCAATGTCAGCAGCGGCCGTCGAGGTGGTGGTGGCGACGGTGGCGGTGTCGGCGACAACAGTAGTGGTGGATATCATTGAAAGTTTAAAAAGTAAGTCATATAGATATGAAATACACACAAACATAAATAACACAAACTAAAATTTGTAACAATAAGTTGCGGCATCAGGGACTCGAACCTGAGTTGCAAGCCGGCAAAAACTGTTTATTTTACCAACATAACCACTCAGCCAACACCAATGGAAGTGCTATCTTTCAAAACCATTAATGCATATACAAAAACAAACATAAATAACACAAAAACAAAAAAATAAAACAATGATTTGCTGCATCAGGGACTCAAACTTGGGTTGCAAACCGGCACAAACAGTTTTATTTACCAACATAGCCACCCATCCAACACCAATGCATGTGCTATCCTTCAAAACTATTAATACCTTCAAAACTATTAATACATATAAAAAAACAAAAAAAAAGAGTCCATTTTGTAGCACCAAACTCTTCTTTTATACTAACTAGAGTTTTACCCGGCGCGTTGCTTCGGGAAGGTCAGTAAAATCGGACGGTGGTTATATCCAAGCATTGAGGCGGTAAGTTGACACGAATTCTGTCGGATTCAGTTACGCGCATTATTGTACCGGAACTAAAATAAAAAATAAAACAAAAAAACTAAAAAAATTGAGGCGGACCAATGGGGTAACGTCGGTTGGTAAAACTTGAGCGTTGATAAAACCCGATTATTGTCGATCCCAAACGTTGAGGCATTCAATCTACGCAAATTCAATCGGTATCCGTCACTTTCGTTACAATATCAGAACTAAAAAAACAAAACAACATTCGGTTGGTTTTCGTTATGTTCATTACGATTTTGGAACTAAAACAAACGCGGTGAGACTACACGAATTCGGTCAGTTTTCGACACAATATTTAAGGTACCGTAAATAGAACAAAGTAGAAAAAAATACAAAAGAAAAAGAAAATTGGCATTCGATCGGTTTTTTACGTTTGTTACATGTCCAAACTAAAACAAAAAAACGGTGTTGCGCCAATAAAGTGTCGTAAAGAGACCCAAAGACGTATTTGCGGCACCAAAAACTCTTATATATATCAATATATTTAAACAAAAAAAACACATAATATATAACTAAAAACACAAAAAGAAACCAAAAAAATATGTATGAAGAATGGAGTTCTACACAACAAAAAATAAATACCAAAACATTTTGCTTTATATGTGGCTTGAACTTGCATGGCTTTTCTAAATTCCAAAGCATTAAGAGACTTTGCAATAACCAACACACCAAGACATCATAATTAGTTAAGTGTTAAAATGATTTTCATAAAAGCAAAATAAAACTAATAAAATATTCCAAAAAAATCTTTGTGGCACCAAACTTTTTAATTATATATAGTATATAATTAGATAATAAAATATACAACTTTGCCATTAAAAAAATATGTATATGTAGTGTGAAATATTATTGGTTTTAACATTTAGTTTGTTTAATGGGTATTTTTAGTTTCAGTTAATTTTATAAATAGTATAAGTTTAAATATATATTTTATAAATATAGATAAATGGTATTTAATAAAAAATAAAAATAAAAAATGACGAATGAGGAGAATGACGCATACCCTTGGTTGAAGGTTGAGGTTATGTGATAGAGGAAAAGCTAACGTGACAAATGAGGAGGAGTGACTTAAATGAGTCATACCCCCTAGCCTAAGACAATAGGGTTGTTTGACAGTTTTATGCTAAATCAATAAGAGATCTAGCCAGGGGCTCTGCCCTTGGACCCTGTTAGGGGTTGCCGCCCCTAGACCCCGCTGTCATAGGCGCTGCCCCCGGACCCCGTAGCTAGGGGTTACAATAAATTAAATGTATGATATAGTTAGAAATAGTTAATTGATACTTGTAATTATCATACAGTTAGCCGTGCACAGCTAAGGAATGATATTACTATAACTCAGAGAAACAGGATACAAGTGAGTTTCTAGCCCCATTTCCTTGTTATGTTTCGGGCTTGTGTGCATACTCGATATGATTAGTTAATACACTTACCTTAAGTGGTAAGTGTATGCTATGTGACTGTTTATGTATGATGTATGTTGATGTAGAAATGATTAAGAGTGTGTATGAAAGTATATAATAATGTAAAAGAAAAGGAAGGTATGTACGGAGTGACGGTAAAAGGGTGGCAGACCCTAATAATATCTATGAAGGAGGGTGGCAGACCCTAATAATATCTGTGAAGGAGGGTGGCAAACCCTAATAATATCTGTGAGGTTATAGGGCGAAAGGCTCTTTAAAACGTATAAGTATGTATGTAAAGTAAGATTAAAATATGAAAGTACGAAAGAAAGAAAGAAATAATGAATGAATGAAAGTAAGAATGGAGGTATATACTTATGTATGTGCGAAAGAAAGACGAACAGGTTAAGTAAGTAATATGTGTCTTCGGATACGTATAAGTAAGTATGTGAAGGTATTGTATGATGTCTGATTAAATAGAACTCACTCAACGTAGCTGACTTTTAGTATGCACGCAGGTGAGTAGGATGAGGCAGCTGGATTGAAAAGGGACACATGGCAGAAGAATAAAGAAGTTGTCATCTGAATACTTTATTTATGATGATTAAACTAAAAGACATGTTTATTATTGTTTTAAATTTTAAGACTTATGTAATGAATGGTTGACATTATCTATTCCGCAAAAAGTTTTATTTAACTCTGATATTTATAACTGTGTTTATGAGTAAATCCAACGTAAAATGTATGGCACTGAGATCAGGGCCTTACAGCCCCTATGTGGTATAGACCACAATTCACCAAATCCTTCACAATGCCACCTTAGCGTTACATCACGTCCATTCTGCTCCACTATATCAATGAAATACTCCCCAAAATGTCACGTCATTCCCCAATTAATATTTAAAAGTAAAATTAATGCTACAAAAAATTTACCGACAAAAAATATTTAAAAACTTTCTATAATAATGAAAAAAGTGTAAATGTAAATTAAAAAAAAAATCTTAATTTTGTACCCATCATTGTCGGGTAGTCAAAAAAGTAAATATATTTCGCCAAATTTATCGGTCCTTGTATGTGTCAAAGTCGTTTACGAGACTAAAAAAATATTTATGTTTTCAAAACAAATCCGTTTTCGTAAAAATTTATACCAGGATGTTGATAAAAACTTTTTAACAAAAACAATTCATTAACTAATAATTAGTTAAGCTACTTAAATAATTAAGTAAAATTTTGAAAAAACGACACAATCCATCGGCAGAAATCCCATGATTTCTTTGTTGGAAGTAATTTCCAACTTAATAGGTCCATCACGTGTAGGTGACCGGTTGGACCTATTGGGCCTGTGAGATTCATTATTATGTAATGGGTTTATGGGGTTACAATTAGGGTTTTATTATATTTGGTAATGTCTTGGTTATCAAGTTAAGTTAGTCTATATAAACCGAGTAATGGTTAGGCATTAGGGAGGTGAAGTTGGTGCAACCGAGCTAGGGTTCATCAAGAGTCAAATCGAATTAGGGTTTGAGGGTTTGTAATTGATGTGTGCTGCGCGTGCGGTTAAAAATGAAAGAGATGGAATGAATTTCTTTTGCACAAGATCTTGTTTTAAATTTATAAAAGTGATTTCTACAAAGACTAAACGCACACAAAATAGGCAAGTGTACCTATCGTATATGTAGAATTGTATTGGTAAGAACCAAGTATCGATCCGTGGACACAAATGTTTCTAATAATGAATCGTTGTTTTACTTTAATCAGATGTTTTAATCATTTTGGGGTGGTTAATTTTTGAACTTTTTATAAAATATAAATACTTATATATAATATATAGGTGACCAAGAGGAGAGATTCTAAACAAGTAGTTCAATTATAAGAAGGTTACCATCTAATATCTAGAATCCACTCCATTGTTCCTTGATGATTAATAGTTAAAACATGTAATAGACTTGTCCGAATAATATATGATAGAATTATGATCCTCATTTTTGAGTGAACACATTCTATGACATAATGAATAATAATATGCATATTTTCAAGTCCATCCTATGCTTTAAAGCATGCTACCCCGAGAATGTCAATTTAAGTAGACAAGAAGTTGGTAAAGTAGAATGATTAGAATTGACTTCGATTTCTCAAATACCAATCCTAACAACTTCGTGTGGTTGTAATTAACTCACACAACCTCCCCTTGGTTGATTTATGTAGGTTATAATTACACATTCCGTTAACATATGATTTCTTTAACTAGCATGATATCCTAAGCAAAGCCATTTTCGGATTACCAAGACTTAGAGAAATACATCATAACTTATATCTCATCATTTCTAAGTACAATATAAGGATCCATGTTTCGATAATGTATCAAAGTATTTCTATCTTTCAAGAACATGAATCGATCATGAACGATTGCCAATATAATTGACGATCACCAACTTTGAATTAGTATTTTAAGATGGTGAAACATTTCTCATCAAAAGATAATTGTAAGATAACCATGTACTTTACCAAACTAAACCACATGTTTTATATAATCATCAAGTAGAACAAAGCTTCTTCATAGATTTTAGATGGTAAATGGAGTTTAGCTCATAATGTGCATAATGATAAACATTAATGTATTTTATGTGATCATTTCTATGTAAATATACTTTTTACCATCCTTGTAGTATTGCATACTCATTAAAGATTATTTATTCATGAACTTTTCCCATGCAAATCATTAGAATAAATCTTGGATTATTATTATTACCATCTTTTTCATATGTTATTTTTTTTATTTACTAATAAAAATAAAGCAATTAATGTTTTAATTAAATAAAATTTACTAAAAGAGTTAAAACTCTTTGAAAACCTTTTAAACCATTTTAATTTTTGTTTTTAATTATATTAAATATGATTAATTTTCATAAATCCCTTAAGACATAACCACTTTATATCTTCACTATAAAAGGAGGACAAATCATCCATTATTTTCACACCTCAATTCATTATTTTCTTAAGATTGAAAGCATTAACAAGTAAGTTTTATGATTTCATGCATTTTATAGTTTTGTTTTGATTTAATGTTGAATGTTCATAATTTGATCTTCATGATCATGTTACTTTTATCATAAAAATTTTATATTTTGGTCTTAAGAATCATTATGATCATGGATATCCAAAATAAACACATTGATTTTTCTAAATCTTGGATCAAACCAAGTTATTGTGCAAGAACAAGCATGAATATATATTTATATAAATCTTTTGATTTGTTGATCATCATAAACTTATATACTTTCTTTTAAATATAATGATTTATAAAAATTTCTTTTATTTAAAATATTTTACAATAGATATAGCATACTTCATATCTTTAAATTAATAATTTAGTAAATTAATTATTGTTTATTTTATTTCAACATAAACTAATATTTATAATTTCTTTAAAAGAATTTCATGCAAAACATTTAAGTTAATTAATTAGTAAATTAATTAATTATGTTACTAGAATAAACATAAATTGTTTAATCATAAATTGTTATTTAATCTTATATTAATAAGTTACAATTATTTATTTACAAATCGTTCTGCAACTAATAAGCATCAAATGATTTATATAAACTTTATTCATTTTTGTTAAACTCATTACAAATCACCAAGTATCCAATTTCCATAGGTTAATGAAATATATATATTAAAATTAATGCCTCATTCCTAAAACTAATATTATTTAACTTTTATAATCCCAATAGTTAGTCTTTAAATTTTGTATTTCCTTTTTAATTCTAGTTCGTGACGTTCAATTGCTTCGATTTCATTTATGTACTTCCGGTTGTATTTCAAGTTTGTCTTCAACATCAAGGTGAGTTTCTCACACCCCCTTTTTACCTTTTTTAACTATTTTGGGGGTAGCGTATATATCCTATCAACAATTCAATTTCGTTTGTTTATTATTACAAACTACAATTCGTTACATGGACTTGTGTGTTTACTTGCTTACTTGCTCAAAGATTACGTGCTCATGGTTTCCTCATTAAGTATGATCATACGCCCCCCATATGCACTCAGGACCTCGATGTTATGAGTGGAATAGGGACCCCGATCCGAGTATGTTGGTTTTTACCAACAGAAAAGACTCTTACTTGCGCTATTATCCGAGTACGTTGGTGCACAATCCCAACTGGAAAGGACCTTACTTGCACATTTACACTTGTTCATGGAATTGTATGGTTTTTATATACTTGTATCAAAACTTGTGTGAACTCACCAACTATTCAATTAGTTGACTTTATTTTATATATATGCTACAGGTACCTTATTTAGAGAATGCTGCCGTGACGAGGACACTAGAACTTAGGTTATATTAATAAATGGACAAGTTGTTAATTGTTTTTGTATTTCCCTTATATTTCTTATTACAAACTTGTGTACTAGATGTTTAAATTAATTAATGATAATAGTGTCACTTAATAGTGTCACATCTGTTTTGGGCAATCTGTACGTCACACTCAGGCGTATTCCGCTTTAGCCGGGGTGTTACAACATCAAACATCCCCACACTTGAACCTTGCTTGTCCTCAAGCAAGCTACTTATAAATATTCTATAAAAATAGCAAGTTAGGACCTTAGCTTAAACATCCCCAAAAGAGTTCCAAGAAAATGAAAACAAAATATCCAACCTTAAATCATAGGAATAGTGATATATAAAAAGGTGATTTGTTTTTATGAGCTTCCGTTTATGCAAAACGCCACGTTCTCACAATGTTCACTCACACTCGGTTTTATATCTGATCATACCTGTGATGTATGTATGTGAACACTCTTAATCAAAATGTAACATGTGATAAATAGGCTTGTAACAAGTTCAAATCTCCACCTTTGTGAAGGGTTGCATAGATCAGAAGGTAATTGGGTTGGTTTTGTGTGAGTAGGGATCTTGTTATTTTGTGGTGGTTCAAGGGCTTAGGTTAATGATGATGGTAAATACAACTTCTGTTGATTGTCGGGAGTCTTAAGATGTCTTCAACGGTTAGCTCCTTTCTCTCGGTTGCTAAACTTTTTTTTTAACAAACCTAGTGACTCTTTTAAGGTCAGATCGTCAAGACCAGTTTTGTCGAGGATGTGGATCAGTTCTTACTCAATCCTGCTCTAAACATAACTCCCAACTCTAATGGATCGTTCGGCTTTGAGCCTAATAGGCCCCACCCTCATTAGTTCGGTATATTCATGTGAGACTGAGTTTGACTTTTTTCTACATCTTCTCGAAATGAATAATTGCGACAAGTTATAAATCACACGAAACATATGACTCACTCAATGCTTCCGAAAAAATATATATATGGCATGAGGATTATCTCACAGTAACGAAGGGATTGGGTATAAACGCCATAATTTGCTTAAATTTGTTCTCAGTATTACAAAACTTCTTTTTACTTTTTCACTTTTTTTGTTATAGTAGATTTCTAGTTGGTTCTTTGCAAAAAAAAATTCTCTTGGATTTTCTTTTGGTATTTTATAAAAATAGTCATTATTTGCTACAAAAATTTTGTTATTAGAGAATCTTATAATTAATTGAGCAAACAATTGGTCAAGTAATTCCCCTCCCCACACTTGAATCTCACATTGTTCTCAATGTGAAAAGATTCATAAAAAGATTAATAATAAGATTCATATGAAGTATGGAGGGTAAAATGGAAAGGAACTTCCCTACGGGCCAACGAAATTTCGACAGAGGGTCCCCTATTTTTCGTCCGTTTTCCTGTAGTGTACCTAAAAAAACTGCACACAAACATCATAATAATACTGAAACTTATTATTATTATTATTATTATTATTATTATTATTTATTTGTTTTTTTATTTTTATTTCTATAATAATATGTTCATTGATGTGCGAAAATATATATATAAATAAAACACGAATCGCAACTAAGCTTTAAAAACCAAACAATCTATCCTAGTTCACACAAACGGCAAGTGTACCGGCTGCGTGTAGCAAAGAAAAGGAAAGTCCGGATATCGAACTCGAAGACACGTGAGAACGGCTCAAATAATAGACCCTAATCCAAGTCCTACCCTAATAATATTTGTAATTGATTTTATTATTTTTTTATTTTATTTTAATTAACTTAAAACTAACTTACTTAACTTAATGAAACTAACTAGAAAACTTAACGGTACTTAACGAGGTTTTAACAAATATGGAGAAACGACTACCTAGGCAAGAATCCTATTGACAATTCAACAGTTAACGGAATTAACTAATCACACGACACCGGGATCTTAAAATATCAACTAAGGCTTATTAAAGTTCGCTAGATCACTTCTCGGTCTCACCAACTAACCCTCACAAATCTAAGAAGATTGAATAAATGCACCGGGAAAAAGATTACTAAGGTACCCTAATGACGCATCTCCTCTCGGACTCAACGACACAAAACCCGCTTAAAATTGGTACTAGCAATTATAGGGATAAAGGGGTAACAATATTTAACTTGATCTAAGACACATATTTGCACGCAAAACTAAACCGGATAAGACCAAAACTCGCTCTCGCGCAATTCTAACCTAACCGAACAAAGATACGAGACAAACAGACTCCCTATTACCTCTCGGTTTCAAGGAAGGTGAAACTATTGAATTTTAATAAATAATTGCACTCAAGATTCTTATGGCCGCGCTAACCACAAACAGATCAAAAACACCAAGTCTAAGACCTAAACGTAGAACCCTAACCGAACGACACACAATCAATCAATCAAAGTAATACGCTGAATCAATAAGCAATAATTATATAAAGACAATATTTAACACATCAAAGATTAAATTATATAAAGCTTTCAGTAATAATACGTCGAGTAACTAGTCAAAACTAAATAAACCGTCAAACAAAATCAATATTCATCTCAACCTAGGTAGTACAAATAGTTTAGCTACTCATAATAATAATAATATAATCAAATAAATTGTAGCAAAACTCATGTCTAACAATTCCTGAATGAAGTAAATAATGTATAAAACTCAAAACCATGCAAATAACGAACCGAATAGCGCTCCAAAACTCTTTTACCAATGCTTCCTGGCTGCCCTCCTCTTTAAAAATAATATTCTTTTTCTTGGCTGTTGTCCCGATCGGAAACAGGTATTGGAGAGTTAGGTTTTTTTGGTGTAGCTTTTATATTAATGTTTGTTGTTTCCTTGGAGAATTCATGAGACAAATCCCAGCCACACAAACTTCAAATAGTCTTGTGTTTCCTTCACACCAACCCCCATGTGCCGTCCACAATACCAAACTTAACAAACTGATTTTTTTCTTCTTCTTTTTACTTCTGCCGATCGCAACTCCCTTTTAGGTGTTAGGGTTTTTTTCTTTTATGTTTTAATAATATAATACATGAAAGGCTTGGTTCTTTGGGCTTGGTCGGGCCTTGAGTTTACTCTTAAAAGCTTGATCATACGAGCCTCTTATGTCTTCCAAAAAAAACCCAAACATTTTCTCATTTAAAACTCGTAACCTACACAAAATAATAAACTTTGTAAGATCAAGTTAAAATGAGTTAAAATCATTGATTATTATATAATTAAGCACTTAAAATATGATAAAAAGGTACAAAAAATAAGTGTGTTTTACAACACATCAAACATCCCCACACTTAAGACTTTTTCGTCCCTGAAAAAGAAATCTACACAGGATTATAACCAAGTGAAAACAACAAAGTCCCAGATTATTTAAAATTACTAAAGCAGAAGAAAGAGCTCGACATATTGACCGCGATTGCCGATATTGTTGTTCACTTAAACCCAGCCACTAACCTATCGAGCCCCCAATTGCATTAAGCGTTTTAAGTCCAAAAATCAAGGCTACACCTACCCCATCTCAGACAAAGAGAGCTAGAAAAACTAGAGTCGAAGCAAACTGGTTCGACAAATCACCATAAGCCAAGGACTCGTTGATGGTACTAATTAGATGCACTCGGTGAAATTTTGATGGATGAATGGTCATGCGGAGGTCGTACGAGCTACTCCTAAATATTATTGGACTTTTTCCTATAAATTTCTAATTTCATATTTATTGACTAAGAACCTTCGAGCCCCAATAGTGTATCCTCAGAGTCACTATCCCCAAGGTAACACGTAAACTCTATGTCCTGTCTAGTATGTGCATCTTTGGCCTCTTTTTCTAACTTTAAACAATGTTTATTTGGCATTTTACAGTACATAACTTTCTTCACAAGCATTTTGCTTTTCTTGAACAACTTTGGATAATACACTACATAACAAACTTTCAAAACATACTTTTTTTTTCTTTTTTCTTTTTTTTTTCAATCTTTTATATCACCCTAGAATATATAACTATTCTAAGCTCGTAAAAAGATGGACATGTGGTGTGTGCTGGTTTGAGTGCATTTAATTCTTACCATCTCAAAGTTTTCAGATAATGGTAATCCTCCCTAAGCATCGAAATTCGGTTTCACCATTTTTAAATTATTATATATATAAAAACACGCTAAAGAGGACTATCAAAGCTAGTTGGGCCTACCGACACGTCCCAAATCAGATATGCAAACCATCCCTTTTTTTCTTATTATATTATATTTTTCAAAAGTTTCGAGAGTTCGTTAGCACATTGGTAGTAATATCATTTCCTGCTTAACGTAGAACAAAAAAAAACAATTTTCAAGGGACATTTTTGTCTTTAAAACTCTTTATTTTTTTATTTTTATTTTTTTATAATTTTTTTTAATTATATATATTTTTTATAATTTTTTATTATTTTTTTATAATTTTAAAAAAAAATTCCTACAACTAAGTAAAATAAATTCTCATCCCCATACTTAGAACAAAATAGTCCTCGATGAGAACAAGGAAAATGAATAAAAAAAATAAAAATAAAAACTTAAAGTAATCAAAATTAAAACAGAGAACGGGTTACTCCCCTGGTTTATATGCAGAATCTTCATCAGATGTGTATCAATCGAGCGACCGTTCATTCGCGGCCGCAACCTCGGGTGAACCAGTTCCAAAACGCCATCAGAGCTACCATGCGCATAATAATACCTGCAATAAATCAAACTCACTCGCATGTAGCGGCGTACAAAATAGAAAGCAAAAACATAAGAAATAAACATATTTTTGTGTTTTTGATTTTTTTAATTTTTTTTATGTTTTTATAAATAACAAAAATAAAACAAATAAAAACAGATAATAAAGAAAATCGTAATACAAACTCTACAACTCGGGCTGTCTCCCGAGTGATGCATCCATCACGTCTACGCCTCGGTAAATGAGTCAAGGTAGAACACCTCGACAGTCTGATCAGCTACCGGCTCGCCTATGTAGTGCTTCAACCTCTGACCGTTCACCTTAAACTTCCAGCTTTTGTCTTCAATCTCAATTGTGCCATAGGGGAATACCTCAGTAACGGTGAATGGGCATGACCATCGGGAATTCAGCTTTCCAGGAAATAATCGTAATCAGGAATTATATAGCAAAACCTGATCCCCACACTTGAACTGTTTATCACCTCCCAACTTGCTATCATGTAGCTCTTTAGTCTTCAGCTTATAATTGTACGAGTGTGCATATGCATGATCACAAAGTTCCTCTAACTCATGAATCTGATGGAAACGGTTCTCGCCCGGGGATGAAAGATCGAGGTTAACTGTTTGAAGCGCCCAATAAGCACGATGCTCTAACTCAACAGGTAGATGGCAGGTTTTCTCATAAATCATCCGAAATGGTGTGGAACCGGTCAGAGTTTTGTACGCTATACGGAAAGCCCACAAAGCATCATCTAATTTGTCAGACCAGTCCTTTCGGTTTATTTCGATAGTTTTCGCGAGAATGCGTTTGATGCCCCGGTTACTCACCTCTACCTGACCACTAATATGTGGGTGGTAGGCAGTCACAAGCCGATGGGTGACCCCATAGCGTTGCAACGCCTTTTCCATCTGCGCATTGCAGAAGTGAGTAACTCGATCGCTGATCAAGGCTTTCGGTACACCAAAACGTGAGAAAAGATTTTTCAGAAATCTCATTACAACTCGGGCGTCGTTAGTGGGCAAGGCTCTGGCCTCGACCCACTTGGAGACGTAATCAAATGCCACAAGTATGTACTTGTTCCCTCTAGAAGACGGGAACGGGCCCATAAAATCAATACCCCAAATGTCAAAAACCTCGCAAACCTGAATAGCATTTTGGGGCATCTCATTTCGGGATGAGATGTTACCGACACACTGGCATCGGTCACAACTTTTAACGAACGCATGAGCATATTTGAAAATCGAAGGCCAATAGAATCCTGAATCGAAGACCTTCTTAGCAGTAAGAACAGCACCATGGTGACCTCCTGTCGGTCCCTCATGACAGTGGCTCAGAATTCGCCACCCTTCTTCAACATCCACACATCTCCTCACAAGCTGATCAGCACCTATACGAAAAAGAAATGGGTCGTCCCAGATGTAGAACTTTACGTCAGCAAAGAATTTCTTCTTTTGCTGGTGAGACATCCTCCTAGGGAGGGAACCGTCGACAAGGAAGTTCGCGATATCAGCAAACCATGGGTAGCCATCATCCTGGGCTCTGACAAACATGAGATTCTCTATCGGGAAATGGTCATTGATGATGACCCCAGTATCTCCAATCTCGGCTCTCTCAAGACGTGACAAGTGATCGGCTGCTACATTCTCGGCCCCCTTTTTATCACGGATTTCGATATCAAACTCCTGAAGCAGCAGGATCCATCGAATGAGATGAGGCTTAGCATCCTGCTTGTTAAAAAGATAACGAATGGCAGCATGATCCGTGTAGACGATTGTTTTGGAAAGGACAAGATACGACCTAAACTTACTAAATGCTAACACCACAGCTAACAACTCTTTCTCGGTGGTGTTGTAATTTTCCCGAGCATTATTCAAGGTCCTGCTCGCATAGTAGATTGGATGGAAATGCTTCTCCTTCCGCTGTCCAAGCACCGCTCCTACGGCATAGTGGCTCGTGTCGCAGATCAATTCGAATGGCAAAGACCAGTCGGGAGCAATCATGATCGGGGCGTTAACGATTTTGTCTTTTAAAAGATCAAACACCTCGATACATTGTTCAGAGAAGACAAATGGAACGTCTTTCTCTAGTAGCTTGGTCATCGATCTCGTAATTTTCGAGAAATCTTTAATGAAACGGCGATAGAAACCTGCATGATCTAAGAAGCTACGGATGGATCTCACGGAAGTGGGCGGGGGAAGATTAGAAATGGTTTCAATTTTAGCTCGATCGACCTCTATCCCAGCACTCGAGATCCTATGTCCTAAAACGATGCCCTCGCGTACCATGAAATGACACTTCTCCCAGTTGAGGACTAGGTTGGAGTCGACACAACGAGCCATCATCTTATCAAGGTTGGAGAGACAATGATCGAAAGAATTCCCGAATGCAGAAAAATCGTCCATGAAGACCTCCATGGAATCCTCGATCATGTCATGAAAAATCGCCACCATACATCGCTGGAAAGTGGCTGGAGCGTTACAGAGTCCAAAGGGCATGCGTTTATAGGCAAACGTGTCGTAGGGGCAGGTGAATGTGGTCTTCTCCTGATCATCGGGAGAGATCGGGATTTGGAAATACCCGGAGAAACCATCCAGAAAACAGTAGTACTGTTGACCCGCCAAACGCTCAAGCATCTGATCAATGAAGGGTAGAGGAAAGTGATCTTTCCTAGTGGCATCGTTCAGTCTGCGGTAGTCGATGCAGACTCTCCAACCGGTCACGGTCCTAGTGGGAATAAGCTCGTTCATTTCATTGGTGACGACAGTCATGCCACCCTTCTTGGGAACCACTTGGACCGGACTCACCTAGGCGCTATCAGAGATAGGAAAAATGATTCCCGCATCAAGGAGTTTGATGATTTCTTTCTTAACGACCTCTAGCATTTTCGGATTAAGCCTCCGTTGAGGTTGAACGACGGATTTGAAATTATCCTCCATGAGGATCTTATGAGTTCAGAATGAGGGATTAATCCCTTTGATGTCGATAATCTTCCATGCTATCGCCTCCTTATGCGATTTAAGCACCTTTAACAACTTCAACTTCTCGACCTCCATCAAGGCAAACGCGATGATGACGGGTAACTTCCTCTCCTCGTCCAGAAATGCATACTCCAAATGATCGGGTAGATCCTTAAGTTCTAAAGATGGAGGAGGGCTCTCAACGGAGGGTCGGTCCCTCGGATCGTCTCGCACGATCTCAACAACTGACTCAGAATCTAGGGGCGGTGACACGGTGTCATCCATCAATGGTTGAGTGGTCATGGCAACCATCTCGACCTCTGAAATCTCCCTATCTAGAATCTGTGGGTCCAAGGTAGGTCCTCCACAGATGTCAGTGAAAAACTCCCGCACATGCGATACGATGGTGTCAACGAAATACAGGGAGTCATCCGCCGACTTAGGGTGCTTTATTGATTGTCTCACGTCAAAGGTGACGTTATCATCCCCAACTCTCATAATCAGTTTGCCCTCACGGACGTCGATCAACGCCTGTGTTGTGGCAAGGAATGGTCGGCCTAAAATGAGAGGAATACTATCATCCTCATTCATATCCAGAATGACAAAGTCCACCGGGAAAATGAACTTGTCGATACGAACAAGCATGTTCTCGACCACCCCTCGCGGGTATTTC
Source organism: Bidens hawaiensis (assembly GCF_021521415.1). NCBI lineage: Eukaryota > Viridiplantae > Streptophyta > Magnoliopsida > Asterales > Asteraceae > Bidens > Bidens hawaiensis. The sequence goes on from NW_027493043.1 coordinate 50,908, forward strand.
ACGGAACGATCAGCAAGTTGGATACTCAATCGGGTTGGCCTCGGTTCGCCAAGACCCAACTTACTGAACACAGAATATGGCATGAGATTGATGCTGGCCCAAAGGTCGGCCAAAGCATGTCAAACCGTATCGTCACCTAAGATGCAGGGAATTGTGAAACTCCTAGGATCGGCCATCTTTTCAGGCAACTTGCTCTGCAATACTGTAGAACACCCAGCACTCAACGGAATAGCAGAGACCTCAGCTAGCTTCTCCTTATTGGAAAGAATGTCCTTGAGGAATTTGGCATATTTGGGCATCTGAGTAAGCGCCTCAAGGAAAGGAATGTTTAGGTGAAGCTGTTTGAGAAGTTCAAGGAACTTGGAGTTTTGCTCCTCGTCTCTATCCGATCGGAGTCTCCCAGGATAAGGCAGTTTGGGTTTGTAGACTCTCAAAGGTGGGTTTGATGATGATGAAGGTATATCGGCCGGCTTCGTACTCGCTGGAATAGTCTGCTGGTATGCCTCGGCCGGAGGAGGCTCCATCTGGATCTCCTCATCCACCTGCTCTTCTTCATCAACCGCGGGTGTGACAACTCTTGAAGGTCCAGCCTCTTTTTCTCTTCTAGCCCCGCTTTTAGTAGTCACCGCTTTGGCGAACCCTCTCGGATTTTTCTCAGTATTACTGGGTAGTGAACCTGGTGCTCTCTCGGATAACTGGCTGGCAATCTCTCCGACGTGACGCTCAAGATTAGCTAGAGACGTGGCTTGGTTCTTCAACATAGCATCGTGTTCCGCAAATTTCGCCTCATTTGTCACTCGGTTCCTTTCATCTCGCTTCAGCAGCTCAGCTATCATCTCCTCCAGTGAGGCTTTCTTCTCCACTCTCCCCGCTTGTTTCGAACTCTCCTGACCTGAACTTCCCTGCCCGAATAGATTCTCTCGATGCTGATTTTGGTATTGGGCTTGGTAGCCACTGGCTTGTCCCCCACGATAGTTATTCTGATTTCTCCAGCCAGTGTTCCCGCCGAAGGCGGGGTTTTGATATCTCAAGGGGTTGTTGACGAAGTCAACCTCCTCCTGGTTGCTACCCGGCTTAACAGGACAGTCAATGGTGTCGTGACCCCCTCGGCAAACTTCACACTTTGCGATGCTCTTAGCAGTAAGATCTCTAACAAGTTTGTTCAAAGCATCAATTTGCGTCTGCATGCTAGTGTTCGAATCGACTTGAAGTACTACTCTCGATGACGTGGAAGAATTTCTGCCCCCGTGCCCCTCGTAGCTCGCTGCTAGATCATCAAAAAGGACGACACACTCATCAGGATCTTTATTCTTAAAGAGGTTCCCGTTAGCAATTTGGTTCAACATCTTTCTCACGTGTTGTGTGGCTCCATTGTAGAATTTCTCGATGAGCATCAACTTGTCTAAACCGTGGTGAGGACAACTAAGAAGGAGGTCCTTGAATCTTTCCCAAACTTCCCTGAAAGACTCGTCAGACCTCATGCGGAAAGAACAAATCTCCTCACGAAGTCGAGCGGATTTAGATGGCGGAAAGAATTTGTTCGTGAATTTCTCTTGAAGGCCCGCCCAAGTGGTGATGGATCCTGCAGGTAGAGACTTCAGCCATTTGTAGGCTTTTCGGGTGAGTGAGAAGGGAAAAAGACGGAGATAGATGGCTTCATCGTTCATGTTGCCGATATTGAAAGTTTCGCAGATTTGAACAAACATGTCGATGTGGGTTTGAAGGATCTTCTCTCTCTAGCCCTTCGAATTGGAGTGCGGTTTTGATGAGTTGCATGACGTGGGCAGGAATGGACCAGTTTCCAGCGGCGGCACCGTTCGGTAAGGTAATGCTTGAATGAGGATTCGTTGTCGGCCTACCATAGTCAGCTACTGCTCTCCTAGGCGGTTGGTCACCCATGTTCCTATCCCTAGAAGAAGTGGAAGAAACAGAAGAAGAAGAAGAAGAAGAAGAATCAGAACCTGGCGGTGAAACAGAACGCTCTCTCTCGGGCTCGACTTTCTCGGTATCATCAGACGTTTCAAGCTTCGGCGGTCCTTGTGAGCGGATATGACGCATACGACTATAAAAAAAACTAAAATTAACTAAGTTAAAATTAAACTAAAAACAAATAAAGCAAGTAAACAAGTAAACAGAAAACAGCTAAGTCCCCAAACTTGGGTCGTTCTCTAATCGCCTCAAACCGTGTCCCCGGCAACGGCGCCAAAAACTTGATGTGCAAATATATATATATAAATAAAACACGAATCGCAACTAAGCTTTAAAAACCAAACAATCTATCCTAGTTCACACAAACGGCAAGTGTACCGGCTGCGTGTAGCAAAGAAAAGGAAAGTCCGGATATCGAACTCGAAGACACGTGAGAACGGCTCAAATAATAGACCCTAATCCAAGTCCTACCCTAATAATATTTGTAATTGATTTTATTATTTTTTTTATTTTATTTTAATTAACTTAAAACTAACTTACTTAACTTAATGAAACTAACTAGAAAACTTAACGGTACTTAACGAGGTTTTAACAAATATGGAGAAACGACTACCTAGGCAAGAATCTTATTGACAATTCAACAGTTAACGGAATTAACTAATCACACGACACCGAGATCTTAAAATATCAACTAAGGCTTATTAAAGTTCGCTAGATCAACTCTCGGTCTCACCAACTAACCCTCACAAATCTAAGAAGATTTAATAAATGCACCGGGAAAAGATTACTAAGGTACCCTAATGACGCATCTCCTCTCGGACTCAACGACACAAAACCCGCTTAAAATTGGTACTAGCAATTATAGGGATAAAGGGGTAACAATATTTAACTTGATCTAAGACACATATTTGCACGCAAAACTAAACCGGATAAGACCAAAACTCGCTCTCGCGCAATTCTAACCTAACCGAACAAATATACGAGACAAACCGACTCCCTATTACCTCTCGGTCGCAAGGAAGGTGAAACTATTGAATTTTAATAAATAATTGCACTCAAGATTCTTATGGTCGCGCTAACCACAAACAGATCAAAAACACCAAGTCTAAGACCTAAACGTAGAACCCTAACCGAACGACACACAATCAATCAATCAAAGTAATACGCTGAATCAATAAGCAATAATTATATAAAGACAATATTTAACACATCAAAGATTAAATTATATAAAGCTTTCAATAATAATACGTCGAGTAACTAGTCAAAACTAAATAAATCGTCAAACAAAATCAATATTCATCTCAACCTAGGTAATACAAATAGTTTAGCTACTCATAATAATAATAATATAATCAAAATAAATAGTAGCAAAACTCATGTCTAACCATTCCTGAATGAAGTAAATAATGTCTAAAACTCAAAACCAAGCAAATAACGAACCGAATAGCGCTACAAAACTCTTTTACCAATGCTTCCTGGCTGCCCTCCTCTTTAAAAATAATATTCTTTTTCTTGGCTGCTGTCCCGATCGGAAACAGGTATTGGAGAGTTAGGTTTTTTTGGTGTAGCTTTTATATTAATGTTTGTTGTTTCCTTGGAGAATTCGTGAGACAAATCCCAGCCACACAAACTTCACACCAACACCCATGTGCCGTCCACAATACCAAACTTAACAAACTGATTTTTTTCTTCTTCTTTTTACTTCTGCCGATCGCAACTCCCTTTTAAGTGTTAGGGTTTTTTTCTTTTATGTTATAATAATATATAATACATGAAAGGCTTGGTTCTTTGGGCTTGGTCGGGCCTTGAGTTTACTCTTAAAAGCTTGATCATACGAGCCTCTTATGTCTTCCAAAAAAAACCCGAACATTTTCTCATTTAAAACTCGTAACCTACACAAAATAATAAACTTTGTAAGATCAAGTTAAAATGAGTTAAAATAATTGATTATTATATAATTAAGCACTTAAAATATGATAAAAAGTTACGAAAAATAAGTGTGTTTTACAACACATCATTCATCGGTTTTGGTGGAGGATTAGTACCTCTGAGACGTTCTCGAATGGTCAATCGATGTATGGTTTTAATCGATGTCCATTAACTTTGAACTTGTGGCCGTCAGAATTTGAAATCTCAACTGTCCCATAGTCAAAAACTGATTCAACTATGTGTGGACCTGTCCAACGAGATTTCAACTTTCCTGGGAAAAGACGTAAACGTGTGTTGTATAACAATACACGATCGCCAACTTGAAATTTTTTGTTTCCTTTCAAATGGGCGTCGTGTAAACGTTTAGTTTTTTCTTTGTAAGACCAGGAATTTTCATATGCCAGTGCTCTTAGTTCTTCTAGTTCGTGAATTTGATCTTCTCGGTTTTTACTGGCGGACATTAGATCAAAATTCATTGCTCTCAGAGCCCAATACGCTTTGTGTCCTACTTTTACGGTTAGATGACATGCCTTCCTATAAACAAGTTTCAATGGTGTTGTTCCTATGGGGGTTTTGTAAGCCGTCCTGAGGGCCCACAAAGCGTCATCTAACTTTTCTGTCCAATTTTTGAGATTCATTCATATGGTCCTTTCTAAAATCCTTTTTATTCCTCGATTCGAGACCTCTACTTGCCCACTGGTCTGAGGGTGATATGGCGTTGCCAGTCGGTGGTGAACTCCATATCGTGCTAAGACTTTGTCCATTAAAGCACTACAGAAGTGAGTACCTTTGTCGCTGATAAGGGCTTTTGGAGTATCGAATCGTGAGAATAACTTTTCCAGAAATCGTACAACTACTCGAACATTGTTAGTGGGAAGAGCTTGTGCTTCTACCCATTTAGATACGTAGTCGACTACTACAAGGATGTATTTATTTCCGAAAGAGTTAGGAAATGGGCCCATGAAATCTATTCCCCATACATCAAAGACTTCACAAATTTGAATGTCTTTCAGAGCCATCTCAATTTTGGCTGAGATGTTTCCGGCTCTTTGACAATCATCGCATGCTTGGATCAAAGCATGTGTATCTTTGTATATGGTGGGCCAGAAGAATCCTGCATCAAACACTTTTCTGACCGTAGTGGCGGTACCGTGGCGTCCACCAGTTGGTCCTTCATGGCAGTGTTTGAGAATACCTAAGGCTTCTTTTCCTGCTACACACCTACGAATAACCTGATTGGCACCTATCCTAAACAAGTATGGATCTTCCCATAAGTAGAACTTAAGGTCGGAATAGAATTTCTTCCGTTGTTGATGAGTGAGTCCTTTTCTTAGGATTCTACAAGCTAGATAGTTCGCGAAGTCAGCAAACCAAGGACTTTTGTCTTTCTCCTATATGAATGCTTGGATATGCATGAGAACTTCATGTGGAAAATTATCATTGATAATTTCTTTGTGAAGTTCTTCTGAAGCTGGGCATTCTAAGCGTGAAAGATGGTCTGCGGCTACATTCTCTGCTCCTCTTTTGTCCTTGACTTCTATGTCGAATTCTTGGAGTAAGAGAATCCATCGGATGAGTCTAGGTTTGGCGTCCTGCTTGTTGAAAAGGTATCATATGGCGGCATGGTCGGTGTAAACTATGGTTTTGGAAATGACTAGGTAGGATCTAAACTTTTCAAAGGCGAAAACTACTGCTAATAACTCTTTCTCTGTTGTGGTGTAATTTTCTTGTGCATCATTAAGAGTTTTACTTGCATAGTAAATTGGGTGAAACTATTTTTCTTTGCGTTGTCCGAGTACGGCTCCAACTTCAAAGTCACTTGCATCGCACATGATTTCGAATGGAAGGATCCAATCGGGTGTACCCATGATTGGTGCGTTGACAAGTTTGTCTTTTAATATGTTGAATAATTCAACACATTCTTCAGAGAAGACGAAGGGTGCGTCTTTCTCCAGAAGTTTGGTCATAAGTCTAGAAATTTTGGAAAAGTCTTTTATGAAGCGGCGGTAGAAACCTGCGTGACCTAGAAAACTTCTAATGGCTCTGACTGAAGTTGGTGGTGGAAGTTTGGATATAGTTTCTATTTTGGCCCTATCAACTTCTAGTCCTGTTTGGGATATCTTATGACCGAGAACAATGCCCTCTTTGACCATAAGTTTACTTCTTCACACCTAGCCAACATTTTGTCTAGGTTTTTCAGACAATGATCGAAGGAGTCTCCAAAGACTGAGAAGTCGTCCATGAAAACTTCCATAGAGTGCTCGATCATTTCATGAAAGATGGCCACCATGCATCGTTGGAAGGTGGCTGGAGCATTATATAATCCAAATGGCATTCTTTGGTAGGCGAAGGTTCCATACGAACATGTAAAGGTAGTTTTCTCCTAATCTTCAGGAGCAATGGGAATTTGAAAATATCCGGAGAATCCGTCAAGAAAACAATAAAACATTTTTCCAGATAATCGCTCAAGCATTTGATCGATGAAAGGAAGTGGAAAACGATCTTTTCTTGTGGCGTCATTAAGCTTCCGGTAGTCAATGCAAACTCGCCAGCCTGTGATGGTCCTCATTGGTATTAGCTCATCCTTTTCAGTCATTATAACTGTCATTCCTCCCTTCTTGGGTACTACTTGAACGGGACTAACCCAAGGTGAATCCGAGATCGGGTAGATTAATCCAACATCAAGCAGTTTAATTACTTCCTTCTTCACCACATCTTGCATGTTGGGATTGAGACGTCTCTGATGTTGGACCACGGGTTTGTATTCTTTTTCCATGAGAATCTTGTGAGTACAAAAGGATGGATTGATTCCCTTGATATCCATGATCTTCCATGCGATGGCCTTCTTATGGTTTTTGAGAACCTTAAGAAGTTCGTCTTTCTCTTCGTTAGAAAGGTGAGATGAAATAATTACTGGGAGTTGAGAGTCCTTTCCAGAAAGGCATATTCGAGATGGTTTGGTAGTTCTTTTAATTCTAAGGCTGGTGGTTCTTCAATTGATGGTTTTGATTTTTCATTGCATTTAGTGATCTCATATACTACTTCTGATGATTCCTGATATTTATTCACAGTATTGAGATTATCGTTTTCTAAAATGGGTTTGGTAATAGTGTCAGTTAAGATTTGTGTTTCTAATGAGGCATTAAGGGAAGATTTCCGCACATAGCAACTCACGATAGAATCGATGATGTCAACACAGTATAATGTGTCATCGTGATGTTGCGGATATTGCATAGATTTTCCTATGTCAAAAGTGATTGCCTCGTCATTGACCCTGAGAGTGAGTTTGCCAGTGCAAACATCAAAAATAGCCTTTGCGGTGGCTAAAAAGGGTCTTCCTAAAATCAGAGGTACACTTTTGTCTTCCTCCATGTCTAGAATCACAAAAATCTACTGGGAAAACAAACTTGTCAATTTTGACAAGCATGTTTTCAACAATGCCCCGAGGATATTTAATGGATCGGTCAGCTAATTGAACGATCATACGGGTGGGCTTTAGTTCTCCTATCCCTAGTTTTGTAAAAACTGCATAAGGCATTAAATTAATACTAGCTCCTAGGTCAGCCAGGGCATTGCTAACAGATAAATTTCCTATGAGACAATGGATAGTAAAACTCCCTGGAACGGTCATTTTCGGTGGCAGCTTTCTTTGAAGGACAGCTGAGCATTCTTTACTCAAGGTGACGTGCGAGAGTTCCTCCAGCCTCATTTTGTTTGTTAGCACTTCCTTGAGAAACTTGGCATATTTTGGCATTTGAGCGATGGCTTCGATAAAAGGGATGTTGATGTGGAGTTGTTTGAAGTGTTCTAAAAGCTTCCCATACTGAGCTTCCAATCTCTCATGCTTCAGCTGTCCAGGGTATGGAATAGGTGGAGTATAAGTTCGGACTGGCTCCTTGGGTTGTACGGTGTCTGTTGGGATCAGTCTCTCCTATGTTTTATCAGGGGGTTCCTTTTCTGTAACTGGTTCTGAAGTTGGTGAGGCAACGGGTGGTTGTGCCACTTCTTAATGTAACGGCGTTGGCTGCTGCATATGGGTTTGTTATAGTGTTGCCTGGAAGAGCGTCGGTTGGTCTTTCTGACAATTGTCGGACAATCTGTCCGATCTGAGTTTCTAGATACCGCAATGATGCTTGTTGACATTTGAGGCCGGTTTCATGTTTTAACAATACTCCGCTGATATCAACAGCTCTTGAGTCGGCCTTCTTTTCTGCTTCATTTTTTTTTGTTATGAGTTGGATTAACATCTCTTCGATCTTTGAGTAGCTCGGGTTTTGATGGCTACTGGAACTTTGATCTTAAAATTGGGGTTTAGGCTGGAAGGATTGATTTGTTAGCCTTTTCTCGAATCCGCGTAAGGGTTGAGTGTTACCTCCGTCTTTCCAGCTGAAATTCGGGTGGTTTCTACATCCTGGATTGTAGTTGTTGCTGAAAGCGTTGTTCTGTCGAGCGATGAAATCGACTTCTTCCATGGCCATAATTACTTGTTTACAGTCACTATCCTGGGTGGTTTCTCTATCCATTCTAAGGCTTGACCCCTTAGAGAGAAAGGAAAGAGTTTTGAATTTTGAAGGTTCCGCATATTCGTAGAAATCTAGATATGTGAGAAAGAGGGTCTTCGTCGAGGAGACCATGAAATTGAACTGAATTTTCCACCATGTGAATGGTGCTTGATTTGATTTTGAAATGTTCGATAACATCGGGTGGAGCCACTCCATTGCCATAGCCTTCGAGAGATGGCTTGGCATACTGGCTCATGTTCGGCTCATTGATCTGGGCCGCCATCATTTCTTCGGTTTGATTTTCTCCTGATGTGGTGGCGTCTACTGATTCTTCTTTGATTGCTTCGGCGGTTTCTGTAGCCCGTTTACGAGTTCGTCGACGAAAGAGTCGTTCCGGTTCAGAAATTGGAGAAACAAGCTCGGATTCAAAAGTAGAGGTCATACATGGGACGAAATCAAAATTAAACACTAAAGTAAAAGTTAGTTAAAGTTAGTGCTAAAGGTTAGTCTAAGTTAAACTACGAGTTAGGCTAAGCTATTTTAAGCTGAACTAGGGTCTAAATTAGTTAAATGCTAAAGTAAGGGTAAGGTAAATAAAAGTAAAAAGTAGGCTAGCCGTAAAATTATATATTTTTGTATAAAAGAAAAAAAAATATAAAGATAAAGCAAAATAGAAGTTAAAAATTTGTACAATTATAGACAATGATTAAATTAAAACTTGGATTGTTCTTAGAAACTTACCGTGTCCCCGGCAACGGTGCCAAAAACTTGATGTGTGCTGCGTGTGCGGTTAAATATGAAAGAGACGGAATGAATTGCTTTTGCACAAGATCGTGTTTTAAATTTATAAAAGTGATTTCTACAAAGACTAAACACACACAAAATAGGCAAGTGTACCTATCGAATATGTAGAATAGTATTGGAAAGAACCAAGTATCGATCCGTAGACACAAATGTTTCTAATAATGAATCGTTGTTTTACTTTAATCGGAGGTTTTAATCGTTTTGGGGTTAATTTTTGAACTTTTTATAAAATATGAATACTTATATATAATATATAGGTGACCAAGAGGAGAGATTCTAAACAAGTAGTTCAATTATATGAAGGTTACCATCTAATATCTAGAATCCACTCCATTGTTCCTTGATGATTAATAGTTAAACATGTGACAGACTTGTCCTAATAATATATGATAGAATTATGATCCTCATTTTTGAGTGAACACATTCTATGACATAATGAATAATAGCATGCATATTTTCAAGTCCATCCTATGCTTAATAGCATGCTACCCCGAGAATGTCAATTTAAGTAGACAAGCAGTTGGTAAAGTAGAATGATTAGAATTGACTTCGATTTCTCAAATACCAATCCTAACAACTTCGAGTGGTTGTAGTTAACTCACACAACCTCCCCTTGGTTGATTTATGTAGGTTATAATTACACATTCCGTTAACATATGATTTCTTTAACTAGCATGATATCCTAAGCAAAGCCATTTTCGGATTACCAAGACTTAGAGAAATACATCATAACTTATATCTCATCATTTCTATGTACAATATAAGGATCTATGTTTCGATAATGTATCAAAGTATTTCTATCTTTCAAGAACATGAATCGATCATGAACGATTGCCAATATAATTGACAATCACCAACTTTGAATTAGTATTTTAAGATGGTGAAAAATTTCTCATCAAAAGATAATTGTAAGATAACCATGTACTTTACCAAACTAAACCACATGTTTTATATAACCATCAAGTATAACAAAGCTTCTTCATAGATTTTAGATGGTAAATGGAGTTTAGCTCATAATGAGCATAATGATAACATTAAGATGAATGATGATAACAAATACATGATTAAACTTGGAATGATCTAACCAAATGTAGATGAATCTTCCTTCTTAATGATGGTGATGATGGTTGATGGTGGTGATCTCCAAGCCTTCAAACTCTTCACTAAACCTTCTATATGAGTGTTAGTGTGTGTTTTTATAAGTGAAAACCGGATAGAACTCTTTTCAAGGCACATTCTTCAAATGGCACACGAGCCTCTATTTATAGGCTGTCTGGAGATAGAAGCACGGCCTTGTGTCTACGTGTCCCAGTTGCATGTTGTCAGATCGTATATGATGACTCATCACGGCCCCGTGCTTCCTGAGGCACGGCCCCGTGCTTTTTAGTGACATGTGCTAATTCTTTTTGTCGTTTCTGAAAGGTAAGCACGTCCCCGTGCTTAGGTAGGCACGCCCCCGTGTTTTATTATGACATGTGCCAAATTTGTTTTGTCTTTTTCTAGAAGGTGACCACGGCCCCGTGTCCATTGAAGCACGGCCCCGTGTCTAAGTGTCTCTATTTTGTCTTTTCTTGTAGATTTTTGTCTTTTTTGATAGGTAAGCACGGCCCCGTGCTTTCAGAAGCACGGCCTCGTGCTTCCAGAAGCACAGCCCCGTGTTTCCAGAAGCACAGCCCCGTGTTTTGCTGTTTTCTTGGGTTTTCTTTGGTTTTTCTTCTGTTTTTCGTTCGTTTCTTCGTTTGAGGCTTGGATTCACCTGAAAATACATTTTAACATGATAAGTAGTTATTTTAACAATATTATACGATAGAAGTTGCAGTTTTTAGAGATTATTTGATACTAAAATGATGTATATTTTTGTATACATCAGTAATCACTTTTTAGAGTGATATTTTCTGATAAATATAAAACGAGAGTTATTTGTTTAGTTCGTGTTTGATTATCGATACGGGACTTGAATTGGTATCAGAGCCAAGTTCAAGATTCTGATGTTCACGAACTGAACCGAACGGGACTTGATTAGGTGGGGACAGGGCTGTTCACGAACTGAACCGAACCGAATGCGGACATGCTCATACTTGGTTTGGTTTGAAAGCGAGCCGAACCGAGCGGATTGAATTTAAAGAAACGAGCGATATCTTTATGCTTGAACTTGGTTCAGTTTGAAACCGAGTGGCTTGGTTCGGCTTGGTTTTGCTTGATTTCGTACAAAGTTTCCGATTTTAAATTTCTAAAACTTCAAAATATCATTAATTCAAGACTTTCAACTCTAAATTGTCTAAAGTTCCACCTTTAAAATGTATAAAAATCAAAGTTAACAACAAAACATATATAAAACGAGTTGCTATGGTTTAAATTTGAACTTTAAATTCAACATAAAAGATTGAAATTTTTAAAACTTTAAAAAATAGTATACTTTTATATATATATTCATAAAGTTTATATATAAAACTAATATATAAAAAATAATTCGAGCAAAACGAACCGAACAAAACGGAGCTAGGCTTTGCTCGTTCTTGGATTGTTTTTAAACCGAACCGAGCCGAACGGCTCACTTCAAACCGAGCCGAAATCGAACGAGCATTTTTCGAGCAATTTTCGAGCAAACGACGAACGAGCAACGAACAGCGAGCATTTTGGACAGCCCTAGGTGGGGAAGAAGGGGATAATGGTAAGTGATACATACAAATATTATAATATAAAATAGAAAGAGGCAGGAGTTGGTGTGTGCTCTTTACGATTAGTATTTTTCAATTTTTTAATTTAATTTTAGTTTAGTTTTTTTTTTATTTTCATTCAACATGGATTTCTTTTGATTCCTTTTTTTCTGATTTATTATTTATTTTCATTTTTTTAGCTCATTTAGTTGCATATATGATGTTGTTTTTTAGTTTGCTACATTTTTATTATACAATAACTTGTGTTATTTATCATGTGTGAGTAATTAAGGTTTCAAGGATGAATTTTGTTGACTTATCATTATACGAACTCTCAAAACTTCTTGTTAGATAATATAACTTATTTAAACAAATGAAAATAAATAAATTAATTTACAAAGTTAAAAAGTATACATTTATATAAAGTACATAAGTTGGTTAATTAATCAGTATATATATTTTTTCAAATTTATAAAATAAAAGTGATAAAAAATATAAAAGAAAATTAACATTAATAGCTTAAGCAGCCAAGATAAAAACCAAAATTAAACGACTAGCTTAAAGTTGTCATTAGCTTAACTTGACCCAACCAGTTTTAAACGACTAGGATAGCCATTTACTCTTGAAATATGTGACTATTATGTGCCGACCGACCCGATCCAAGCCGGGCTGAAATGTTTTAATATACGGCGATACAAAATTTACCAAAAAATTTCTGACCCTTGTGAAAAATATTTCTGGATCCGTCACTGCTTGACATTTGTCATTTTCTATTTTTCATAGACAGGTTAATATGCTTAATTTTATCTTTTTCAAGTATTTTTTTGAAAGTATTATCTTTTTCAAGTATTAGCTAAGAGTATTTTTATTCTCGTCTTTAAATTTATGAAAATCACCTCATCCTTGTCAACCCCATACCCCATTCGGCCATTCCCAAAACTGTTAAAGAGAAAACAAATTGAATACTCATATTTGGGGATTTATTATTCTGTCAGAAAATCAACAAGTCAATTACATGATGGCATCTCTTGACAATTTGGTCTTTTTTGGTAAGAGGCATGCTCTCTTTAAGCAGAGATACAGGTTTGATTTTTATTTGGGCCGGTTCGAATAACACTAGGCGAAGGGACGTATAAGGGCTTTAATCACGGATTCGAAAGGGGTACGATCTCACAGCGGTCAAGGAGTCGACCTTGGACATGGCCACGAAAGGGCAGATCTCCCATTCAAAAAAAATTACATGACGATATCAATGTCTTTTTTCTGGTTAATTTTTTAAATTTCTTTTTATTGGTTAGAAATGTAGATAAAACCAAAAATATATATATATATATATATATATATATATATATATATATATATATATATATGTAACTCAAAATGTTGCATATGTGTGAGGTAACGTGTACGCTATATGTAACATCCCGGAATTTCCTAGAATAATATTTAACATATTATTGAGAAAATTCCAATTTGCCTCCCTGAAATATATCGTCGGGAGATGGATTAACCACTGAAAAAGAATTTGCGCATTTTGTACCATTGTATTTCTCGGGCGGTTTTTTTGACTCCTACCGTCAGTTGAACGTTGGTATTTTAGTAATAATGCCAACCTATTAAGGGTATTTTAGTAATCTTCTTTTAATAAATAATAAATATAATTATAATAGTAATAATAATATAATAATAATCATCATAATAATAATAATAACAACAAAGGAGCAGCAGCATAGCAGATCATCTTCATTATCATCATCAACTCATCTTCATAATAACACAACAAAGGAGCAGTAGCATATCATCGCTGATAATGGAGCAACAACAGATCATCATCATCATCAACTCATCTTCATCATCATCAACCTCAAACATAATTGATCCTCAAACCCTATATTTCATCACTCAAATCCTCAAATATCTCAAATCACACCACCAATCGCTTCAATAATTCAACCACCGCACCCATAAATCATTCCGATCAAAACCCCTAACCTCCGGCACCACGTCGCCGCCACGGCAACCATCGCCGTCATGGATTCCGACCATCACGTTTTTCCGGTCATGTGTCTTTTATTTGGACGCGCCGAACCCGGATTTTATTTGGCCATCGCCGTTGTCCAGGACGACCACGGTGGTGGTGGTGGAGAAGATTGGGTTTCCGGTGAGTGGTGGGTGAAATAAGATTATTATTATTATTATTATTATTATTATTATTATTATTATTATTATTATTATTATTATACCAAATTTAAGAATTCGGGCAGCCATGGATGAAGTTTTGGTTCTCAGATTACTAACCAAAAAAATAGGGTTCTTGAGATGAACAAGATGATGAAGATGAAGAAGATTCTGGGTTAGATGATGAAGATGAAGAAGATTCTGGGTTAGATGATGAAGATGAAGATATAGGGATTATGAGTTAGATGATGAAGATGAAGATGAAGATTTTGGGTTCTTTAGATTTTGGGTTAGATGATGAAGATGAAGATATAGGGGTAAAATGGTCTTTTCAACTCTTTTTGGTTAGTCAACGCCGGTCAACTGACGGGAAGGGCACAGACTGCCCCGCCCAAATATCACAGACGTCCAAAATGCGCAATTTCGTTTTCAGTGGTCAATCCATCTCCCGACGATATATTTCAGGGAGGCAAATTGGAATTTTCTCTATATTAATTAAGCAGGAAGAATTAATTTGAGTTAGTAGAGAAATAATAAGATAAAAATATGGTAGACTTTAATAAATGGATATTTAATATGGACTAAAAAGGAAAGATGAGCATAAGGTACATGTTAGGCCCATGGGCTTAAATAGTATAAATATCACTTAAACCATAATCTTTTCCATTTATATCCATCTCTACATCATAGCCTACACCTTCAAAAACACACACATAAGCCAAACACTCTCTACTCTAATATATTCAACGATCCAAGACCAACGAAGGTAAGAAATTATTTATCTCAGCTGACCCAACATATTAGAACCCGACACCGCAGCCCCATGATGACGTATGAGCCGTTTGGATCTAGATCTAGCTTTTAACGGGTGTTTGATCAACCAAAAACGAGCTTAAAGGCCACCTTAGCTCATATCTGGGCACCCCGAAGCTACCCAGACCATAAACGATCAAACCCCGACCAACCATGGTGGTTAGCGGCGGCTGACGGGGCCGGAATCGAAGAAAAACCTTAAAAACGCTTGAAAATGGGCTGACGTGCACTTATACGCCGTATAAGTTGCAGCATATAAGTCTAGTATCGAATATGTATGTAACGTGAAAGAATGGCAGCGCATAAGTATGGCGTATATGTAGCACAACGCATATGCATGTGGGCGTATATATATACATGTAAGCCGTATATGTTATAAAACGTATATGTATATAGTGTGTATATATGTGCCCGTGTATGTATGAAACGTGTATGTATGTAGCGCATATGTATGACTTATACGCCATATGCACTTACATGCTGGAAGAAACTTATACGCCTGAGGAGGACTTATACGCCAGAATCACTTACACGCCCATAATAACTTATATGCCCAAAACTTATATGGGTGAAAATGATTTTCTGAAATAAACGAAAGATAAACAACGTATACATACGTAAACGATAGACATGGACTTATACGATAAATGGACTAATAATAAGTAATAATTAGTAAATGACAGGTAGCGTTTAAAATGAAGATTTGATTTGATTAAATATTGAACTTCAGTTTTCTGATGAGGTTTTTAATAAAGACTTATTAATGAAAACAATTTTTTTTCAAGATGACCTGGCAGCTTAAACCCAGCCAGGGGTTCTGCCCTTGGACCCTGCTACGGGCTGTCGCCCCTAGAACCCCGCTGCCAGGGGCGCTACCCCCGGACCCCCGTAGCTAGGGGTTACAATAACATAGAAGTATGGTATAACTAGAAGTAGTTAAAATGATACTATGATTAATACATAGTTAGCCGTGCATAGCTCAAGAAAGGCATAACCGTAAATTCAAAATGGAATCGCTTACAGGTGAGTTTTAGCCCCTTCCTTGTTATGTTTTCGGGGATGTGTGCATACTCGATGTGATTAGTTAATATACCTTAAGTGGTAAGTGTATGCCTTATATGATTTATGTGATTGAGGTTATGAATGAATGCTTGTCGGTACGTGAATGATCTTCAGATTTTGCACGTATCGCCAGAAAAGGTAAGTTTTATATATATGATACATGAATGAAATATGTATGTTGTATGAATGACTGAGAGAATGTATGAAAATGAGTAAGATAACTGTAAAGCAAGGTATGGTAAGGTTGTAGGGAAAGAAGGGACCGAGCCCTAATAATACTCGAGAAAGAAGGGACCGGACCCTAATAATATCCGAGGAAGAAGGGACCGAGCCCTTATAATACTCGAGGAAGAAGGGACCAGACCCTAATAGTATCCGAGGAAGAAAGGGACCGAGCCCTAATAATACTCGAGGAAGTAGGGCGTAATGCTCTTTAAAACGTATAAGTATGTAAAGTATGATTAAATATAAACGTATGAAATAAGAAAGAAAGAAAAAGAGTATATACTTATGTATGTACGGAAGAAAGAATGAACAGGTTAAGTAACTAAAATGTATCTTCGGAAGCATATAAGTATGTGAATGTATTGTATATTGCATCTTTTAACTAGAACTCACTCAGCGTAACTGATTTTTAGTATGCACGCAGGTAAATAGATTGAAGCAGTTGGCTTGACAGACAGACACATGGCATGAATTGAAGGGACTGACATCGAAGGAAGATTTGTCGTGATGTTTTATTAAACTAAATTATGTTATGGTTTAAAGACAAATGTTAAATGATCGTAATGAATGGTTGACTTTCATTTATTCCACAAAAGTTTTAATTAACTCCAATATTTGGAATTGTGTTTATGAGTAAATCCAACACCAAAGTAGGGCACCGGGAACAGAGCCTTACACTATATATATGCACCTCGTATGGGTTATATGTATATATATATATGTATGTATGTATGTATGTAACTTCATAAACTATGTATTTTCTTAAAAGAAATATCTTATTTACATATGTTATCTTATAATTAAAAAGAAATGAAAAAAATATTGGTTGGTATCATCCACCCTCTTATAAGCATGCACTCCCTACAAAATCTATATTGAAAAACAAAACCAAAGCCAAAGAAAATAAAATTGTAGAAAAAGCCAAGGTTGAAACACAGATCAATACCCTCCCTTAAATTTCAATGACCCTAATTTAACGACATCAACAATTCATATCCCCGATTACGATTATGTTCTCTCATAGGTACGAGTCTAGCATATCATGCTAATCTAATCATCTCAAGTCAGTTCGGGTCAACCTTCACCTTCCTTTAATTGAGAAGGTTCCAAAGCTCTAGCCACATGTAGAAACCTAGAGAGGGGGTGCGGTGGATATGCTTTTAAGCTTTTTAACTTGTTTTAAACTTGATTAAGAAAGCTAATCAGCTTGTATAACTTAACTCGTGAGATGTTCAATTAAGTAAGTAAAGTGTGCAAGAATGTAAAGAGTTTAAGGTTAGAGATGATACATCCAATTTACAAAAGTTAAAATGAATGCTAACTAATCCACTCTAGTCATCTCCTCAATTTTCCGATCAAAAGTTCTTTTTTTACTAGTTTTATCTAAACACAACATGTACAACCGGTACAACGCTTCACCAAATAAAGGTAATGATCATTTTTTTTAATGCACTATCTCAAAAAAGTATACAAGTCTTCAAATGTTCACTTTGTCAGGATAGCGAAGCCACACAACACTATGTCAAAATAGTGTGCAAACTCTCACGATAACAACATTATATCAAAATAGTGTTTTTTCACACTCGGTCTCAGGTGACTAAACACATACCAATAGTTGGCATCTTCCATTTAGTTTAATTTATTACGTGGCAGAAAACACCTGATTATTTTAAAACAATATAACAAATTTACTAAAATAATATTTTATAATATAATGGATTTGAATACCCTTTTTGTTTGGTTACAAAACATTTCTTTCAAAATCTTGTTATAAGGATTTCAAAATATTGGATCCATCAGATCTAACTATTGCTTAGAGAGCATTCCATTCATTGGCGATCTATCCTTGTAATCAACGTACTCGTTACTTGAAAACATTGTTGAAAATACATTAGAGCATCTATGGTGAATGAAGTTATATGACTCAAAATATTTTCATAAACTGTTAAGGCACGTAATCCCAATAGTTTTTCAACAACTCGATATGTCTCAACCTTATGTCATTGCAACTAATTAAACACACACACACAAATAATAAAATTGTTGTTTCACCCCTCTAAAAGTAGTTACTTTGTTTATTTTAGTCCTATCTTTATTAAAAGACGTTTTTTCATCGGTTGTTAAAACCTTTGCATTGAAACTAATTCAAACTAATTCAGATAGTTTAAACTTTCGATCAAAGTTTAACTATACACGTCTCTAAGGTCTTAACTTATAATCATTACCTCATAAAAGCTTAGCGACTATAATACGAAGCGGTGGTAACAACTTCTAACGCTCAAGCAAATCGTCACGTTATTCTAGACACGTGGACTAGGCTACTTGAAAACAAAACGCTCGGTAAAAGTTTCGGGTTTATATGAAAACCAGAAGAGATTCAACTTTGAAAAAAATTGAAATATCAATGCCTCAATTAGAAATAAGTTTCCCCATCAAATATTTCAATATAGACTTTATATTTTGTTCTATATTCTTTAAAACAATTTCGTCCATTTTATAGTTTATACCACCATTTCTTTTCTGTTATACAAAACGACATATCTTTGTTCCATCAAGGATGACGTAATCTCTCCCCAACCCACCAAACATTAGAATCACAACCAGAATCATTTTGTTGGTACGATGAAAGCCTGTTTCAACCTCAATCTCATCAAACCATCATCAAAATGGAAGCTTGTTTCATCATTATCTTTAAGAACCCAATCTTTACAAACACTCACCAACACTCCAAACCCACATGACAAAACCTACTCAAAGAAAGAACAACACCTCCTTTCTAATTTCAACAAATCTTGCACCATAACACATATCCAACAACTCCATGCTCATATTATTCGAACCGGGTTCACTCAAAACCTATTTGTTATGGGTAAAATCATCATGTTTTGTGCTGTATCTGATAAATGTTTAATGAATTACGCCATTCGGGTATTCGAAAAGGTTCAAAACCCAGATGGGTTTCTTTGGAACACGATGATTAGAGGGTTTGTGAACATGAATCAAGTGGATAATGTGTTTTGTTACTATAAGTTGATGGTTGACAATGCACATGTTGTGGACAATTTTACCCTTTCGTTTTTGCTTAAAGCTAGTGGCCAATCTGGGTCTGTTTTGTTAGGGAAACAAGTGCATTGTAGTGTGGTGAAACGTGGGTTTGAGTCTCATGTTTTTGTGAGGAATACCTTGATTCATATGTATGGAATGTTGAAGGATGTTATTGTCGCGCGCCAGTTGTTCGATGAAATGCCTGAACCGGATTTGGTTACGTGGAACACGATAATTGATTGTCATGTTTGTTGTGGGAAGCATAAAGAGGCGCTTGACTTGTTTTCGCGTATGCAGGAGGTGCGTGTAAAGCCCAATGATGCTACGTTGGTCGTGGTTCTGTCGGCTTGTGCTGCGTTAGGTGCGTTAGAGCTCGGGAAGTGGATTCACTCGATTATCGATCGAAGGGTTTTAATAAAAGATGTTTCGATTGCTAATTCACTTATTCATATGTACACGCGATGTGGAGAGATTCAAGAAGCACAAATAATTTTTGACAAAGTTAATTATAAAAACATAGTAACATGGAACACGATGATATTAGGGCTCGCAACACATGGTCATGTTCAAGATGCGTTGTCCCTATTTTCGTTAATGATAAACAAAAAAAGTGTACCACCCGATGACGTTACATTTTTGGGAGTCCTAACCGCGTGTAGCCATGGCGGGTTGATCAAAGAAGTAAGACAATATTTTGACAAGATGACCGATGAATATGATATTAAACTGACAATAAAACACTACGGGTGCATGGTGGACATGTTATCTCGAACAGGATTGGTAACCGAGGCGTACAACTTGGTCCAAAATATGCCGATGAAATGCAATGCGATTGTATTGAGAACGTTATTAGCTGGTTGTCATATGCACGGAAATATAAAATTAGCCGAGAACGTGAGACGACAACTTCTCGAGGTGGATCCGGATCATAGTAGTGATTATGTTCTTCTTGCTAATACTTATGCAAGTTTGGAAGATTGGAACCAAGTATCAAAAATAAGAAGATCAATGGGAGCTAACAAAGTTCAAAAACCGAGCCCCGGTAATAGTTTCATCGGGTGCCAAATGTAAATTCGAGCAAATTGAGAACCGTTATTTGCACCGACAGAATTATTTTATTTTGTTATCCAAAAGTAAAAGCACGACGACATTGTGACACAAATCTAACACGGTTGGAATGTTTACATTGTGACATTTGACTTAAAATTTACAACTTTTTCTTAATTTCCTTCCACTCTTTGATGTTGGCGTCGACTTTAGCCTTGACCCTATTATGGAACCCCGGATATGGTTCATAACCAACTGTCATTTGCATTCCCTGTGATCATCAATAACAACAATTAACACAAGATTTAGATTATTACCGTAATAATATTGTTTTTTAAATACACTTAAAAGAAGAATCGAATAGTGTTAGATATATATGCAGCACGCACGAATTATACCTCTAGCAACATAAAGAAAGGGGCCATCAAGAAGGCTTGTGAGAGGTTATCCAACAATGCAGGTGCGCGTTTCTGATCAGAAAATAAAATAAAACTCCATTAATAAAACGTGAATGAGGAAACGGAACAAAGCGTTTAAAATGGCATATAATTACCTCAAATACGCCATGTCCTATGAACTGTCCAGTCCAGCAAAATACTTGAGCAGCTAGGACAAACTGATAACAAAAGATTCGAGTGTATAACAATATGGCTATTAACACATACAACATGGTAAATCATTTTATTCAAATACTTGAATCATTATTGTAATAATCATGTTCGGTTAACAGTAATTGACGCGCTATTTACATATAAAAGTTAAAAGATGATCACGGATCAGCCAATCAAACCCGACAGGCTCCCAAAAAGTTGACACAAACCCGAAAATCGTTCAGGCAAATGATCTCGAACACAACACAATATTCACGGGTTGAAGCAAACATGGCCTATTTAACCCAAAATTTTATTTTACTTGTACAGTAAATTACAAATTTATAACCAAATATATAAATAGGTCTAAAGTAACTAGAACTTAAACAATGAAACTTGATACTCATTCATCTTTTTTATCTTTTAACATTTGGCATTAAATACCGACCAAATTAATCTATGAGATAAAACGTACTTAAGAAAATAAATGGATTAAACGGGTCAACTAACAAGTTACCAAGCTGACCCAAACACGACATGTTTACCTAAGCGTGTTCACGGGTCCGACCCGAACCCATCTAGACTAAATCCAAACCCGCGAATTACCATGTCATGTGAGAAATTGACACTCCTAGATGAACCTAACTTCACTCTACTAGATTCCCATCCTTTAACGCAAACCATAACAAAACTAATTATTGAGATAAACGTGCGATTAACAAAAACCAAACTACCAAACTATTCCTAATCTTCACCCCCTGTTTTTTACCCATTAACTGCTATCATCTTCCTCTAGTCAAAATACCTACACAGCCTTAAAAACTGGTAATAAAATCAAAACAAACTAAAATTTTACAACCAATTCCAACAAAACAACACAAACTGAATTCCTAATTAACAAAAAGTTACAAAAACATCATAATTAACCTACAAACATATCTTAAATTCAGTAAAAACTGCATAATACAATAATAACAGACCCAAATTAACAGCTAAAGTTCACCTAATTCAATCTTGAAACATCAAATTCATTATAAATTGCATAATAAAAATAATAATAATAACAATAATAATAGTAAAAATAATTATTTTAATATAAACTGAAATATTACTATCAATTCCCACAAAACAACACAAATTCAATTCCAATTCAACCAAAAGTAAAAATAAAAAAATAAACCATCATATTTAACCTGCAAACATAACTCAAATTCAACAAAAACTGCATAATAATTCACCCAAATTAACAGCTAAAGTTCACATAATCCAATCTTGAAACATAAAACTCACTATAAATTGCATAAAATAATAATAATAATGATAATAATAATAATAATAATAATAATAATAAACTGAATATTACTATCAATTCCCACAAAACAACACAAATTCAATTCCAATTAAACCAAAAGTAAAAATAAAAAAATAAACCATCATATTTAACCTGCAAACATAACATAAATTCAACCAAAACTGCATAATAATTAACCCAAATTAACTGCTAAAGTCCACTTAATCCAATCATGAAACATCAAATTCACCATAACCATTATCAGTTTACCACAATCAATAAAAAAATAACCAAAAAATAAAATAAAAAAATTACCTTCCAAGCAACAGAAAAGCCCAAATGCTGAGCAAGCAAACTCCCAAACACCCAACAAACAAAACATAACAAACCGGCAACCGAACCGGCTTTGACATCCAAACAGACATAAAAACCGGCATAGATGACAGTAAACAAGAACCCATAGTTCAAAACCAAGCCATGCGGTAACGAAACATTAACAAAAGTGGGTGTGAAATACAGCAACACAAGCGCTGTGAATACTATCGGCCAAACGAATAACATGTGGATGAATATGTTCACTGGGTTGCTATGGTACGCCCCGTAGAACGAAAAGTGGTTTTCAAGATCGAATAACCCTGTTTTCGCCATTGGAATTGAAGGGGTAATTAATAATAATTAATATTATTATTATTAATAATAATAATAATAATGAGGGTGAAGAAAAAAATGGGATTTGGGTTCAAAGATGGATGACTGGAATTGATGAAAACCAGATCTTAAGAGTCTTATCATACGTAATGATGATGTTGATGTGGATCGGTGTATCCTTGCTAACGTGATCTGGGGGTCGTCTTTGCTAACATGCGCCCAATGTGTTTTTCACTTTTTTGTTGTCAAACAGTGTGTTCGGTTGAGATGTAACAAACCGTCATATCCCACATTATATTTCAAACTTTTTCAAAAACTCACGCTTTCTTTCATACCAACAAATCTTTACAAACCAACACATCATCTACCATCACTTTATTTAATCAAATAAAAATAAGTTATTAATATATTAAACTTTATAGTTAATCAAATAATTTTTATAAGTTATGCGTATTAATTTCTATATTTAATCAAATACAAATAATATTGTAGAATATATTATACCACATCATCACCGAATTCTATAATTAATTTATATATCACTTAATTTATATATCACTTAATTACTTTTTCCTTTAAACAATAAATACTTTTATATATTAATATTTTAAAAATTAAATACATTTAAATAATATAATATAATTTAAAAAATTAATAGATAAGAACTTTGTGGAGAATTAACTACTTGAACAAAATATAAAATGGTTTTTTTATTAATTTATTTCTTCCAACACTAAAACAATATTTATATTTATAATAAAACAAATAATTCCCTTTTTCTTCTCCTTGGTTTTGTAAAGCGGTGCTGCAACTACATTTTAGCGATTTTCATTCCAACCAAAACTTGATTTTGAATCCATTCGAAGACTGTCCGTTTTGATTCGTTTAGAGAAAATCAAGTAAGTGTTTCAACTTCTTTCTTATTCTTAATATTGATAACGAATTTCTGGGTTAAATACAAAACTTGATATTTGGGTGAAAACCAGATCTTGTTGAATCGGTGATTAGGGTTTCGATTTCAAAGGAATAGAATTTGGGGACGAATATTGCGATGGATTTTGATTTCGAGTTTGATGATTTTGGATTAAAGGAAGATGGCTAGGCCCACCCAGCAAGTCTGTCAGTAGTTTGCCTTCACGAACTGTACAATCAGACTTAAGCTCCATAACGGTGGTTGCCATTTACCTCAAGTCCTTTTGCTTGCCATGTAGATCCAGACATCGGGGAATGTTGCCCGCTGCAGATGCTCTTAGACTCATATGATTTGGTTCAAAAATAGTACAATTAATTGGGATGTACTGTGAGGTTTAACCGGGTTGAATAGTTTGTCTCTAATTCTATATAAATACAAATTCAACTAAAAAAATAAGACAAAATTCATTAAAAAAACATCACACATGAACAATAATCGAGTTAAGTAAGAAGTTTATAGTTTGTATACGAAATTAAACATTTTCAAAAGATGTAAAGAAACCAACAATTGCATTTGCAGTCTTTAAAGTTGTTGATTCATGAATCGTTGCTTACTCATTTCAAATTTATTCGCTAGGTATAAAGTCATTTTTAAAAATCATAGGTCGCAAACAAGATCAAAAATCTCTTGGGTTTAAAACTGATTTGCCGATTTAAACCGGTATTTTTTTAATAATCGGCGGTATGATCGGCAAATCGGGCAAAAATATCACTCTAAATACCGGTCGGCTTACAAAACCCGATACAATCAGTTCAATCGAGCGAGTATATACCAGTTTTTAAAACACTTGTCGATTGATAATTCGTATCATAAATACTTACTCGGGGTGTTTAAAATGTTCTTGAGAAAATATACGTTAAATAAAAGGTGTATGTTTGGAATCATTTTCATGACACGTATTAAAATAACCAAGTTTTATATAATAACAGAAATAAAAGTTGGTGTGATTTATGGCGATGTGCCACTTAATTTGATAGACTCTCTCACGGCACGAATACTCTTCTCTAATAATAATAATAATAATAATAATAATATCTTAATCTTAAATCTTCAATATATATAAACGAACTTTTTAAAGCTCTCTGATTGATTCCTACATTCTCTCAAGCCACCAGATTGCTTTATTTTTAAATAGAGTTTTCTCAAGCATTTGATCCGAATTCATGTGTATGGGTCTCACTAAACCCAGATAACCCTTAAACGGGTTATAACATCTCATTAAATTAAAGATTAATCACACCAAATATTTAATATGAAAATCCTGTATATACTAAATATTAATATCCGATTTTTTTTTAAAAAAATAAATATTATTTATAATTAAAACACAACTTTATAGCATAAAAAATAAGCGGGACATCGGTCTCACCAAACCCAGATAACTTTTAAAAGAGTTATAATATCTCATTTATTTGTGAAACTCTTTCATTATCAAACCATAACTATACTTTTAACTTCCTTACAATAAATAAAATTAAAATCATAAAAATTATATAAATATTATAAACGAAAAATATAAAACAACCCCCGAAATACGAGAGATAAAAGCTAGTAATATATATAAATGAAACATTTAAAAGATCTCTGGTTGCTCCCTACATTCTCTCAAGCCACCAGATTGCATTATTTGTAAATTGAGGCTTCTCATATATTTGACCCGAATTCACGAGTTGATCTCACCAAACCTGGATAGTCCTTAAACGGGTTATAATATCTCATAAAATTAAAAATTGATCTCACCGATATGAAAATTATAAAATAGAGATACTATAAAATAATATTATTTATAATTAAGAAATAATTTTATAGTAATAAAATAAGCGGGTAATAGGTCTCACCAAACATATATAGTTTTTAAACCGGGTTATAAAATCTCAATTATTTTTTATACCATTTCATCATTAAATGTTAAGTATATTATTAATTTCCTTACAATAAATAAATTAAAATAAAATATATATAAATATTATAAACGAATAATATAAAACAATTTTGTAATACGGGTAAATAAAAGTTAGTAATAATAATATTTCTTATTCGTTTGATAGGTATGTTTTGTTTGGGTTGATTTGTTTAATACATTTGAACATAGAATAGAGGTCAAAAGAGAATTTTAAGGTCAACCGTCAACCATACAACCCATTTATTACAAACCCTTAATAACCTGTTAAACGAGTTTACACAAAGATTACAAGCTGTTTATAATTCGGTTAACATGTTTACAACTTGATTGATATCTATGTATCCTGATAGGTGCATTGGGACTTGGGAGTAGTGCTTGCTAACATGCGCCAAATGTGCCTTTTGTTGTAAAGTTGTGCCGTGTGCGTGACGGCGTGGGCCATACAACGTACTAACTATAACGAATTGATGAGGCTTCATAAATAACATTTGTAAATAAGGCTGAGGGGTGTGGGGGGCTTTAATGGGAGCTCCAACCAATAATATTATGACGTGTGGCAGATAGAGAAACTGGATAAGGGGGGTGTTGGAGCCCCCGTTGGAGCCCCTGGCCCTGGTGTGGAGGGGCTCCAGCAGGGGCTCCAGCGAATTTTTTTTTTATTTTTTTATAAATATATTCAAACAACGTATTATTAAAAAACTCATAAATTATTAAAAAAAACACACATTAATAAAAAAAACACATTAATATCTAAAAATAAAATAAAAATTAAAGTACTAAAAAAAAAACATTATTCTTATTCTTCGGCTTGGTCTTCTTCGATCAACCTCTTTCGGATACGTTCCTTTTGCTTTTCCATTAGCATTTGATCGACCGGATTTAGGTTACTGAAGTCTCTAGTAAGAAAGTCCAAATCTCTCATTCGACTTTTTTCCTTTTTGTCATTAGAGACCACCTCCATGGTTTTGTTGAATTTATTGAGGGATTCAACAAGATTGGCGATGTTTACGGCTCCCCCCTCAGCCGGTTTTTTCCCCTTGGCGTCCCTTCCCAATGGCCGCCTCCTCGGCGGTGAAGACGTTTCCTCCTCCGCAATGTTTAGGTCGAATCCAACGCGGCAATCCGACCCGGTTGAAGTGCTATACGCTCCAGACGAACTAGTTTTAGTCCGTTTCGCCCTTACTTCCGCATCAAAGTCCGGCGCCACCAGCTCAACCCACTTAGAACACCTTTTCAACCTCTCCCACAACAATAAATCGTCCCAACTCTTCACCATCCCATACCTCCGCAAACACTCATGCTTCCACTCTTCGACCGTGAAATTGTAAACCGCCAAATCATCACTGCCACTTGGTCTCATACGACCGCTGTTCATGTTGAAAAGATTAGTAAACAAGCCGACAAATTTTCTGATTTCGGACCACCTACCCGAAATAATATCGGCGTTCCGCTCTGTACTCCCAACGAGCATGTAGAACGTCTCCCTAACCTTTGTCCAAAAAATCTTGCTCTTTTGGTAGTCGGCTGCAAAATGAATAAATAAATTAGATTTCCATTTAACTTTTTTATTTAACTTTTTTTTATTAAAAATCATTTTTAAAAACGTTTAAAACAATTACCGCAACGCCGATCCTCAGAAATGACTATCCAAGCCCGACACAAGGCTTCCTTCTCATCCGATGACCACGGAGTGGCTTTCCGTTTCGTCCTCGGAGTCGAATCCGGTCCCGACCCGTCCGTTGCAACTTGTTTTTTCCGGTGGACGCGTCTTTTTGGTCCCCTAGCTTCACCGTGTGATTCTTGTGTCTCCGGAACAACAAAGTTAGGAGACGGTTGTGTGTTGGATGGTTGAAAGCCGGATGATTCTTGCGGCTCCGAATAAAACATCGGTTGGTGCGGTGACGACCATAAATCATCGTCAAGATAATCTGAATCAAGGTTTGGGTACCAATTTCCAGCCATTTTTTTAAAAAAAAGTTGAGAAGATGAATTGATTTTGGGTGAAGGTTTGAAGTTTTGGTATAAAAATGGGTGAAATGGGGTATAATTATATAGGAAAAATAATTTTTTTTTGGCTTTGTTCGGCTCCCAACGGTCAAAAAACCCTCAAATCCCGTGCAGCCCTCTCTCTTCTCCCGCTAACCGGCTCACGCCTGCATTGTTTTTCGCGTTAGCGCCCCGTTAGCGCCTGGTGGTGTGGTGTTAGCGCCTGGGGGCCGAGCGGAGGGGCTCTAGCGCCCCCGTTGAAGCCCCACACCCCTCAGTCTAAGTTGAATTTATTTCATGCACATTAAATTGTATATTAAAATATTATTTGGAATTCAGTGCGTGACACAATATTAATGTAACGAGATTTCATATTAAAACCCGTTTAGTCATCAAGCCTGAGCGCGAGCCTTATATGAAAAACTTGTTTAAGCTCGTCGAGCCTTGTGTATATTTACGTTTTACCTTACTGGGACTTTCATGCATTAATTTCATAATACACAGCCTAGCTCGAGCCGAGCTTTGGCTCATTCAAAGTACTTCATGAGCCGAGCTTTGGCTCATTCAAAGTACTACACGAGCTCGAGCTGAACGTAGGCTCATTTAAGATTTTCTCAAATGATATAAAAATAATTGAAAACATATAATATATATATATAGAGAGAGAAACAAGATCAAATACATTTTATTCTTAACATGAAAACGGTGAGAGCCAATTTGTTGTTATGATTAGGTTTTTTTATAGGTGTTTGCTGCTCTTTTTTGTTCGTATTTGCTAATTTTCGATCATGAGACGTTATAAGTATTTGTTTATTTATATTTTGTTGTTATTATTAGATGTTTTCTTTTGCTGTTATAAGTATTTGTTGGTATATGCTGTTATTATTTTGTTCTTGATTTTGATTCTTTTGTTGTAGTTTTTAGGTTCTTTTCTTTGTTATTATAAGTCATTGTTTATGTAGATTGGTATTGTAGTTGGTATTGTTTCTTACGTTCGCATTTTTAAATAAATTGGCATTATTTTCAACGTACTCATGTTAAGATCAAAATGTACATGAACCTTCCCCTATATAGGGTTTGGATCAAATACAAATGAAATTAACATGCTAAACGTGAGAATCAAGTACAGTAATTATATATACAAGTAGAGTAATTATGCAATTACTCTATGATAATTACTCTATGATGTAATTACATAATTACCCTACTTGTATATAAAATTACCTTATTTGATTCTCACGTTTAATACGTTAATTTCATTTGTACCTTAATCTGTATGAAATAGAATTGCATAATTTTTAAAACTTATTTTAGAAATACACATTTTAATAAAAAAAAAAAATTAGGCTGTGAGATAAAATGAAAGGGTGGCTACAAATGGGCTCCTTATCCTCTTTCCCACCAAGCAAAACAATACAAAAATGTGCAGAAAAAAATACAAAAAACTAAACTTTGAGCAGGAAGCTCAATCTTTATCCTTCTCTTCATCACAATGGCTGAAGCTATTATGAGCTTTAAAATTTACAACTCTCACATCCATCATAAGCCTTCTTTCCAGACAAAATTGGAATCAAAATCAGTATTAATTAATTAGTCATCCCAATTTATTTTAGTTTTATTTGCAGTTAAGTGTTAAACTTATTCATGTTTCTTTTATTTCACTCTTCAGCTCAGGCAACTTGCAGGCTCAAGATTCACCAGTGGCTTCCATTTGGTAAGTAGATGTACTCATTATCTTGCAATTCATCTTGACTAATATATTCATATGAACATATGCAGCAATCTATAGGTGAGGATAGCAAAAGGATAAGTAGATTGAATGCTCTACCGGATTTGACACTAATGGCGGTTTTAGTTGAGCACATGGAAGGCCAAAGAGACCTCATCACTCACAAATCTATATGGCATCTCAATGATCAAACCATCAAGAATATATGTGGGTCTTGTTTAATTTTCACTCTATTTATTTGACATGTTTTGATGTTAATTATTGTTTCGTACTTGTTGTAGATACTTTGTACAT
The DNA here is from genome assembly GCF_021521415.1 of Bidens hawaiensis. Taxonomy (NCBI): domain Eukaryota; kingdom Viridiplantae; phylum Streptophyta; class Magnoliopsida; order Asterales; family Asteraceae; genus Bidens; species Bidens hawaiensis. The sequence goes on from NW_027493043.1 coordinate 80,513, forward strand.
AATGTTTACGGTTTGGGGTTGTTGTTTCTTTGGTTCAACAAAGGTAAGCGAGTTAGAATCGTATGTTTATATAATAAGTTATAGCAAGCTAGCAACATTGTTAATATTTTCTAATTTCTAAAGTTTATGGTTTCGCTACCGATACTAACCATAGGACCATTAAATGTGCTAGGACCCGTATTATGATTCAGAATATTATAGGAAGGATGGAGGAGATGGAACCGGTCATTGGGTGTATGAAAAGGTATGTTGCATTAATACCTTCCAACTTTATAGAATATTTCGTATAATGAATAGTGTTTTTTGTAAGACGGTCTCACTTAAGGAACATATAAAGATTTATGTCGGATGTGTTGATGATGGTATATTATATTTGTCGCAGCAAGAGGATATAGAAGAGAAAGCGAGAGCTGCATTGTGGCGTGAAGAGTTGATTGAGGAGATTGAGCAGAAGGTTGGCGGGCTACGAGAGTTGGAAGAAGCCAAAGAGGAGGAGCTCGTTAAGTAACCAAGTCACTTGTTAAATATGAAATATGAAAACTAATCATGTCTATATAGTTTTATGTGAAAAAACGGGTCTACATACTTGATACTTACATAGCTGTCGTTGTGGGCTAATTACCGACTAAACGATGTTTATTGATAACAATGATACACCGATTCTCATAGTAAGGGCATTTGTTCTGACGATAAAGATTTCCTCCCACTACGGAATACTCAAAAACGTCAAGGCGTTCGTCCTGATGATCATATGCGCATCTGGCTTTAAAGGGTCTACCTAAGTGACCATTGCAGCAACATTTTTAAATATGATCTTGCGTAAGTAAAAAAATAAATAAGCATATCCTAATCTTACTTGTGTAACCTTTATGGCATGTGGATTTAAGCCCAACAACATTCATAAATAGTTCTATATCCATCCTAATGTTTTAAAGTATTTGAAAAAATGTATATTATTCTTGGGTATATATATCACGCGTTAGTTTACATCTAATCTAACTACTGTATTAAAGCAATACATAGTTTTCACATGACATTTAATTAAGCTATTCACATAGGATTCCATTAACAAGTTTTAAAATTATAATTTATACCTAATAAGCTATTTAATTTTAATAATATTACCATTTATATAATTACTAACAAAGTTACAAATATAACTTTAAATATTGTATTAAATGAGTTTTTAGATATTTATGAATTATAAAATTTTATTTATTATTTATCTCTTATGAATCCATAAGATATGCTGTTATGTCTATTATTAAATTTCATTTTTTATTGTATTTTTTTAACCATCCGTGTATTACACGGGCTATATCCTAGTTTAAATAATATGAGACTTGAACCCTTATAAACTGAGATGTCTAAAAAAAAGATAATAATAATAATAATAATAATAATAATAATAATAATAAGAAATAAATAAATAAATAAATGTTTTAATAATGTTGAACTGATAATGTGGTAATTCTATATTAAAAGAAAATTTTTGAAAGAATAAATTATGGGAGGATAAGGAATATACCATGCGAACACAAGACAGTAGTCCAAGCCTACTTTTTCAAAGAAAACTAGCAAATGGTAAACCTTCCCAAATCGTAATTTTATTTTTAGTTATTTAGTTATATTTTATTGTTCATATAATATATAAGACCATAGTCAAAACTAGGCACATTCAGGCATTTTATATCATGTGACGCTTAGTCAGTTTTTGGGCATTTTACAAAAGGTGAGTACAGTGAGAAATGTCCCCAAAACGTCTTTCTCTCCTCTCTCTCTCTCTCTCTCTCAAAACCCTCAAAATTCGAGCCAATACAACGTTCCTTATCATAATGTCATCCATAATGCCTGGGGGTGTTCCCAAGCATTATGACTCCAAAACGCCACATAATGCCATTCACTATGGATGGTGGTTGTTTAGTAGCCTCTTAATTATCTAATTAAGAGATACATCTGAATCGGTGTGAGGTAGAGTGTGTTTGGTTCATTTTAAAGATACTTCTTAATAGCTTACTGAGTCTCTTATTATAGGTAAGTTTCAAAAACATACTAACCCATTTAGAGAGTATTTATTAATCAGTTAGGGCTATTTAATGGCTAAGCACAAAATTACCAAACAATTCGCCTTGAAGTAAATAAAACTATAAGATGCATACATTATTATTTTAGTCATATAACTTTAATATATTGTATACATAGGATTCAGTATAAAACCATAAATTTCGCAAGGAGTTGGGGGAACTCCTCGGTTTCAGTGTTTCAACATATGAAATGTGGTTTTACGATATGATTTCAGGATAAAATGAGGGGTTCGGCTGTAAAAATGATAAGTGATGTGTTTTTAAGAGAAAATAGTTAAGTGCTATTTTAGTATCTGTGGTTTGTTTAGTTACGCAAATTTAGTATATTTTTTGAATTTTATGCAAATGACTACTTCAGTTTTTTAAAACTTGCAATTTTAGTACTTTTTTCTAACTTCGTTAATTTTTGTTCGTTAAATCAGGGGCATTTTGGTAATTTCATTATTTTATTTATTTTTCTCTCTCTCAATTTTTGTTCGTTAAATCAGGGTCATTTTGGTAATTTCATTATTTTATTTATTTTTCTCTCTCTCTCAATTTTTGTTCGTTAAATCAGGGTCATTTTGGTAATTTCATTATTTTCTCTCTCTCTCTCTCTCTCTCTCTCTCTCTCTCTCTCTCTCTTATCAGTAAAACCTTAATTTTCCAACTCATATCAATCCAATCTTCAAATCAAGCCCTTTCTCCTCAATTGATCCTCACCGGAAAAATGCACCCAGTCACTGTTGCACCCAACTTCTGCTCGCCGGAAAACACACCTCTTGTTCGCCAAAAAAAACACACCTCCTGCTTGCCGGAAAGTCGCACCCAACCACCACCTCACCCAACTCTTGCTCACCGCACCAACACTTACATCCACCATCTTCAAAGAAGATTAGAGGCAGAAATTGTTGGACGGGGTTAATCAAACAACTTAATTTCAGACGAGGGGGAGAAGGAGAGAAATCTAAGGGATGGTGGCGGTGGCTGTTGTCATGTAGTGAAAGGAGGTGGCTGTGGGTTGTGGCCAAGCCTGAAAACGAAGTTGGTGGGGGCGAAGATGAGAGGAGGTGCTGTGGTGATGAATTTTTAGGGTTTGTTGGAAGAAAATGTAGAGATGATGAAGGTAAAGAAGAACAGAGATGTAAACAGAGAAAATGTATTATAAATATATTCTTTAGTTTTTTTTTAATACCATTTAATATATTTTTTTGTTTTTTAGTGTATATTTTTAATCAAGTGAAAGTTTACAAAATTGCTAACCACGGCATGTGATTCCAAAGTAAAGAAAATAACAAAATTACTAAAGTACCACTGATTTAACAAACAAAAATTAACGGAGTTAGAAAAAAGTACTAAAATTGCAAGTTTTAAAAAACTGAAGTAGCCATTTGCATAAAATTTCAAAAAAGGTACTAAAGTTGCGTAATTGAACAAACCACTGGTACTAAAATGACACTTAACTCTAAGGCAAAATGACTAAATGAGAGTTTCTATGTCAAAGCTTGTTTGGGATCGAGGTGCTAATCTAATTTTATTAAATTTTAAGTTTTATGTTTGTTGTTGGGTTGTAATTCGTATTTGACTTTTTCGTATTTATTGGGCTTCTTGCTCGAGGTTCCATTTTATTATTATTTTGAATATTTTTTTAACATTTGGCCTTTAAAAAAGATTTATTTTTCTAATATTGAAAGTTATAAATTAAATGGAAAAACATAAAATAAAAAATTAATACATTTTATATTTTGTTAATAAAATTAAGTTATAGTAGCATAAAAAAATGTAGAACTAAAAAGTTTGTAAATTTACTATCTATTATACGGGTGCCCGCGCGATGCAGTGGGAACACAAACTGTTGACAATGATTTGGTTTCAATTTTTAACGGTTCTGTTTCGGTTTATGTGATAAAAAACCGCTAACAATTGTTTATTTAAAAACCATCAAAACCGGATCGCAAACGCCGCTACGTAAATGCTATTATTTTTAACTAAAAAATTAAGGCGATATCATACTCATATTACAGAGAATAAAATTCTCGTTTTTATGGTGTCGGTCTTTTAAAAAAATATTAGCGTATGAAAAATGATGATCGTTTGAAAGTCGTGGGTGGAAGTTGGGTTAAATGTGAAATTAAAAATAATATATGGTTAAAAGTTAAAGGGCTAATATTGTAAGTACTACTTAAATTTACAAAACTTAATTAAAGTTAAGGAGATAATAATGTAACTATATTTAAAGAATTGAAGTTTACTATTTTACCCCTCCTCAATATGCAATGTAAGTTGTAGAATTTGTTAATTATATTTGAAACTAGGTTACTAACCCGTGTACGACACGGGTGGAAATATTGATATTTTCGAACAAACACATGTCATTTGAAAGGACAACATAAGTTGTTATATGTTATTCGGGACGACAACATACTTTAAGTTGTAAATGATATTGGTACGAAAATAAATGATTATGAAACACAAAGATAAACCCAAATAACATTCAAATTACAATATTTGAAAACATAATCAAAGGTTAAAAATGTAAAATTTATAAGCTACAAAAAAGACATCATTATAAACCATATTTATTCTTTATTTGTAATTTGTCTTCCTTGTTTAATATAAGAATTTTAACACCACTATTCGCTATTGATAAATCTACATAGAGTTGTCTATGTGTAAACATCGGGTCTTTGAGATATATGTCAACTCTTGCTAGAGATTGACCTTGAATTTTGTTAATGTTCATTGCAAAACAGACTACAACGGGAAAAAACTACATTCTCTTCAATTTAAACGAAAGTTTCTTATCTGAAGGTGTTAGACCACAACGAATTATATAAGTGCGATAAACCAGTATTAGTACCTGAAATAACTTTTACTTCAACAAAACGCCTACCCAAATTAATTACTCGCAATTTAGTTTCATTACACAAACCGTTATTCTGATTCATAGCTTAGTAACATTATTGGCACACCGAATTTTAGAACCAATCTATGAGTCAAAATAATTTCGGTCTTTTTGATTTATTTAGCATAATGTATTTATGAAAGTTTTAGTTCAAATTAAAATATAAAAAAAATAATTGGTATGATCTTACTTAAAAACAAAAAAAAAAAATTTTTTGTATAGACCACAACTAAATTTGTGAATTTTGTTGCTAAGTATGGAAAAAAATATAAATTGAGTAAACCAAATATAAGTAAAAAATAATGGAGAAATATCTCTGCGCCTCTAATTAACATAAACTGATTCGTATACACATCTTAATTAAAACACATATTTTAATTGGTTTTTAAGAAAATAAAATAGTATTGAATAACTGAAAATTATGTTTCGTATCATTTCTAAAAAAATAGAAAAAAGAAATGTGTAAACATACATTCAATGTTATTAAAACTTTGTTTATCAAAAAGGTATAATGTAGTTAATAATAAATATATTAAAAATCGTTTATAATTTTCTGTTACAAGTGCCTTTTATTTTTAGTTAATAACATATTAATTTTTATTTATTATATTTTAGTTAATAAAAAATTATATTAATACAATATAGTGTATTAACACGTTTAAAATAAAACGTTACCGTTCAAAATGGTAATAAGTAGTTCTTTTGGCGTTGAAGCTGCACATTTAAAAAAGTGCATTCTTAAAAAACATTTAAAGGGTAACTAAAAAAATATTAAACTGACTAACCGTTTGAATAACTCCTCTTATTGGAAGTCGTTGATTGACCCTAAAAATTCCGTTTCCTTTAATTTTGAAAAAAATCTATAATATAATATAATATAATATGGTTAGCATATGAAAACGATGAACAACATAAATATAAAAACAGAATTTTATAAAGCATGATGTTTCAATTTTGCTGACTTAATGAAGGATTTTAATACATAAAACAGAAAAATTAGAAAACTTGGAAACCAAATACTATTAACTTTAGTGACAATTGTAGGTTATTTATATTTGGTGTTCATAAAGATATTAAAAACATGGAAATTCAAAATATTACATAGAAACAACAATAACACAACTTACTCTACTGGATATGTAGACTATCGGCTAACTTGAATCGACATAAATAATCAGAATTAATTTATGTAAAAGTATCTAACCCACCAATATATTTCTAGAATAGTAGCCCATGTTAGACATGGGTTGAAAACATATAAACAACCATAAAATTTCATAACGAACATTTTAAACCAACACAAATAGTTAACATAAGTTTGTAACCAAAATATTAAGCATTTAACTTGTGATCATAAACAGTTAATACTTACACAAACTTACTATACACCTAAATTAAAAAACTAAACGAAGACATGAACATGTTATAATCATATTAGCCCGCCGTCAACTTCTTTAACATTTCACCAAAAAAAGTCATTTTGCTTCATAATCTAAAAAACAAAATAAACCATAGCAGCCTGATTAAATATACAATTAAAGTCTTAAGGTATTATGAATTTTATTTCAACATTAATAAATAAATAAATGTATATTTATTTATAAATTATTTTGTAATTAAACTTTTTTTTAATTTAGATTCAAAGACTTTTTAGTTAAATGCATTAAGTTAAATCGAAGCAATAAAGTTTTATTCTACTAATTTCACTAATTAAGTATAATTAAAATAATATATAGATAATTAAAATTAATCCGGTTAATTTTAATTTTATTACATAGAGGTCATTCCCTTATTAAAATTTAATTAAAGTGACTGCAATCTACAGTAAATTATGTTTTAAACTTTTAACATCATTACTTTATTTAAAATCAGTTTCATTATATAATTCTTTTTTAAATTGTATACATTAATTTGACATTTATGCGTAATTAGAAAATGGTTAAATATAAAAGATGAAAAGTTTGATGACATTGAATACTATTAAGAACTACAAAAGATTGTTGTAAAAGTCGTCAATTTCGGTTTTGTAAAAACAAAAATAAATAAATGTAAATTTTATTATAAAAAACTTTCCATTTTTCTTGAAAATTCAATAACTAAACAATTAATGTTATATACCCTTTAAAAAAAATTAGTAAGAATTATCAATGGATGTAATCGAAATAATTATCAAAATAATTTCGATAAGGAAATAAATCAACAATATTTTCGCATATCTCAAAACCTTCAACATGTCTATTGAATTTTGGAAGGAGCAGGTGGAACTTTGGTGACCTAGTCCTACCATGGCTGTAGTTAGTCTCCAAATGGTCCTTAAACTGTAAATATGAATAGAGGGAGCTCTCAACATATAAAAATAAAACTGTAAATATGAATTTCAAGAAATCTTACATCAATCAGAACACGCATTTGGTGACCAGGTCCTATCATGGCTCGAGCTAGTCTCTGACTGGTCGTCAAACTTCATGATCTGACCTACCTAAGTAGCAGTAAGATGTATGCAACATATAAGATGAACTGCAAATAATACCACCAATTCAAATAATTAAGTTTCATTCAAGGTGCACCAACAATAAAACAAAAGAAATATATTTAAGTAGAACTGACAATATAGAAATTTTAACATGAATCATTCACCTAACCAGTTTGCATACATCTAATTCTCAAGCTAACCTGCTTGCATAACAACCAAAAGACCAAATAAGGACAACATAATTAAATTAATATGTGAATTTCACTTACAAACAATAACAAACGATAAAAATTTGAATACAAAGTCGTAGTTATAAGTTATAACAGCTTCAGAAGAGTAAAAAAGGATGAAATAAACAAATGAATATGGAATACCGAATTTATAGAAATGATTGTTGAAATGGTTTTCGAATTTTAAGACGAGGTCAAATAAGTAGTGGAAATTTGAAATTTTAAAAATTGGACATCTAATACTTGAGGGTTTGACAATAGTTATTACACGGTTTTTATTTTTAGATGATTTAGATTTAATGTAAATACATTTAGTAAGGTATGAATTAATTATGTTGTTAGTTTTGGTCTAAATTTGAATATTAAAATTGAACATTCATTGTGTTAGTTTCGGTTTAAGTTTGAAATTTAAATTTGAATATTAAAATTGTCGGTTTTAGCTAAAAAATAGTTTATAGATGATTTAAATATCTTAGTATGTGAATTAATTGTGGTTACTGATTAATTTAATTAATTTTTGAATTATTTAATTGGTAAGAAAATCATAGAAGTGATTGTTATATATAGAAATAATAGAGTTTTTTCAATAAAACTCAATTGTTTTAACATATATATATATAGATTACTTAAAATCTAGGTGTCTTAATTTGCCCATTAGTTATGTATTATATATAGTATAGATAGATTAAATAACTACCGTATTAACAAATTTACTCATGTATAAACGCTTATAATATACATGCACATATATTGTTTCAATTCAAATACATCTACAATATATATAAACGAAAACATAAAAATCTTAAGTGTCGCGATGTGGTCGCTCCCCTCTTTTTTGGAGTCACAAGATTTGCTTGATTTTTAAATGAAGGCTTCTCATTCATTTTGTCACGCCCTGTGTCACACCCCGACTTAGGGCCTAGGCGTGTGACCACAAGTTGGTACCTGTTTTGTAAATATATCAAAGTTTATGGGTTAATTTTAGCGGAAGACTTTAGGTTTGAATATAATATTAATTTACATTGAAAATTTACTCGGGAATTAAACATCGAGTATTAGTTTACAAAATATATGTTCTGTATTACAAGGATTTTTAGTTATAAAAAACGGAGCCATCTTGAACGCGCTTCTATCTTCATTAAGACTCCAATCCTTGTTAATGCTACATTTGCGTAGTTACCTGCAATGGATTGGAAAAATACGTCAGCTATATGCTGGTGAACACGTATGACTCTATAAAACATTTGAATGACATTACAATACAAATATAGTTTTCTCTGCTCAGCAGAAGCATTTCTACTTCTGGTCTATGTACCACTGCCCTACACACACAATTATTTCCGAGCCACGTAGCCCTTAATGGGAAGCTAGTTATGACCATTAACCCGCGGCCACGTAGCCTTTGAATGATTAGGCTAAACGGTTATGTTTGGATCCAGACACATGTGTATTCGGTCTGAGTTGATTTTATTCTCTACTTTGTATTATAACGTTTTAGAGATCACATAATCTCATGAAAATATTGACTGACTCTTTAAGACAAACACCAGTTCATCTTATCGAGTATAAATATGTTTTGACTGATTGAAAAGGTTATCTGTAAGGCCTCGTTACCGGTGCCTCACATTTGGACGTTGGATTTACTCATAAACACAGTTCTAAATATCAGAGTTAATTAAAACTTTACGCGGAATATAAAACTTTCATAAACACTGCATAATAAATTCATAACATGTCTTAAAACATTCACTTCGTCTTTCCAATTTCAGAACATAACTTATAAAACATAGCAGATCTTCAGACGCCAGGCTTTTATTCTTCTGCCATGTGTCCCGCTCACACCAGCTGTCGCATCCTACTCACCTGCGTGCATACTAAAAGTCAGCTACGCTGAGTGAGTTCTAGTTAATCATACACCATACAATACATTCACTTACCTTCAATCATGCATCCGAAGTTACATAATAATTACTTTACTAATTTACTTTTATTTCATACCTTTATACATAAGTTCATACTTTATTACTTTCATACTTTATATTTACTATCCATTCTATCTCAGATATTATTAGGGTCTGATCCCTTCCTTTGTCTATCTCAGATATTATTAGGGTCTGATCCCTTTCTTGTCTATCTCAGATATTATTAGAGTCTGATCCCTCTTTCCTTTGTCTTTCTCAGATATTATTAGGGTCTGATCCCTTTCTTGTCTATCTCAGATATTATTAGGGTATGATCCCTTTTTACTTCTCTATCTCAGATATTATTAGGGTCTGATCCCTTTCTTCTCCATCTCAGATATTATTAGGGTCTGATCCCTTACTTCTTCATCTTCGTACACACTGTCTATGCATACCCGTACCATACATATACTTTATTTAGTCATTTATACATATTCATACGTTGTACGTATATATTTATATATCATACACATTCATCTTTCATATTCATATCTCCCTTGTCTATACGCGCAATATCCGAAGATCGTTCGCGTACCGACAAGCTTTCATTCATAAACATGACATATATCTATCACATAAATTATAAAAGGCATACACTTACCATTTAAAGTAAGTGTATTAACTATCACATCGAGTATGCACACAGCCCCGAAAACATAATAAGGAAATGGGGCTAGAAACTCACCTGGATCCTGTTGCGCTCGCCGTTAATCATAATCCTCTTCTTTAATTAAGCACGGCTAACTGTTGAATATATATATATATATATATATATATATATATATATATATATATATCTTTGTTAATTAACCGCATTATTACTTAAGTTGGTATTTTAGTTAACCCAACAATTATCTAAATTGGGCTCATTTATTTAACTTATGGAGATGGGCCAACTAGTTCGTTTGAGGCCCACTGTTCATTTGGCTTCTGGGTCTAGCTGGGCCAAGCCCACAGACCATATTAATTCATTAAGTGGCTGAGAACCCCAAGGCAGAGAACCCATGAGGTTTGACCGAAAACTCGTATGTTGACCGAGAACATGATGTGGTGTAAAACCCACATGTTTTCCTAATAGTTTTTATGTTATTTTGTGCTTAAACGTTAATGAATATCATTCGTTCTTGCGTGAATTTACACTTTTGTGTATGTGATAGGTCCCATGTTGAAGAGAGCGAGAAAACGATTTAAATGGAGAAAGAATCAGCTAAAACGAAGCTCGGATGAAGCCGGTACGCGCATACGAAGATAAACGAGCTGGAAGTCGAAAAACATCAGAAAATGGCATGGCCGAGCTACGCGACCAGTTCACCATTCAACCAGCATGTGGTGGATTCCAACATGTCCCAAGGCTACCAAGAACATCCAGAAATCATAAAAACGTCTATTTTGTCTTCTAGTGAGCCTTGTGGGCTTGTTTTGACATATTTTATATTAGGAAAGAGGTGTTTAAATATATATTGAAACCCTAAAACCCTATGAACGATTTTTATTCATGTTTCCAGCCATCTCACACCTGCTCTAAGGGAGAAACCAAGAAGGACAAGCTTACGGTTCTATCTTTTATCCTTCGGTTGTCGGTTTTGATTGTTTCAACGATTTTAAGTTCGTTTTTGAGTTTTAATCATTCAAACCTTTTGTAATCAGATTTATATGAATATGTTCATCACTTTTATATATATTTTCTACCGTTCATTGATTATGATTGGCTAGATTGGTTAGAATCACCTAGGTTTGATGTTTAACGGTTGATTTATCACTTTTTGGGTGCTGATTTCGTGTTTGATTGTTTAGTTATTGTAAAGTTCATAATTTGTGATATTATTCCATGAACCTTGCTGCCATTAGATGTATTTTAGGTTGCATGAGCCCCGAGTAGTTGATTATTGCATGAATTTGTTTCGTGTAGTCGTTAATTGCTAGTTCGGTTAATACTGAGTGTGTTGATTGATTGTGGTAGACGCGTACCATTAGGGTTTATGTTTCTTGAATAATTTAGGTCAGTAGGATCATACCCTTTGAGTTGGACCAAAACCTTAGGGGTTAGCTTATCTCTCTGCTTTAGTTGATTTAGTTACCCGTTGCGAGACCACGTGCGGTTTTCTAGCTATCGACTAGGTTAGTTTGTAAGTTGGGTTATTTTATCCTTATTATTGAATTACCCCTCTCTTCCTAGGTTTTTAATTAGCTCGAGCCTTAGTGAGGATTGTGATTTTGATACGAACCATGTAATAAATCATTAGGGTACGTAAATAAACAACCGTAAATTAAAAAGCTAAATAGACGTTGTTAGGGTTTTCTGGTAAAACTGACCGTAGGGACCCAGTTGCCTTGATTACATCTATCTTAGTTCATCTTTAGACGCCGGTTTCAAACACTTGTTAGCACCTGAGCCATCCTATACCCGTTAAGTCATCTTACCTAGGTGATTCATTTTCTTATTATCGTTAAATCCCATTAAGTTTCCAGTTAGTTTCGTTAAGTTCCACCGTTAGTTAAGTTAGTTTTAAATAAATAAGATTAATAAATATATTATTTAGGCAGGACTTAGATTAGGGTTAATTATCTGAGCCGTTCTCACATGTCTTTGTGTTCGACATCCGGACTTCCGTTAGACTGTGCTGCTACGCGACCGGTACACTTGCTGTTTGTGTGAAGCTTAGTTAGGATTGTTTGGTTTTATAAATTTAAGACTTAGTGTTGTGTTGCGATTTGTGTTTACTATTTATATATATATTTTCGCACATCAAGTTTTTGGCGCCGTTGCCGGGGACACGGTTTGAGGCGATTGGAGAACGACCCGAGTTGAGGATTTGCTTTTTATAGTTTTGTAGATATATTTAGATTAATATAGTTTATTTTAGTTTTCTTTTAAATAGTCTAATTTCAGTTTTAATTATTTTTTGTTTACTACTATCTGGTGCCCATGATCCGTTTCTGTTTAAGTGTGCAGTAATAGAGACTTACGGGAATGGAGTCAAAGAACAAAAACGTTACACCATTTGGCAGATGGAGATAAAAAAGAGGATTCTGGATTGCAAAGAGAAAAATCTAGTGAAACCTCAGTTACGTTTAATGTTTGATTTAAGGGGGAATCTTCTGGGTTATAAAAACTCATCCGGTGAATTCATTGAGCAAATACCAGATCCAGATGAGGTGTTATATGATTGGTTACGTATCCAACATGATACAAACCCAAATGCCCCATTTCCGACCCAACAAGCTTTAGATGGAATTCGGCTTGGTTTAATGAGTCATTCACAAATTAATGAGCCGGTTATAGAATTTGAGAATGATGAGATGGAAAATAAGTTAGAGGAGTATGTTCCTAAGTGGGAAGACGAGTTTAGGGGTGAGTTTGGTGACGATTTGGTTGATTTTATAGTGATGGATGAAGGAGAGTTTGACCCACTTGGTGATTTGAAGTTGCTCGAAGATCTACTGTATAACGAGCCAAGTGTGGGGATCGAGAGGAAACTCTGTGAGGAGAACCATGAGGTAGTTGATGATTCGGTCCTTCCGAAAAAACACCTCGCTTATGAAGAACCAGAACTGTCATTCATATCCACTCGGGACGTGTCGAGGTTTAAAAAGTTAACGAAAAGGAAAGGAATGAGGATATCCAGGTTCAGAGATCACGGTGTGCATAAGAGTTCGTCACTCTCGTCTCTCTTCAAGGAATTAATTTTTAGGGAGTCTACGAGTTGGTGGGCCAAGTTCAATTCGTATGTTTGGGCCCAAGAGAGCGGTGCAATTGGTTTCTTCCCGACCAATTGTAAAAGGAGAGTGTTGAGGAGCATCGATGGGAAGAGGATAAAGGAGAAGCTTCCTGATTGAGGTTTCGAGAGCAAGTCCGGCTGAAGACTATTCAGTAAACTTAGCGCTTCCCGGGAAGCAACCCGGTAGATTGTTTTTGTTTTACTTTTTTTTTGTTTTGGGTTTTTCATGCTTTCTTTTGTTGGCCGTGTGTTTTCTGTTTTTGCTTTCAGGTTGCTCCAGGATTGCTTGTGGAAGTTTGATGATGTCTGGTTTGATTCAAGTGTGGGGAGGCTATTTGCTTATTGATTGCTGCTTTCGTTCGTAAGTGATAGCTTGGTAGAGAGCACTGGAGTATGAGACTTTCGCTCGAATTGGATGGCATGGAACACGACTCATGAGGCATATCGTCATATTTACCAGGGGAGTCTGTTCCACTTTACTTATATTTGAATGTGTTTTAATTTTTGTCTTTTTCCTGTCTCATTGAGGACAATGTGACATTTAAGTGTGGGGATGGGAAACTGACGTTTTTATATTAAAAAAAAATTCAAACTTTTAAAAAATAGTAATAATAATTTTTTTTTGAAAAATGTCCCGAATTTTAATGAAATTTTTGCAGATAATGGAAAATGATAGAAAAATTTGAGATTGGTTTTTTAGAACTACTATTATATAAGAGATTAAATAAAGATAACACACTAAACTTGGGATGTGTCGATAGGCCCAACTAGATTTGATAGTCCTCTTTAGCAGTTTTTATATATATAATAATTTGAAAAACGGTGAAACCGAATTTCGATGGTTAGGGAGGATTACCATAGTCTGAAAACTTTGAGATGGGTATACTTAGATGCACTCAAACCAGCATACCACCACATTAGAATATATGGCCACCGAAATCGTTAAGTGACCGAGAACTCTTGGTCACCGAGAACCTTCCTGGCCGAGAACTCCAAGGCAGAGAACTCGTGGCCGAGAACTACCAGTTTGACCGAGAACCATAAGGTTTGACCAGGGATTCTCAATCCTGGCCGAGAACCCCCAGCTCAGTTCATCCTTCTATCTTTTTCATTTCTTTTTTAGCCCAATTAACTGTTCTACGGTTCAAATCATGAACCTTTAACCCCTATATAACGTTATTCATAACCGTTTTTCACTCGTCACTATATCATTATATAGATCTAACCCGTTTTAGGCATAAATCTTAGACCTTTATAGATTTAAAACGTTCTAGGCTAGATCTAGGGTTTACTTTAGGAACCGTTTATACCCATGAGTGTATTTCGTCCATCTTAATCATCAAGTTTGAAACTTTATGATTTGTCTAGACCCAATCTAGTCTATGTTCAAGTTTCATAGCAAACCGTTCATAAAAACGTAACATTTAAGGTTAAGGAACGTACCTTTAGATGTTCCTACGGTCACGGCTAGCTTGACTATGAACTTCCGGGTTGTATCTTGCTCTTGAGGTCAAGATCTCTCAATAATAAACGCTCGATCTCGGTCTTGGACCACCTTCTTACTTGCGGCCGTAAGATGGAGGCTTGTGTGTGTTTTGAGGGTGTAGAGAGAATATGATGGAATGTATGGATGAAAATGGAAAGATTTAGGGTTTAAGGGGTATTTATACTCCCTTAAGCCCATGGACCTAAGGCCCATCTTTCCTTTTTTGTCCATGATCAATTCCATTTACTAGCCTACTTATCTCTCTATTTATTATTTACTAACTCGGGTAAATTCTCTTCCGTTAAAACAAATAATATATTAAAATATTATTATGGAAATTTTGGGATGTTACATTATCGTATTCACCTGTATCGTCGGTGTTGGAAACCTTGACTGATTGATTGATTGTGAATGATATTTGACCTATACATAAATAGGTTCGTATGAATGTTTTGAATGATTAAGCTATGATTGTAAGCTTAACCTTGAAATCGTTTATCTTTGATTTGTGAATGAAAACCACTTAGTTTTTATGTGACGTTTGATGTAGCATGCTTTGGCTTATAGGTCATAACACGTTGGTAAGTTTCTCCAGGTAAGTAAACGGGTCCCTCGGTTGATTGGGATTTGTACGAATTACTTTTCCTTTGGCAAGAAACTTACTACTAATGATATCACCCTTACAGTTACTACGTGCCCGTCAAAATATATCTTTGATTGACATTACTTATTTATGAAGTAATGTTTATGAAAACTCGTTTATGAATGTTTATAGAACCTTTCAAGGTCATAGCCTTGGTTGATCGTTCTAAGCTATAATTCAAATAACTTAAACATAAATCCTACCTTAGATTGGATACTTAGATTGATAATAAGAAAAAGGCAGGATCTTGATCTACTCGATTATACGATTGCTAGCTTGATTATAACTTCGTTCCTTGCACGAACTACGAGAAAATGGCACGTCGGCTTGTTACGGCAACGGGGCACGCCTTTCGAGGTTAAGTGTGTGTAAATGGATGTGTGTTTGGAACGAATGGAGCTCATGCCCTTCACCCCCTTTTATAGGCGAATTCAAGACCCCATCGCGGTACGCGATAGGGTATTGGTGACCCATCGCGTATCGCGGCGCCGCACTTTTACGCCGCCTTGCGGTGGTGACACGTGGCCTGTCATATCATGCCACGTTTTGACACGTTGTTGGACACGTGTCCACTGACTCAGCAAGTCCATCGCGTTACGCGATGGGTTGAATGTACCCCGTCGCGTACCGCGATGGGTGAAGATTTTCACAATGTTCAATTTTGGTCCTTATACTTTCTAAGTTAGTATATTAGGCTAAAATTTAATAGGGTTTTTGACGCGGTGTTACATCCTCCCCACCTTTTGAATAATGTCGTCCTCGAGATTTATTGGAATAGATAGGGATATTTCTTCTTCATTTCTGACTCGAGATCCCACGTATACTCGGGTCCTCGTCTGGAATCCCATTTGACTTTCACGAGCTTGAGTCGTTTGTGCTTGAGAAACTTTATCATACTATCTTCTATTTGAATTGGTTGTTCCACAAACTTAAGTTTCTCATTGTTCTTAACATCTTTTAATGGCATAGTAAGAGTTTCGTCAGCTAAACACTTTCGTAGATTGGAAACATGAAACACATCGTGAACGCCTTTCATTTCATCGGGTAACTCTAATCGGTAAGCAACTGGTACGATTATATCAAGTATCTTAAATGGTCCCACAAAACGTGGACTTAGTTTCCCTTTCTTCCCGAATCTTATTACATCTTTCCATGGCGATACTTTCAATAATACTCTATCGCCTTCTTTGAATTCCAATGGCTTGCGACGAACGTCCACATAGCTCTTTTGTCTATCTCTTGCTTCCTTTTATCGTTCTTGGATTTGTATGACTTGATCAGTGGTTCTTTGAACAATTTCGGGTCCTGACAACTGACTATCACCTATTTCAGACCAACATACAGGTGTTCTACACTTACGCCCATACAATGCTTCAAATGGTGCTGCTTGGATACTCGTATGATAACTGTTGTTATACGAGAATTCCATTAGCGCGAGATGAGTGTCCCAACTTCCTCCTAAGTCGATAACACAGGCACGAAGCATGTATTCTATGGTTTGAATTGTACGTTCACTTTGGCCACCAGTTTGGGGATGGTATGCAGTACTTAAGTTTAATCGAGTCCCCATAGCCTTTTGAAAGCTTGACCAAAAATTTGAAGTGAAACGACTATCTCTATCAGAAATGATGGATAGCGGCACACCATGTAAGGATAATATGTTTTCGACTTATAAGTGTGCTAACTTATCCATACTAAACATTTCTTGTATTGGAATAAAATGGGCAGACTTGGTAAGTCTATCAATAATAATCCAGATCGCATCATTTTGACGAGAAGTTTTAGGTAACTTCATGATGAAATCCATAGTTATCATATCCCATTTCCATATCAGGATTTCCAGTTGTTGTAGTAATCCTAACGGCTTTTGATGTTCAGCTTTCACTTTAGAACACGTCAGGCATTTAGCTACATATAAAGCAATATCTTTGTTCATCCCGATCCACCAATAATCATCTTTTAGATTGTGATACATCTTGTCACTTCCCGGATGCATCATATACTTTGACTTTTGTGTTTCTTCTAGAATCTTATTTCTCAAACTCCAGACCATCGGTACCCAAATCCAAGTACCGAGTCTAAGTATTTCACCACTTCCTTTGACTAACTGGTCGATTGTACCATTCTCTTTTTAAGCTTTAATGTTTCCTTCTTCCATTACCAACTTCTGAGCTTATTTGATCTGACTAGCTAAATCAACTTTGAGTTCCAATCTAAGAGCTCGGACTCTCTTTGGTTTCTCATGTTCTTTTCTACTTAAGGCGTCAGCCACAACATTCGCCTTTCCTTCATGATATATGATCTCACAATCATAATCATTAAGTGTTTCCATCCAACGCCTTTGCCTCATGTTTAATTTTTTTGGTCGAATATATGCTTCAAACTTTTGTGATCAGTGTATATAATGAACTTAACACCATACAAATAATGTCGCCATAATTTCAACGCGAAGATTATAGCGCCTAATTCAAGATCGTGTGTGGTGTAATTCTTTTCATGAATTTTTAACTGCCTTGAAGCATAAGCAATTACTTTCTTCCCTTTCATCAAAACACATCCCATTACTGTGTGCGAAGCATCACAGTAAATGATAAAGTTTTCCAATCCTTCTGTTAAGGCCAAGATAGGTGCATTGGTTAACTTTTGTTTGAGTGTTTCAAATGCTTCTTCTTGTTTCCCCATTCAAACTTAATTTATTTTTTTGTGAGTGAAGTTAATGGGACAGCTATTCAGGAGAATTTTTGAATAAACCTTCGATAATAACCGGCTAAGCCTAGGAAACTTCTGACTTGAGTCGGCGTTTTAGGTTTCTCCCATTTAGTTATTGCTTCAATATTTGCTGGATCTACTTGAATACCCTTCTCATTTATAACATGTCCAAGAAATTGAACTTCGGTTAACCAAAATTCACACTTGGAGAATTTGGCGTACAATTTCTCGTTTCTTAGGGTTTCAAGTATGATCTTGAAATGAACTTGATGACCGTCTTTGGATTTTGAGTAAACAAGAATGCCATCAATGAAGACGATAACAAACTTGTCAAGATATGGTTTACAAATACGATTCATCATGTCCATGAAAGCTGCCGGAGCATTAGTGAGTCCGAAAGGCATCACGATAAACTCATAATGTCCGTATCGGGTTCTAAAGGCTGTCTTTGGGATATCTTCTTCTTGTACTTTCAACTAGTGGTAACCCGATCTAAGATCAATCTTTGAAAAACAACTCGCTCCTTGGAGCTGATCAAACAAATCGTCAATTCTTGGAAGTGGATACTTATTCTTGATTGTGACCTTATTCAGTTTTCTATAATCTATGCACATTCTCATCGATCCGTCCTTCTTCTTTACCAACAGAATTGGAGCTCCCCATGGTGACGAACTTGGTCGTATAAATCATTTCTCCAAAAGCTCATCTAACTGCTTCTTTAGTTCTTTCATTTCCGTAGGTGCTAGACGATAAGGAGATTTAGCTATCGGTGAAGTTCCCGGTATAAGGTCGATTCTAAACTCTACTTCTCTATCTGGCGGGGCTCCTGGTAACTCGTCAGGAAATACATCTTGAAATTCGGACATGATTGGCACCTCCTCCATCTTCTTGGGTTCAGGTTCTTTAGTTACATAGGCCATGAATGCAAGGCATCCTTTACCTAAGCAACTACTTGCTTTTATTTTAGAAATGATTCCTACCCTTCCCGCTTCTTTGTCTCCAGTGATATGAATGGTTTTATTGTTAGACGTTCGGATGTCAATAGCCTTATCATTACATAAGATACGGGCTTGATTATACGATAACCAGTCCATACCTAAAACTACATCAAAACATGCCAATGTCATGGGTAATAATCGCACAGGTATGACGTGATCTGCTAAAGAAATTGTGGCATTATTTAAGACTTCGGTTATTCTACTTATATTACCATCAGCAGTCTCGACTTCATAATGTTTATCTAATTTAACTAAGGGCTCCTTTAATAGACTATAAAATTTATATTCTATAAAACTTTGGTTTGCACCTGAGTCAAATAATACTCTAGCATAAACATTATTAATAGGAAAAGTACCGGTGATCACTTCCGGTATATCTGCTGCCTTCTGGGTGTCTAACATAAAGACACGTGCGTTTCCTTTCTTGGCATCGGTCTTGACACCGCTACCACTTGCTCTAGCCACCATTGTCGTCGGCTTTTTCTTTGGGCACTCATTACTATAATGTCCCCCTTTCCTTACAATCAAAACATACCACTGCTTTCCTCGTGCAGTCAGCTTCCACGTGACCAGGTGTCTTGCAGAAATTACATATGACCGCGTTTTTTGGCCGAAGACATCTTCCGAAGTGTCTCCTACCACATGACTTACACACAAGGCGATTATATACAAACGCCCCTTCCATCTTCTTCTCATTTTCCTCACTTTTCCTCCAACTGGCGTTTTGCTATCATCATTCTTTTTCTCATCCCGATTTCTTATCATCCCATCCATCAAATACCCGGCCAACTCCATAGCGGATTCCGTCGAAGACAGCATATGTGAACGGACTAAGTCACGGATTTCTATTGGCAATCCGTAGATATAGCGCGTCACTTTATTGATTTCAGGAGTGACCAAATGAGGTACAATTCTGTAGTACTCAAGAAATTTGGTGTTATATTCCTTGAGATTGGTTCCCATAACTTTGTGGTTCCATAGTTTAGTCTGAATTTGGTCCATTTCGTTTATTGGACAAAACTTCTTCAATACCATGGCTTTAAACGTTGCCCAGTCCAGATTGTATAAATTTTCTCTACCCTTGATTCCGATCAGGGTATTCCACCACTCTAATGCCTCCCCCTTGAACATCTGGGAGGTATATTACAGTTTCTCATTTTCCGTACACTTGCTAATCAGCACAATCGATTCCATCTCCAACCATCGTAGGGTGTGTATCGCTCCCTTGTCCCCATGGAACTCTTTGGGGTTATACACTTTGAACACCTTGAAATCACAACCCTCGTGTATTTTTAACTTTTTGGTTTTATCACGGAGGTCGTTTTCAGCAGTTGAACTTTCATCACTTCTTTCTTTTTTACTTTCTTTCTTTTCCGACTCCTTTTTAGATTCTTTCTTTGATTCTCTTTTTGAAGTAGCGGATTCACTTTTGCTTTGACTTGCTCTTTTATTAGAATGAGAGGCGGTTCGACTTTGATCATTTTTCATTAAGTCATAAAGTGGAGCTACAACTTCTTTGATTAAATCGCGAATACCGAGCACATAGTCTTTTGGTGTCGCTTGAATATTTGCTGCTACAGTCTTTTCTTTGTTTATGTTTTGTGCTACGGACTTTTCTTTATTATTTATTTGCATTTCTTGATTACTGTTGGCTTTAGACATGCTGTTACATGAATAAAACAAAATTAAGAGAAAAGACAGACTTTCTTTATAATACATTATTTATCTTACAAAGAAAACATAACAGTTAACAACAGTACGTAACTAATCCTTAATCCACTTTTTAACAAGATTTTATCATCTTGCCACATTTCTTAACTATCTTCTTTCCCATTCTCTTTCTGTCAACTTTCTCATTCGTTAGCTCATCCATCACTGAATTTGGTGGGTTAGGATATCCTGTTGGTACGGATGCAGCTGGGAAGAGATAAGCGTTCTCCCGTGGATAGAGATGCGGGTTGGCAACATATGTATGCATTTCTTCATCGGGGATATTGGTAGTGTAAAATTCCTCGATGAGATTTGCTTCCTCGCGGATTTCATTAGCTTGTTGTGATATTGAAGGTCTTGGTCCATTATAAGGAGGAAAACAAAAATTCTCGTCCTCTTCATTTTCTTCCTCTGGATCCTCCTCTTCCTCGGGTTCTTCCTCCGATTCATAAGGATTCTTGATTGGTGATTGAAGTAATCTCTTTTTGTATGGTAAGATGACCCTCATATTTGGCTTACGACTTGGTTCTGCAGTGGTAGGTGGAATTTTGTATCGATAACCTAATGGTGGTGATCCGAATTGCCATCTCCGTAGGTCAGAGTGACAATTCATCCAGCTAGATGATTCGGATTCAGTCTCCTGTTTGATCTTACTCTGTACTTCTTGTTCCTCGGAAGGATGATACGTGGGAATGTCGGATGGGTAGTACTGAGGATTATTGTCAGCAGTGTTGTCGGATATTTCGATTGGGCATTGCTGACTTCCTGGGAGATACACGGGTTGGCACCCATATGGTAACATTGGAATGATCGGTTGATTGTGATTGAAAAAGCTAGTATAATAACTATTGCTACTCTCCATATCGGATGGTTCGTAGTTGATTGTTGGTTTTGATCGGATTGCTACTCGGCGCCTATGACCAAGATAATTAGTGTAAGACATCTGCACTTTAGTTATTTTTAGGGATAGGAGGTTTACCAATCCTATCTTATCCCTACGAAATAGTAATAGGAATAATGACAATAAATTTAATGGTTAAAGCTTAGATACTAATGTTTAATACCTAATTCGCTGAAGCCGATGGCTCTGATACCAACCTGTCACACCCCGACTTAGGGCCTAGGCGTGTGACCACAAGTTGGTACCTGTTTTGTAAATATATCAGAGTTTATGGGTTAGTTTTAGCGGAAGACTTTAGGTTGGAATATTATATTAATTTACATTGAAAATTTACTCGTGAATTAAACACCCGAGTATTAGTTTACAAAATATATGTTCCGTATTACAAGGATTTTTAGTTATCAAAAACAGAGCCATCTTGAACGCACTTCTATCTTCATTAAGACTCCAATCCTTGTTAATGCTACTTATGCTTAGTTACCTGCAATGGGTTGGAAAAATACGTCAGCTATATGCTGGTGAACACGTGTGACTCTATAAAACATTTGAATGACATTACAATACAAATATAGTTTTCTCTACAAGCTTAGCAGAAGCCTTTCTACTTCTAGTCTATGTACCACTGCCCTACACACACAATTATTCCTGAGCCACGTAGCCCTTAATGGGAAGCTAGTTATAACCATTAGCCCACGGCCATGTAGCCTTTGAATGATTAGGCTAAACAGTTATGTTTGGATCCAGACATATGTGTATTCGGTCTGAGTTGATTTTATTCTCTACTTTGTATTATAACGTTTTAGAGATCACATAATCTCATGAAAATATTGACTGAACCTTTAAGACAAACACCTGTTCATCTTATCGAGTATAAATATGTTTTGACTGATTGAAAAGGTTAACGTATTCACCTGTACCGTTGGTGTTGGAAACCTTGACTGATTGATTGATTGTGAATGATATTTATCCTATACATAAATAGGTTCGTATGAATGTTTTGAATGATTAAGCTATGATTGTAAGCTTAACCTTGAAATCATTTATCTTTGATTTGTGAATGAAAAACACTTAGTTTTTATGTGACGTTTGATTTAGCATGCTTTGGCTTATAGGTCATAACACGTTGGTAAGTTTCTCCAGGTAAGTAAATAGGTCCCTCGGTTGATTGGGATTTGTACGAATTACTTTTCCTTAGGCAAGAAACTTACTACTAATGATATCACCCTTACAGTTACTACATGCCCGTTAAAATATATCTTTGATTGACATTACTTATTTATGAAGTAATGTTATGAATACTAGTTTATGAATGTTTATAAAACCTTTCAAGGTCATAGCCTTGGTTGATCGTTCTAAGCTATAATTCAAATAACTTAAACGTAAATCCTACCTTAGATTGGATACTTAGATTGATAATAAGAAAAAGGCAGGATCTTGATCTACTCGATTATACGATTGCTAGCTTGGTTATAACTTCGTTCCTTGCACGAATTACGAGAAAATGGCACGTCGGCTTGTTACGGCAACGGGGCACACCTTTCGAGGTTAAGTTCGTGTAAATGGAGGTGTGTTTGGGATGAATGGAGCTCATGCCCGTCACCCCCTTTTATAGATGAATTCAGGACCCCATCGCGGTACGCAATAGGGTCTTGGTGACCCGTCGCGTATCGCGGCGCCTCACTTTTACTCCGCCTTATGCGGTGGTGACACGTGGCCTGTCATATCGTGCCACGTGTTGACACGTTGTTGGACACGTGTCCACTGACTCAGCAAGTCCATCGCGATACGCGATGGGTTGAATGTTACCCCGTCGTGTACTGTGATGGGTGAAGATTTTCAAAATGTTCAATCTTGGTCCTTATACTTTCTAAGTTAGTATATTAGGCTAAAATTTAATAGGGTTTAAGACGCGGTGTTACACCCCGACCAAAGGCAGCGGAACATGCCGAGGTGTAACGATTGCCCATAAGCACATGACACTATTAAAGCGACAATATTTAATCAACTCATTTCATTTCACAACATCGAAAATGTCACATAACAATATTCATAACAAGTCTCAACAAAATATAACAAAATGTAGCAATTCAAATATTGTTCATTTTTGCTAATATCCTAATGGTATTCGTGACGTTTTCTTCAAACATCCAAAATCAACCATGATGTAAAGCTGTAACATTTCATAAAATAAAGTTTGTCAACACAAAGGTTGGTGAGCAATTCATAAGTTTGAGCAACAATAGTATATAGTAAGAAAACCCACAAAACTAGTATACGAAACATTAAATAAGAGCTATAAACTTGGATAAAATAGTTATCGCTAACAAGTTAGCGACACCCACCTATAAGGGGATGCCAAATAGTTTAGGATTTTATAGTTATCGTTAATTGCATTACGTTAACGACACCTTGCCATGAGGGGTTGCCAAATGGTCTAGGATTTATAGTTCCACCATTCAAAAGCGATAAACACATAGGAAAATAAGCATAGAACACCAAATCGAGCAATTATTCAAGTAAAGTATACAACAACGTAGATGGTCTCCACATACCCAAGACGTCTATAATAATGGATTCCACATACCCATATATCATAGATCTTGTATAATAATGTACAAATGAAAATATTTAAGTTCTACAACTAAAAAGTCAACAACAAGTCTTTTTAACAAAAGTTCGGTTTGGTTCGGTTTCCATCTCACAATGAGTTCATAGATAGTCTCCACATACCCAAGACTTGTAATTGTGACTAACAAACTAAAATGAGCAGAAGTTAAACATGAATAATATGTATTAACAAGTTATACAAGTTTTTATATATCAAGAACACGAAGTCCTCCATGAAGCCTTGCCTTACAAGGTCCGAAACCTCACCGATCGGAACCGGAGAAGCAACTACCAAAGGTAACAAGGGGCGTGATATTATATATATGTTTTACCACCATAAACAAGTATTAATCATGTTAGATGAACAAGTTAGAATTAAAAATTAAACTCAGTTTGACTTTTAGAAGGCAAACACTCAAGAACAACTATGAAAAACCTTTTGAATCTTTGATGTTTTGAGAGAGAAATAAGGGATGTAGCAGGGAATTATGGATAAGAATAGTGGTGTATATATAGGGTAATGTTGGTGGTTAAAGATGGGTGTTAAACACAAGAAATTTTATGCAAAAAGGGTAAAAAACGAACACAAAACAACAAAAACCGTAGCTGCTGCAGGTCTGCCGTCGTGCCCCGTGACCGGAATAGGGGTCCCCCGTCACGCGGCGCAACGGGGTGGATTTCCTGATTTTTCAATATTTTCAAAAATGGCAGTTTTGGCCCCCGAAGTTCGTTTTAAGTGATTTTTACGCGTTTTAAAGCCCGAAATGAATGTTTTCAAGACCCAATAAGTGTAAAACAATGTTGTAACATAAAATCCTTCATTTTGATTATTTCTAAAGTGTCGGTTTACAAAACGGGTCGGTTTACATAATAAAAGTTTACAAAACGAATACTATTCGAGACCCGAAATTGACGAATGTCACAATATCTACTACTTTAGAAAATTTCGTTCCGAAATTAAGACGAAGATGATGATGCAAACAAATGTGGATACTTCTCTTTCATAGAGTCTTCTCGTTCCCAATTAAATTCCGCGCTACGCCGTGATTCCCATTGAACTTTGACTAACCGAATACGGCTACGTTTGGTTTTCTTGTCGTTGCGATCCATGATCTCAACGGGTGGTTCAACCATAATCATCGACTCATCGACATGTACTTCGTCGAGAGGTATATGGAGATTACCCTCGGCTAGGCACTTTTTGAGATTCGAAACATGAAATGTCGGATGAACACCGGCAAGTTCTTGCGGTAGTATGGGTCGATAAGCTACCTTCCCAACACGCTTAAGAATTTTGAAAGGACCAATGATCCGAGCAGCTAGCTTACCCTTCTTTCCGAAACGGACTACCCTCTTCCAAGGAGATACTTTTAGAAGGACAAGATCGTCAACATTAAATTCGATCGGTTTTCGCCGTTTGTCGGCGTAACTCTTTTGACGACTTCTAGCGGCTAAGAGGTTCTTACGGATTTGATCAATGATGTCGGTAGCTTCTTGGAACATTTCGGGTCCCGTGATTTGAGTTTCACCGTTTTCGTTCCAACTAATTGGAGATCGACATTTACGACGGTAAAGAGCTTGAAAATGAGCTACATCAATGCTAGAATGGTAGCTATTGTTATAGGAGAACTCGATGAACGAAAGATGAGAATCCCAATTCCTACCGAAATCAAGAACACACGCTCGTAGCATATCCTCGAGTGTTTGGATTGTACGTTCGGATTGACCGTCCGTTTGAGGATGATAAGCGATGCTAAGATCGAGACGTGTTCCCAAAGCTTGTTGAAGAGAACGCCAAAAATGAGAGGTAAAACGGGCGTCGCGATCGGAGATGATAGACAATGGCAAATCGTGTCGGCACACGATTTCCCGAACATAGATTTGAACAAGCTGCTCGACAGAATACTTCTCGCGGATCGGAATGAAATGAGCAGATTTGGTCAAACGATCGATGATCACCCAAATGCTATCGTTGCCTTATTAAGTGTTGGGTAATTTGGTGATAAAGTGCATAGCAATGTCTTCCCATTTCCAAACGGGAATCGGTGGTTGCTCGAGTAGACCAAAAGGTCTTTGGTGTTCGGCTTTGACTTTTGAGCAAGTATGACATTTAGATACAAACAACGCTACGTCCTTTTTCATACCCGGCCACCAAAAGGTAGCATGAAGATTGAAATACATCTTATCCGCACCGGGATGAACGGAATATCGCGAATTGTGAGCTTCGTCAAGTATACAAGTACGAAGGTTATCGCGATTAGGAACCCACAAACGATTGAGAAAGTACAAAAGACCATCGGGTTTGGTTTCGAGTTGAAGTTCGGCTCCACATGACATTTCGTCGTACATATACCTTCTTCGACGGAGGTACGTTGAGCTTGAAAGATACGAATTTGAAGATCGGTTTGAACGACGACGCTTAAGAGTAGGACGGACTTTACATTAACCTTTCGACTTAGGGCGTCGGCTACAACATTCGCTTTACCGGGATGGTAGAGAATCTCGCAATCGTAATCACTAAGTAATTCGGCCCATCGTCGTTGTCTCATGTTGAGATCTTTTTGGTCAAAAATATGTTGAAGGCTTTTATGATCGGTAAAAACCACACATTTCGTACCGTAAAGGTAATGTATCCAGATTTTGAGAGCGAAAACGACGGCACCAAGTTCGAGATCGTGAGTCGTGTAGTTCTTCTCGTTGACCTTAAGTTGTCATGATGCGTATGCGATTACTTGACCTCGTTGCATGAGAACAAAACCAAGACCTTGATGAGAGGCATCGCAAAATACAACAAAATCGTCATTTCCATCGGGAAGGGTTAGAATAGAAGCATTGCAAAGCATGTCCTTGAGAGTTTGGAAAGCTTCCTCTTGCTTCGTACCCCATTCGAATGGTTTCTCTTTATGAGTGAGGGAGGTAAGAGGAAAGGAAATCTTAGAAAAGTTTCGAATGAAACGCCGATAATATCCGGCCAAACCAAGGAAGGATCGAATTTCCATGGGAGTTGTTGGAGTTTTCCAATCCTTAACGGCCTCAATTTTAGCGGGATCAACATGAATACCTTTGTCGTTTACGATGTGTCCTAAAAATTGAACTTCCTCTAGCCAAAATTCACATTTGGAGAACTTGGCATAGAGTTGTTCGTTTCTAAGGAGCTCGAGAATGGAACGCAAATGATGTTCATGTTCAGCTTTGGATTTAGAAAAGATAAGGATGTCATCAATAAAGACAATAACGAATTTGTCAAGGAATGGTTTGCAAACGCGGTTCATGAGGTCCATAAATACCGCGGGTGCATTTGTTAACCCGAAGGGCATAACCAAAATTTTGAAATATCCATATCGAGTACGAAAAGCGGTTTTCGGAATGTCTTTTTCGTGAACACGCAATTGATGATAACCCGATCGAAGATCGATTTTGGAGAAACAAGTTGTGCCTTGAAGTTGGTCGATTAGTTCGTCGATACGTGGCAAAGGATAACGACTTTTAATGGTGAGTTTGTTAAGTTCTTGGTAATCGATGCACATACG
This sequence comes from Bidens hawaiensis, assembly GCF_021521415.1. Lineage (NCBI taxonomy): Eukaryota > Viridiplantae > Streptophyta > Magnoliopsida > Asterales > Asteraceae > Bidens > Bidens hawaiensis. Next base: position 108,448 of record NW_027493043.1, read on the forward strand.
AAACGAACCATCCTTCTTTTTCACGAATAAGACGGGAGCGCCCCAAGGAGAAGAGCTTGGACGAATGAAACCTTTATCGGAAAGTTCTTCGAGTTGATTTGATAGTTCTTGCATTTCCGACGGGGCTAGACGATAAGGAGCCTTGGCCACGGGCATTGCGCCGGGCACAAGATCGATTTGGAATTCAATCGGACGAACGGGAGGAAAACCGGTAACATCGTCGGGAAAGACATCGGGGAAATCATGAACAATGGAAATATCTTGGATTTTCCTTTCCTTATTGTCTTTTGTCACCGAGAGAGCTAAAAACGGAACATACTTTTGGCGTAAGTAATTTTGCGATTGGGAGCACGACATAAGATGTAGCCTTTGAGAAGTAGCGTTTCCAAAGACCTTGAGAATTTTACCATTGGCGAGCGGAATGCGAATGAATTTATCGAAACAAACAACTTCGGCACGGTGCAAAGATAACCAATCCATGCCTACTATGACATCGAAACTTCCCATTTGCATCGGGTTGAGATCGATGGAGAATTTATGGTTAGCAAGGATAAGAGTACAATCGCGGACGACGGAGTTGATGGTAATATAACTGCCATTGGCGACTTCAACAGAAAACAGTCGGGAAAGCTTAGTTCGAGGCATAGCAATTTTCGATTCAAATTTCAAAGAAATAAAACTTCTATCGGCACCAGTATCAAATAAAATAGATGCCAAATGATGGTTCACCAAAAACATACCGTTTACAACATCGCTTTCCACTTGAGCTTGATTCGCGTTCATCATGAAAAATCGCCCTTGGTTGCCATGATTGACTTGAGGCGCTTGTTGTGGAGGTGGAGGTGGTGCTTGGATTTCTTGGATGGGTTGGATGAGTGGTGCATTGAGTTGGGGTGGTTGGGGTTGATAGGTTTGAACTTGGTAAGCTTGTGTTTGGTAGTATCGTATGGTTACGGTTTGAGCTTGGTTGGCAAAGGTTAAACGAGGGCAATTGTATCGGAAATGGTTTGGATCGCCACAAATAAAGCAAGCTCGGGGTTGTTGGGGTTGGTTTGGTGGGTAGGGTGCGTAGTGGTTTTGGGCATTTTGGGGAAAATTTCTCGGTTGGTTAGGTTGGTTGGGTTGGTTTCGTTGGGTGGATCGGCATGTGTTAGGGAAATGACCAAGTCGGTTACAATTTGTACAACGACGACACGGCGAGTTACATATCGGGGAGTTACCAACATAAGGTCTTCGGTTTTGGGGAAGGGTTTGGGCTTGTTGTTGTGGTTGAGGTTGGGTGACGGCATGGTTTCGGTAGTTGGTCTTGGGTTTCTTTTTGTTGTTGTTGTTGTTGTTGTGACGGGATGAGTTGAAGTAGTTGATGGCTTGTGGTGCGGGTTCAACCTTGGCTTGGGGAGCGGGCTCGGATTTGGCTTTCTCGGTCGTTTTCTTAATGGTGAGGGTACCCGCTTTCACGTGATTTTCCGACATCGCGTCGGCCAAAGTGATGGCATCCTCGAGGGTCACGGGTTTGCTACTCATGACAGAGTCCCGGATTTGCATTGGTAAACCCCCAATGTATTTATCGATTTCACGTTCGGTTGGGGTTAACAAATGAGGAACAAGGATGCTCAACTCATGGAAGCGGAGTGGGTAAGCGGCGTTATTACCACTTTCTTGTTTAAGATTCCAAATATCCTCCTCGAGTTTTTGAAGTTCGTGCTTGGGGCAAAACTTCTTCATCATGAGTGCTTTGAGATCGGACCATGGAAAGCCATAGCCGTTTCCGAACCTTGGAGGTGCATAACACTACACCACCATGTTTGAGCGGTTTCTCTAAACATGCTTGACACGAAATTTGTCCTTTTTTCGTCGGGGCATTCGCTGTGTTGGGACACACTCTCGGTCGATTCGAACCATTGCAACAAGGTAGTTGCACAATTGGTTCCATGGAACTCGGACGGTTTAGCACTAGTAAATTGCTTAAGCAGGTAGGATGCGGGTTTGGGTTCAACGGGTGTAACAACGGGTGCGGGTAGGGTAGCTTGGATTTGGGTTATAAGTTCGGGAATCATAGCGGCCATTTGTTTGGCGACGAGAGCGGCCATACGTCGGGTGGAATTCTTGCGCGGTTGGCGTCTTAGCGGAGGCATGCTAAAAGATTATAAAGAAAAAAAAATGGATAAGTTTTGGGTAAAATAAATGAATATGAAGGTGTAAATAAAAAATATAAAATAGGATGAAGTTTGATTTATTTATTGTGAATCCTAGAGTTAGTAAGGAGAAGATGTTAGCGTTAGGTAAAATATATAAAACTTTGTTTATTAATAACAAAACCGAAAACAAACGTAAAATATTTTGAGATGGTTAAAGCTTGAAAATTTGAGATTTTGAGATTTATAGAGTCGAGAAAATCGTGCATGATCCACCATGACTTAATATCCCAACACTAAAAAGTTTATAAAACATCACGTTGGAGTCTAAACATGTGTACGTACCACCGAAACTTTTTCATGTTTTCGACTCAAATAACGATAATAACACAATAAATCGAGATACAACGTCATGTCAAAACGCTAGAACACGTACCACCGCAGTTCTATTGTTTTGACACCGAAAATAAGGATGGCGACCGGAACGCTAGCATTCGACTACTTAAAGTATTGACTTTATAACACGATTTATGGCCTAGAAAACGAGCATTATAACTCAACCATCCCAGGTAAGTATATCACCTTCGATTCTTGGAATCTTTTTGTCAAATGGTCATTTTATAATGTCTCGTTTCCTATGATGGCTACAAACCCGAAATAAACGCAACCTTTAAGGGATTTGAAACAACGGGATCCAAGTTAATCTTGTAATCCATAAAACACAATGAAAATCTAATTTTTGCGTTTTAAGGTAAGGATACCTTGGAAATACTATGAAAGTGTGTGTATGTGAACATTTAGGATATTGGTGAATTTTAAAAAAGTTTATAAATAAATAACATGCGATATGAACAATCAATTATAGAGTAAACACGTATAAGCACACATATAGGACCCTAAGCATAACAATTCTAGGTCGTTACGTCTAACCACCTATCCTAATTGTCATGTCTCTGATACCAATCTGTCACACCCCGACCAAAGGCAGCGGAACATGCCGAGGTGTAACGATTGCCCATAAGCACATGACACTATTAAAGCGACAATATTTAATAAACTCATTTCATTTCACAACATCGAAAATGTCACATAACAATATTCATAACAAGTCTAAACAAAATATAACAAAATGTAGCAATTCAAATATTGTTCATTTTTGCTAATATCCTAATGGTATTCGTGACGTTTTCATCAAGCATCCAAAATCAACCAAGATGTAAAGCTGTAACATTTCATAAAATAAAGTTTGTCAACCCAAAGGTTGGTGAGCAATTCATAAGTTTGAGCAACAATAGTATATAGTAAGAAAACTCACAAAACTAGTATACGAAACATTAAATAAGAGCTATAAACTTGGATAAAATAGTTATCGCTAACAAGTTAGCGACACCCAACTATAAGGGGATGCCAAATAGTTTAGGATTTTATAGTTGTCGTTAATTGCATTACGTTAACGACACCTTGGCATGAGGGGTTGCCAAATGGTCTAGGATTTATAGTTCCACCATCCAAAAGCGATAAACACATAGGCAAATAAGCATAGAACACCAAATCGAGAAATTATTCAAGTAAACTATACAACAACGATTGTGGTTTAAGATCCAAGTATGAAACATTTAGTTTAGATAAGATGAAATGTCACCCCCAAAACAAAAGATAGAAAACGGGGTATGAAGTTACTCACGTTCAAGTAATAAACTTGAAAGATTGATTATTTAGAGATTTACCGGAACGACGAGTTTAACGTATGAAGCCTAAATAAAAGAAAGTCTTGGATTTAGAAAGGTTGTCTTGAAGATCTTTAAATAAAATAATTGTTTCAAAAAGTAAACAATTAAAGTTCAAGGTTTAAAATGTAACTATTTAAGAATTTATAATAATAACCCTTTTAAAAAATGTAAGTTTGCTCGAAACCGGTTTAAAGTATCTAACCTTAATATTTACTTAACCAATATTAAGTAATAAGGTGGGGAAAATGCTAAAATGCAAGTTCCATTGGGCTAAAGATACTAAAACGGGTCTTTAACGAGTGTTCGGGATGTTGGTTCGGGTCTTGACTAATGGTCAAACCCAAAGTCAACTTTCCAAAATATTAATTGTTATGAGATAACTCACAAAAACTTTATAAGACTTAACCAAGTATGTAGATCTGTTGTTTAGAACTAACAACGTACGTTAAGCGAGTGTTCGGTTTTGTCGGTCCAAACTTTGTTATAAGAAAAAGTTGGATCCAACATTTCCAAGTACTTAAGAAAATAATAAAAATCAGTTTGTAAACTATTTTTAAAGAAATATACAAGTCTTGATAGCTAAAAACACATTTGTGTGTCTTAAGCGAGTAAAAATCGGATCGGTTCGGTTTCCATCTCACAACAAGTTCATAGATGGATTCCACATACCCATATATCATAGATCTTGTATAATAATATACAAATGAAAATATTTAAGTTCTACAACTAAATAAGTCAACAACAAGTCTTTTTAACAAAAGTTCGGTTTGGTTCGGTTTCCATCTCACAATGAGTTCATCGATGGTCTCCACATACCCAAGACTTTTAATTGTGACTAACAAACTAAAATGTGCAGAAGTTAAACATGAATAATATGTATAAACAAGTTATATAAGTTTTTATATATCAAGAACACGTAGTCCTCCATGAAGCATTGCCTTACAAGGTCCGAAACCTCACCGATCAGAACCGGAGAAGAAACTATCAAAGGTAACAAGGGGCGTGATATTATATATATATTGTACCACCATAAACAAGTATTAATAATGTTAGATGAACAAGTTAGAATTAAAGATTAAACTTAGTTTGACTTTTAGAAGTCAAACACTCAAGAACAACTATGAACAACCTTTTGAATCTTTGATGTTTTGAGAGAGAAATGAGAGATGTAGCAGGGAATTATAGATAAGAATAGTGGTGTCTATATAGGGTAATGTTGGTGGTCAAAGATGGGTAACACAAGAAATTTCATGCAAAGAGGGTAAAAAACGAACACAAAACAACAAAAACCGTAGCTGCTGCAGGTCTGCCATTGCGCCCCGCGACCGGAATAGAGGTCCCCCGTCGCGTGGCGTGACGGGGTGGATTTCCTGATTTTTCAATATTTTCAGAAATGGCAGTTTTGGCCCTCGAAGTTCGTTTTAAGTGATTTTTAAGCGTTTTAAAGCCCGAAATGAATGTTTTGAAGACCAACAAGTGTAAAATTATGTTGTAACATAAAATCCTTCATTTTGATTATTTCCTAAGTGTCGGTTTACAAAACGGGTCGGTTTACATAATAAAAGTTTACAAAACGAATACTATTCGAGACCCGAAATTGACGAATGTCACACATTTGACCCGAATTAACGGGTATGTGTCTTATCAAACCCAGATATTTCTTAAACGGGTTATAACATCTCATTAAATAAAAAACTTATCTCACCAAATATTTGATACAAAAATCCTGATTTATTTAAAAAAAAAAAGATATATGTTATTTATAATTAAAAAAAAAAGGAATATACTAAAAATTAATATCTGATTTATTTTAAAAAAAAGATATATGTTATTTATAATTAAAAAAAACAATTTTATAGTAAAAAAATAAACGGGCCTTGGGCCCCATCAAACTCATATAGTTTTTAAACCGGGTTATAACATCTCATTTATTTGTGAAACAATCTAATATTAAACCATAAGTATATTATTAACTTTCATACAATAAAAAAAATAAAAATTCAAAAAATAAATAAATATTAAAAATAATAATAAAACGACCTCGTAATACGGGGGATAAAAACTAGTGTATAATATATTTCGATAATATAAACTTTTTCATTTTTCAAACAAAAATTTCAATTTCACCTACTTCATGAAATTTTCAAATATAAAAAATATGCCCAAGTATAATATGTGAACTATCTATAAAAATACAGCATATACATTGTATATTAGTTACATCAAATTTTGGGATTGTTGCTTTTATTTTATATCACTAACCAAATTGACAATCCCCCAATTTGTTATTCGTGTTACATGAAGAGATTACCTAGGATCCAGCCCAATTTTAGAAGCCCAAGACAGCAAAGCCCAATCCCAGAAGCCCAAAGCAACAGAGCCTGATTCCGGAAGCCTGAAGCCCTCTAAGACAAAAAGACAAGTCAACAATTAAAGGGTCCTTGTTGAGTCTAGAGCATGAGGACGGGATGACGCATGTCTGAGGCAAAAGGGGAAATGTCCAGCGGACAATAGAGGGAAGCCTGCTCAAGTCAAGGGACCAGGGATAAACCACTGGATAATAGGGTATACTCTAGGATAACGGTCAAGGGGAGAAGATTCCCTTGACCCCCTATATGTAAAGGGTTTTGTATGTTGTAAAGGCAGAACATCGAGAATACATCTTTCGCATCAACCATCTCTTTAACATTCATATAAAACTTCTCATAAACAAGTGTTTACTCAGATTTTCACTTAAGATTCACTTGAGGTTTTTACATTGGCGCCATCCGTGGGACCTCTGCAACTAGGAAGTCCCACGCCACGGTTTGGAAGAAGATGGTTGATCCAAATCTAGAGCAGAACGTCTCAGGGCTTCAGCCCAGGACAGCCAACGGAAATGAGTCCACAGTTATAGGGTCCAGTCATAATAGAGGACGAGACAGAGAAGGAGGATGCGAGGGGAGAGCGGGAGAAAGACACAGCCTCTGGGGAGAAATGGGAGATAACGCCAGAGTTCATACGGGCTCATAGAGACACACTCAAGGCCTGTCTAGAGGAGCAAGAAAAAGAAGAGAAACTCGCAGCAGTCCGGACACGTCTGCTGTTCGATACCCCAAAGTCCAAGAATGAGGAAGAGCCGGAGAAAACGACTGACAAGGACCCCGGAGTCCTTTTGGAATCACTAGTAACCCTTCTATCTTCGGTTAAAGGTAAGGAAAAATCCATACCTAGCACCCTAGACGCCCCCTACCGTCCCTCAGATACCTCTGACGTGTCGAAATTCACCCGACGATTAGCTGAGGCCACCCTGCCTCCGAAGCTACGGTACCCCTCCACGACAGATAAATATGACGGGACGCAAGACCCCGAAGACCACTTACATGCTTTCAGAGGTGCAGGCATGGTCAGTGGATGGACCATGCCCGCGTGGTGTTTAATGTTCCCCCAGACTCTTTCTGGAGGAGCGAGGGTGTGGTTTGATAGTCTGGAGCCAGGAAGTATAGATAGCTACGAAGAGCTAAGAGGAAAATTTTTACGAAATTTCAGCCAACAGAGAAAAGCCATGAGAAACCCTAATGAAATCCTGCATATCCGGAGAAGGGATGAAGTGAAGGTGGAACAGTTCATGGATCGTTACGTGGCAGAAAGCATGAACATCAAGGGTGTCCCAGAGGTTATGAAAGTTAGTGGGTTCATAAACGGGATGAGGATCTCCCAACTCACGGAAAATTTAGGGGAAGATTTCCCCACTACTTTCGACCAACTGATGGATCGAGTTCGAGCTTTTGTTCGGGGGAAAGATACATAATCCAAACTGCGAGAATGGGAGACCAATAAGGGAGGTCCTAAACCGTTAGGAGGCAAGTTCCGAGCGCCAGTCCAGGTAAGATGCGAGCGCCATTTTATAGAACCCGTTTCACCCCATACAGACCTCCGGGGAATCATTCGGGGTACGTACCCTCCACTACGTATCATCCCCCATGATTTCCCAGCATCAGGCCCGAGGGGGGTAGATACCGACCCCCATACGGAGGAAAGGTGAGCCCGATAGAAGAAGATGTTTTGGTAGCCGATAAGGCTAAATACCCCGTCAGAACACCAGGCCCATTCAAACAAGCATATAAGCCCAACCCGTCTGGATATTGCAATTATCATAAGTGCACGGGCCATACCATGAAAAATTGTGTTCAGCTAAAAAGATTATGGGAGGTAGCTTTAAAGACCGGGCAGCTTCCCCCCCCCGGCTAAAGAACCGCCACCCAGAATAAAGGAGGAAGACGGAGACAGGCATTTCGTAGATATGATACGAAGAAGAGACGAGGGCGATGGAAGCCTCGAAAGACCCTACAATGCGGTAAGAAAGGAGTTTCCACTGATGAACACAGCGTGGATGAATGCTGAGGTCCATTTTCCTGGCATAACAGAAAGTGAGGCCCGGGAAATGCCATTGAACATATCGGCTAGCATAGCCGGACATCGAGTGGCTAGAGTGCACGTTGATGGAGGCAGCGGGGTAGAAGTGATGTACGAGCACTGTTTTCTAAGGCTACAAAGAGACGTCCAGGAAAGGCTGGAAGAAGATATATGCCCATTAATGGGGTTTTTCGGAGAAGTAGTAGAGCCATTGGGATCTCTCAATTTACCGTTCACCCTCCGATACGGAGAGAGAACCCGGACAGTATGCCTCCGTTTCTCCATAGTCCGGGCACCGTCCAAGTATAACGTCATTCTAGGCAGACCGGGTATGAAAGCGCTCAGGGCGGTCCCATCTACGGTACATGGATATATAAAGTTTCCTACTCCTAAGGGAATAGCTACCGTTCGGTCGTCCACGGAAATCATAGCTAGTGTCACCAAAAAGACGCAAGGAAAGAAAGGAGTGGAAAAATGGGTTCTCAACGGGGAGCATCCTGAACAGACAATAAGGATAGGGTCGCAGCTATCCGATAAAGGGAAGGCTGGTCTAAAAGAAGTGTTGCTGCACAACGCAGATGTATTCGCGTGGACTCACAAGGATATGACGGGGGTCCCCCGAACATTGGCACAACACACCTTGGATGAGTTTCATTGGATGGAACCTATCAAGCAGAAAAGAAGAAATTTGGGGCTCCAGAAGAGCCAAGCAGTCCGGGTAGAAACTGCCAAACTAGTACAGGCAGGAATAGTAAGACCAGTCAAATATCCCTGTTGGATAGCAAATCCAGTGATGATTGCCAAAAGCGACAACAGTTGGCGTATGTGTATTGATTTTAAAGATTTGAATAAAGCATGCCCGAAGGACTCCTACCCTCTCCCGGAAATTGAAAAGAAGATAGAGTCCCTCGCCCAATATCCACTCCGATGTTTCCTGGACGCGTATAAAGGGTATCACCAAATCCAAATGAACCCCCAAGACTAAGAGAAAACTTCTTTCTACACAGATGACGGAACCTTTTGCTACACTAAGATGCCGTTCGGTCTCAAAAATGCTGGAGCTACGTACCAACGGTTCATGGACCGTTTGTTTGATCATCAAAAAGAGAAGAATGTGGAGATCTATGTGGATGACCTGGTCATCAAAATCACGGATGAGGGGAAGATGTTAGATGATATCAAGGAAACTTTCAACACCCTTCGACAAGCCAACATGAAACTCAATCCGAGTAAATGCTCATTCGGGGTGGAGGAGGGAAAGTTCCTAGGAGTTTTCGTCACCAAGGAGGGATTTCGGGCAAACCCCGAAAAGATAGAAGCGGTGGCCCAGATGCACCCACCCAAGAACATCAAAGAAGTACAGAGGCTACATGGGAGGTTGGTCGCCCTGAACCGATTCCTCTCCAAAATCGCAGATAGAACCCTGTCGTTCATGGAAGTGTTAAGAAGATGTATGAAAAAGAAAAAGTTCTACTGGGATTCGGAAGCGGATGAGGCCTTCCGGGAATTAAAATCACACCTAAGTGAACTCCCTTTAATTACCTCACCTCTGCCGGGGGAGAAGCAGACTCTCTATCTGTCGTGCACCAACCAAACCATCAGTTCTGCACTCATGGTAGAAAGGAAAGAGGCGAAAATCCCTGTATACTTCGTTAGTTGAACCTAAAAGAGTCCGGAGGAGAGATACTCCTCCATTAAGAAGCTGGTGCTGTCGTTGGTTTTTACCTCAAGAAAGCTGAGGCGGTACTTCCAAGCACATGAAGTCCAGGTGATAACCGACAAACCCCTTCAGCGAATACTCATGAAACCGGAGATATCAGGAAGGTTAGCCAAATGGGCTATAGAGCTGGGAGAATACTCCATCGAATACAAACCAAGAACCGCCTTCAAGGGATAGGTAATAGCCGATTTCCTTACCGAGGCTCCGGTGTCCGAAGCCGAGGAATCTCCCTCTCGAGATGGACATGAGGGAAACGAGAGAGTTCCATTCCCAGGGCACGCCGAGGGTCAACACCTTACCGATCCTAGTGAACCAGCCTGGAACCTACACACAGACGGCGCCTCTAATGAGGATGGAAGCGGAGCCGGACTGATATCAGTCAGTCTGTTGGGGACTGAATTCACCTATGCCATACGATTGAATTTTGCAAGCACGAACAATGAAGCCGAATACGAAACTCTGTTAGCTGGCCTCAGAGTGGCACCAGAAAAGTCGGTGTGACATGTCCGGGCACACGTGGACTCTTTGCTGGTGGCCAACCATGTCAATGGGGACTATGAGGCATAGGATCACAAGATGATAGAATACCTCAAGAAGACGAAGGAACTATTGAAAGGTTTCCAAAAAGCAAGGGTGGTACACATCCCTCGGGGACAGAATAAGAAGGCAGACGCCCTCAGCAAGTTGGCCTCTGTAGCTTTCAATCACCTCGCCAAAGACGTCCGGGTGGAGACTATCAAACAACCATCAATCTTGTAGAGGACGGTCGGAAGTGTGGGAACACCCGGATGCAGTTGGATGGCCCCCATCCTCCGTTATTTGAAAGAGGGAATAGTGCCTGAAAACAAACAAGAAGCTCGGAGGCTGAGAATTAAGGCACTACAGTACGAGATAATCAACGGTGCCATCTGCCGAAAACCCTACTTGGGACCCTCATTGAAATGTAATGACTATGAGGAAGCCGAGTATATCATCCGGGAGATCCATGAGGGGATATGCGGAATGCATATGGGCGCTAAGATGGTCGCTTCTCGAGCCATGAGATCAGGTTACTATTGGCCATCCATGTTTTTGAGCGCCTTACAAGAGATTCGGAAATGTGACAGCTGTCAGATATATGCCCCGGTGACCAAGAAACCCAAGCTCAACCTAATACCGGTCAGCTCTTCCTGGCCCTTCCAGAAATGGGGAATCGACATTGTGTGCCGCTTTGGAATACCCAAAACTATAGTGAGCGACAATGGAAAAGAATTTGAAGGGGGGATCTTCTGGGAGTGGTGTGAACAGCTGCAAATCAAGCAGGTCTTGTAACATCACGTAAATTTCGGGCCATAAATGTCAAGTTTCAAAAGTCAAAGGACCAAATCCGTCAATTTCTAAACTCCAGGGACTAAAATGTAAATTCTGAATTTCCTGACCCATCGCGCTACGCGATGGATCAAGAAGAAAGTCCCATCGCGTCACGCGATGGGGTGTCTGACACGCAGTGAAAAGTGTGTCACGTGGAACACGGTGGCAACGTCTGCCGCCACGTGTCACCACGTGGCAACACGTTCGCCACGTGGCGCGGCGTCGGCCACGTGTCACCAAGTGGCAGGTCTAGTGGTGATTGGCCAAGCCTATGTCGCCGTACGCGACAGGATAAGCCAAGGGACCCACGCGTACCGCGATGGGATCCAAATTTGGCTATAAATAGAAGGGCCACGGGTTCTCACAACCCACACCTTAAATTACACACATTACTCTCTCACTACTCTCTCTCTAAACCTCGAAAAGCGTGCCATTGATACACCTCGATAAACGTGCCCTGAAACCTCAATATTTGTGTCATTCTCCGACGATATCCCAAACAAGAAAGAAGTGTTATCCCAACATCCCGACAATCGTCTCGAAGTGTGTGCCAAGAAGTGTTGGTGTATCGAGAAGCGTGCATAGAGTAGAAAAGAGCAATTGGCATCGAAGTGCTTTCCAAGTGACTAGGGTATTTCTAAGCTAACAAAGGTAGGCATGATGCCTGACCAAAATATAACAAAATATTATAAAGGCTTAATACCCAAGTCGAAGTTATTCTCGATAAACAAAGAAACATATAACAAAGAAAATAAAGAAAAGAAAAATGAAAACATATATGTGAGTATATATATGAATATGATTAATCTTTGTTATAAAATATATTATTTAAGAATAATGAGTATTCTTAAATAATAAAGAAAAGAATACGTTTCTAAAGAAGAAGAAACGTCGGGTTTTAAGAATAAACTAAAGGTTTATAAATTAATATTAAAACTAAAGGTTTTAAAGTAAAAAGAGATTATGAACTAAAGGTTCATCGAGATAAATAAGACTAAAGGTCTTAAGCCGGATCGTGTATCCGACTAACAAAAGTTATACTCCTACTATAGGTGCGAGATAGCAAGAGAAGAACTCACGGACGGTGTTGGAAACCGATCCTTATCAAAAGGTGAATACGCCCCACTTTTATAAACTTGTTTTCAAACAAAGCAAATGTGTTATGTGTATAACTTTACATGAGGCTACGTGTCTCTAAAAATATTGTAAATAAGAGTATGAGCCTTGCCCTCAGGCTGTAGTATACGTTTGTCTGGATCTTTACATATGTGGTATGCGGTGGGCACATCGCACCACGCTTGGTCACGACCTCCAGCCACGATGGGCCGAACCAAAGTATGTTTGAGTGAGAATGACCTTATGTATATTTATGGTACCTAAGTACGTCGAAACGCTGTGGTGTTTTGCTGGGGTGACCTAGTGTAGAGACTCGAGTTTATAATGATGTTTGTTTTAACTTGATTATTCCTAAGCCAAGATGGGCCGAGACTTACGTGGTCTCGAGGGGTGATTAAGTAAAGTAAATGTTTTAGCGTCATCATATTCACCAGCATTCGTTGCTGACGTATTTTATAATATTTTGCAGGTAATCAAGACTAGAGCTTGAAAGACGAAGAGCTCAAGAATCCGATGGTTCGGATAATTTTATTTAAACTAATAAATATGGTGTTTTGTAAAACATATAAACAAGTAAAAGCAAACAAGACTTTTGTCTTGTCTTTTGTAATGTAAATATTTTAACTTTAAATCCACATGTTTATTAAAGTCTTTCGCATTAACCCGCAACTCTGATTTAATTACAAATGTGGTACCAACTATGGATCATACTCCTAGGCCTAAGATAGGGGTGTGACAGGTTGGTATCAGAGCCATCGATCTTAGCGAATTTGGTATCATAAAATAATACCCAAGCTTCGATCCAAGAATAGGAAATATTTATTTGTTTATTTGAATAGAGATAAGATTGACTAGTAACCCTTTCTTTCCCTCTCTACATTCTAAACCACCCATCAAAGATGTCTTACGAAAAATTAATGGAGTATTATGATCGTGAAGCAAGAAGAGCAAGGAAATACTACAAGTTCCCAAAGGACATCATGAGTAAGGATTACTTCGAAGCATTTTTCAATTCCGATATGGATCATAATCAAAGCAAACCAAATCCCGGCATCGAACAAAGTCCAATCTACCATCTAGATAATACTCCACATCAAATATACCAAGCACCAAGGCACTCAAGTTATCATCCATTCAACCCACCAATGTATCACTCATCAGAGGTGCCAATATATCAACCAATGGAGACTCCACCACATTACTCAGATCCAACATATGTGCTGCCAAATCTGCATCCGTCATACTATTTTCTCGCCAACAAGCAAGTAAAGGAGGAACCCAATTCTCCTTCATCCGATTGGATGCAATGCCACTCACATCAACGGAGGTGGCATATCGGCACTTCAACTATGGATTCCGCCAATTCTCACATCAACAAAGGGGGACCATCTCACAAGCCCAAAATGAGAGTGAAAATGCCATACGAGAAGATTCATGTGCCTGCAATAACTAAAGAAGAACTGGAAGAAGAACCGGAGGAGGAAACAGATCCTGAGGAAAAGGAATTTCCCAACAACCCAAATGAAGAGATGACATCGGTGGAAGAACCATACTCTCAACAAACCCCAAGTTATGGTTCAGTTGATCCCTACATGCAATTCCTTCAAGAGCTCAAGGGTAAAGCATCGTCAAACTTCCCACTATACACAGGTGAGATCCCATCAGTTGAAGAACAAGAAAATGAGATACGAGAGCAGAATGAGGCTGCCGACACCTTCTTCAACTACCAATCTGAAGTGATTACTTCCCCATACCCAGATCCAAGAAACCATTTTGACGTGGTGATGATGGGGTACCGAGATCCACCACCGCATTATGGCTATCCCAATGATATTCCCAAGTCACAAGAGGAACATCTGGATCGAGCTTTACACGAGACTGATGATTTGAGGAAAAAGATTGTCATGGAAGGGAAAAAGAAGAAGAAGATGGGAGAAACACTTCTCCGTAAGTGTAATAAGCTGACAAGGGTTATGAAGAAGTACATGAAAGACTAAGAAGATGGTGATGATGGCATATTTCAAGTGATGAAGTTTATGTGTGTAAAATAGTTGTGTGTTATATGTAACATATGATAAGGATAGGAACTTATATATCGCATAAACGATATATAAGAATGTTGTAATAATATATATATCGTTTTGTGATATATATATGTGAAATAAATAAAATGTATGTTTAATAAAGAAAACATGTTAAAATTTCAGATATAAAAGATTAAAATGAATGTCTAGACAAAGTGATAATCGAGAGGCCTCTCGAAAGGAAGCCGAAAGACGACAAGAAAAAGGGAAAGGTCCCGAAAATAATCAAGAGGAACCAATTCCCGACAAATACATGAAACAAATTCAAAAATTAGTGAAAGATGCCGTAGGTGCTGAATCTGAATTTAAATCCCAATCTAGACAAACAAAGCATTCGCAATCTGAAAATCCTTCCCGAAAGTCTGTCTTTAAACCCCGATCTAGACCCTCCCGTATGGATGAAAGCGTACATGAATCAAACGCTGCTGGAGGGGTTCGGCAAGAATTCAAGAAACTCAAAATAAGTGGTTGCTCGTTCAAAGATTTTAAGTACTATGGACCGAAAGAGTTTCACGGTGACTAGGGAGCCATTAATACCGTAAGGTGGCTTGAAGAGATGGAGACAATTGTGATTACGAGCAAGTGTACGAACGAAGAAAAGATCCAATACTCTGACCTGATGTTCAAAGGCGAAGTGCTAGAGTGGTGGAACGCACTAATCATGAGTAGAGGAAGGGAGGTAATGTATGGTTTGACCTGGAACGAGTTTAAAGAGTTGTTGATGTCGAAATTCTGTCCAATGCATGAAACGGACCAAATTAAAACCAAATTCTTGGCTCACAAGGTTGTTGAAACGAACCTCCGTGAGTACAACACGAAATTCCACGAATACTGTCGTTTAGTTCCCCAGCTGGTTACCCCCAAATCCTGCAAAGTTACACGTTATATTTGGGGACTGCCACGAGAAATTCGTGACATGGTAAGGTCACACTTGCCACAAACCGCTGACTCTGCAATGGAGTTGGCTGGATACTTAATGGGCCGAATGATTCGCAATAGAGAGGAGGATAAGAAGGTCGTGACAACACACGACTCGAGGAAAGAAGGAAATACCCAATTCAAGGGTAAAGGAGTTGACCAACGAAGGTCTGGATTCAACCCCGGCATCCCACAATGAAAAACTTGTAAGAAGTACCATAGGGGTAGATGCCACCTAACTCCGCGACTCTGTGAATCGTGTCACAAACCCAGCCACGCCACGGCCGATTGTTGGAAGAAAAAGATGACCTGCTATAACTACAAGGAGATGGGGCATCTTAGCTTTGATTGCCCCAAGAATAAGCCCGCAACTGGTGGTGCGGGTGGTAGCGGTCAAAAGAACGAGCCCAAGAAGCGCAATGCAAGAGTCTTTGTCTTGGATACTAAGAAAGCAGCCACCATGCCGAAAACCATTACTGGTACGTTCCTTGTTAACAATGCCTATGCTAGAGTCTTGTTTGATTCAGGAGCCAATTTAAGTTTTATAGATTATAAATTTTGTAGTCTATTAAACGAACCTTTAATCAAACTTAATAAAACTCCAAGCGTCGAGACCGCTAATGGCAAAATTGTTAAAATCTTCGAAGCCCTAGGAAACGGAAAAATTTTATTAGCTGGTTACATTTTACATATTCAATTGCTACCAATGACTCTTGTTGGTTTTGATGTTGTATTGGGTATGGATTGGTTATCCGACAACCATGCTCGTATCCTTTGCAATAGCAAGACTATTGAACTTCAAACCCCTGATAAACGTACCATACGAATTGAAGGGGATAAAGACACTGTCCAAGTTAGCCTAATCTCCATGATAAGGGCTAACAAATGTTTGAATCAAGGATGCTTAGCATTCATGGTCTACGTCATCGAAGACTCTAAACCCAAAGAAATCAAATATGTTCCCGTTGTTTCTGACTTTGTCGATGTATTCCCTGATGAACTTCCTGGTATTTCTCCCAATCGTGAAGTAGAATTTAGGATCGATCTGATTCCTGGAACTACTCCGATCGCCAAGGCTCCGTATCGCCTAGCGCCAACCAAGATGAAGGAACTGAAGAAACAATTGGACGAACTTCTTGAGAAGGGTTTCATACGACTAAGTTCATCACCATGGGGAGCGCCGATACTATTTGTCAAAAAGAAAGATGGATCTATGCATATGTGCATCGACTACCGAGCTCTCAACAAAATCACAATCAAGAATTGTTATCCACTCCCACGAATCGATGATCTGTTCGACCAACTTCAAGGTGCTAGCTTCTTTTCAAAAATCGAGCTTCGTTCCGGCTATCACCAACTCAAAGTTCAATTCGAAGACATTCAAAGACTGCATTTCGGACAAGGTATGACCATTACGAGTTCACCGTTATGCCCTTCGGACTTACTAATGCGCCAGCCGCGTTCATGGACATGATGAACCGAATCTGTAAGCCTTATTTAGATAAATTTGTAATCGTTTTCATCGACGACATACTTATTTATTCTAAGTCCAAGGCTGATCATGAAGTCCATCTTCGAACCTTACTTGAAATTCTTAAAACCGAGAAATTGTACGCCAAGTTCTCAAAATGCGAGTTCTAGTTGCACGAAGTACAATGTCTTGGTCACATTATTAATATAAACGGTATTCAAGTGGATCCTGCTAATATTGAAGATATCTCTAAGTGGGAGATCCCAAAGTCGCCAACCAGATTCGAAGTTTCTTGGGATTGGCCGGCTACTACCGAAGATTCATCGAAAACTTTTCCCGAGTCACTGTTCCCTTAACCTCCTTAACTCGCAAGAACATCAAATATGAATGGGGAACAAAGCAACAAGAGGCGTTCGATATACTTAAACAGAAGCTTACCCAAGGTCCTATACTGGCTTTGCCAGAAGGTATTGAAGATTTCGTTGTCTTTTGTGATGCGTCTCATTCCGGTTTGGGATGTGTATTGATGCAATGAAAGAAAGTAATCGCTTACGCCTCTCGTCAACTCAAAGTGCACGAAAAGAACTTTACGACACACGATCTAGTGTTAGGCGCCATAATCTTTGCACTTAAGATATGGAGGCACTATCTCTATGGAGTAAGATTTATCGTGTACACCGATCACAAGAGCTTAAAACACATATTCGATCAAAAAGAGCTTAACATGCGCCAACGATGTTGGATGAAAACTCTACACGACAATGACTGCGAAATTGTCTATCATGAAGGTAAAGCCAACGTAGTGGCTGACGCCTTAAGTCGTAAAGAGCACGAAAAACCAAAAAGAGTACGAGCGTTAAGGCTAGAACTTCAAATCGATCTTATTGATCAAATCAAATCCACTCAAACTCAAGCAATCAACGAAAACCAAATCTCCGATGAGAAACGTAATGACACCATTGAATCGTTAGTCAAAGGTGACGATGATATTCTTAGAATGGGAAACCGGATTTGGGTACCAATCATTGGAAATTTACGTGAGAAGATTATGAACGAAGCACATAAATCCAAATACACGATGCATCCCGGAAGCGACAAAATGTATCAAAACCTCAAATCAAACTATTGGTGGAATGGAATGAAAAGAGATGTCGCTTCGCATGTTGCGAAATGTCTTACTCGTTTAAAGTCAAGGCTGAACATCAAAGGCCTTCGGGACTGCTCCAGCAACCCGAACTTCCCTTGTGGAAGTGGGAGTTAATCACTATGGATTTCATTACCAAACTCCCGAAAAACGACTCGACAACATAATGCTACATGGGTAATTGTGGACCGTTTAACAAAGTCCACACATTTCATACCTATCAATGAGTCGTACTCAATGGATAGATTAGCGCGTATATATATGAATAACATTGTTGCTTTGCATAGAGTACCGCTATCAATAATCTCCGATCGAGACAGTCGTTTCATGTCTCACTTTTGGAAAATCTTTCAATAAGCACTCAGCACAAAGCTTAACCTTAGCACCGCTTATCATCCACAAACTGATGGGCAAAGCGAAAGAACAATTCAAACGTTGGAAGATATGCTCCGCGCATGTGTGATAGACTTAGGTGAAAGTTGGGATGACCACTTACCCCTAATGGAATTCTTGTATAACAATGGTTATCACACGAGTATTCAAGCCGCACCATTTGAGGCGTTATATGGTCGAAAATGTAGGACGCCTGTGTGCTGGTCTGAAACCGGAGACAATCAGTTGTCTGGACCCGAAGTAGTTCAAGAAACCACCGACAAAGTTATTCAAATCCGAGAACGACTTAAGACGGCACGTGATCGCCAAAACAGTTACGCCGATGTCCATCGTAAGCCATTAGAGTTCAATGTTGGTGACAAAGTACTTTTGAAAGGCTCGCCATGGAAAGGCGTAGTTCGATTCGGTAAGAAAGGCAAACTAAGTCCTCGATTCGTTGGACCCTTCGAGGTACTCGAACGAATTGGTACCGTCGCATACCATTTGCGACTACCCAAGGAAATGCAAGGAATACACGACGTATTCCACATCTCAAATCTACGAAAGTGTTTCTGACGAATCTTTAGCAATGCCGTTAAAAGATGTTGAAATTAACGAGAACTTGAGATTTGTAGAACGTCCAATTCAAATCGAAGATTCAAAATTTAAGAAACTTAAAAGACGAACCTTGAAAATTGTGAAAGTAAAATGGGATTCCCGAAGAGGACCTGAGTATACATGGGAACTCGAGTCCGAAATGAGAAAGAAATACCCCCACTTGTTTTCGTGAAGCAATCTCGAGGACGAGATTTATTTCAAGGTGGGGAGGATGTAACATCACGTAAATTTCGGGCCATAAATGTCAAGTTTCAAAAGTCAAGGGACCAAATCCGTCAATTTCTAAACTCCACGGACAAAATGTAAATTCTGAATTTCCTGACCCATAGCGCTACGCGATGGATCAAGAAGAAAGTCCCATCGCGTCACGCGATGGGGTGTCTGACACGCAGTGACACGTGTGCCACGTGGCACACGGTGGTAACGTCTGCCGCCACGTGTCACCACGTGGCAACACGTTCGCCACGTGGCGTGACGCCTGCCACGTGTCACCACGTGGCAGGTCTAGTGGTGATTGGCCAAGCCTATGTCACGGTACGCGACAGGCTAAGCCAAGGGACCCATCGCGTACCGCGATGGTGTTGGTGCATGATGTCAGTAGTTCAGTGTCGAGTGTCTGTAATCGTGTTAGTTAGATTTGAGTTTTGTATGTAAGCGAAGTTACTAACAAGTTCGCTTATATGGGCGAACTTGTTAGACAAGCGAAGTTAGGGACAACTTCGCATGAACATACCAGGCGAAGTTGTCGTGTCTATATAAGATGTTTGTTACGGCTTATTCGAGATAGATTTAGAGTTTGTGTATTCGAGTCAGAGAGTTTTGTATTCAGTGGTCATTGTATCACGTGTTTACGGTTGGAATACAACGTGTGTTTGGTTATCGTATCGTGTGTTAGCTCGTATTGTTTTCTATACTCGTAACGTCTTACGTAGGGATTCCGCACCTACGTAGAACGCGATATCTCGTGTAGATCCGGCTGGGAACCTACAATTGGTATCAGAGCATTTGCTCAATTGTGTGGTTCGGGATTATCACGCGGGTATAGAAATTGTTCCGTTCGACTATTCGCGGGACGAGTTTTCTGAGTTTTTGGGCTATACTCTCCTCCTACAATCTTAAACAACCCATAACACCTTCACAAACCTCGAAAAACCCAGAAATCTAATCTGCAGAAAGTTCGTGTTCATCAGGCGAAGTTGCCGTCACTGTTCGTAGGGTTTCAGCGAAGATATAAGGTTAAGCGAAGTTATCCACAACTTCGCCTATCTCTTCAAGTTCGCTTACCTCAAGCGAAGTTACCCACAACTTCGCCTACCTCCCAAGTTCGCTCAACTTAAGCGAAGTTATTCTCAACTTCGCCAATCCGGCGATTTTAAGAAAGTGAGCGAAGTTACAAATTCACGCGAAGTTATCCACAACTTCGCCTACAGTGCTGTTTGAAAATATTTTTTTTTTATTTTCGGATTTCTTTGAGTTTAGAAAAAGATGTCTTCGATAAACATTACCGAACTGGTAAAGATGGAAGTAGAAGCAGGTTCGGCTACAAAGGCACCTAAGATGCTTAAGAAAACTGATTATGTAGCGTGGAAAGATCGTTTTGAACAATATGTCAAGTATCAAGATGCCAAGATGAGGGTGTGCATACAAGATGGCTACATTCCACCTACTGCTGAGTATGAAGGTCGTGATCAGATCAAGAAATACAAAGAGATGGAAGAAGAGGAAAAGAAAATGTATGAGCCAGAAAGCAAAGCTCATGCAGCAATTACAATGGCTCTTCCACAAGAGATACTTCACACCTTCCGAAAGTATAAAACTGCAAGAGAGCTTTGGGAAGCACTTGAGAACCGGTTTGAGGGCAATGTGGGAATTCGTGCCTCGAAAATTAAACTTCTAAAAACCCAATTCTCGGTCTTCAAGTATCTGAAGAATGAATCACTTGATGATATCATCACTAGATATTATCATCTGATGACTGAACTCAGCAACTATTCAATTGCTTACAAAGAAGATGAGATTGTTGAAAAGCTTCTTGATGCTCTCCCACCGAAATGGGAGATGTATACTGTGTTGATGAGAGAAGACAAAGACTTTGCTGACTATGACCTGGAGACAGCAGTTAACAAGCTAAGAACGTTTGAACTGAACATGGTACGAAAGGAGACACCTACCGATCAAGTTCAAGATCCGGGTATGTATGGTGCAAAGGTTAACTCTGGATCAAGTTCGAAAACTGAATCATCTGCTTATTACTCTAAGGGAGAGTCAGGCGCGAGCTCAACACATGAAGGACATGTATCTCTCAACATGAACGGTGATATGTGCTTTGTAGCTGGAGGATCAAATGCTTCTCAACCTCAAGCGACCAAGAGTAGTTTTTCCCCAAGTGTGTCAAACAACAACTACTCAAAGATGCCCATGAGTGTTAAATCTGCTGAACAGCAGTTTGCTCTCTATGCATCCTTTATTGCTTCGTATGAGAACTACATTCAGGGTAAGATTGTTGATCCTGCAATTTTGGATGAAGACTATGATCAGATAGATGCTGATGATCTGGAGGAGATGGATCTGCAGTGGCAGATGGCTATGATTGTCAGAAGGGTGAAGAGGCTCATGAAGAAGACTGGCAGGAAGTTTGTCGGAGAGAGGCCAGGGTTTGATAAGTCGAAGGTACGCTGTTACAACTGTCAGCAGAATGGCCACTTTGCAAAAGAATGCAAAAATGAACGTGTAGAACGCAGTCAAAACAGATCTACACAGCAAAGTGGTAGTGGTAATGACTATAGAGCCATGATTTCCAGACAGAATGAGGAGTATAACTGGAATCTGCATGTTGAAGAAGTATTTGAATAGGCCAATTTGGCAAAAATCGAAACTGCTTATAGTGAGAAAGGAACTGGCGAAAATGAGGCTTACATGGCAGATGTAGCAGACCAGCTCTCCGAGGTATGTACCGAACTCCCTTGTACTAAGTGTGAACATCTGTCTGAACAACTGACAACTATAACTGATCAGTTTGCTAGTTTGGATGCGCAATTTAAAACTTTAAAAGAAGATCATCATTTCACTAAAGCTAGAGAAAATAATTACAAAGTAAAAATTAAAGCTAGTGAGAAAGATATTAAAAGTCTTAAAGCAAAGCTTGCTGAAAAAATTCAAGTGATTGATCTTAGCTATAAGGCTCTAGAAGAGAAAACCAAACTAATAGCTGAAAGGGAAAAACAGATAGCTGATCACCAGGTAAAAGTGGTGGAACTTAACAGGAAACTGGAGCAATTCAGAAATTCTTCCGCTATACTTGATCACCTAGTTAGTGATCAAGGTTCCCCAAAAAGGGGAGGAATTTGTTATCATGAAGTTCCACCACCTTTCAATCATAATTACACTTATGACCCTAGTAATCAGAAATCTGTTGATGTTGACTATGGTCAGACAGTTCCAGTTCAAGTTGCTACTAAAGAACCAGAAGTTAGTAAGCCTGTTGCAAGTGTTAAGATTTCTGCTCCGAGTCATGTCTCATCTAACTCAGACAAGTCCTCTGAGTCGTGTGAGACAAAACAAGAGGAAGTGTTACCGAAAAATGGAGAGAAAAATAAAACACCTGAAAAGAAGTCTCCACTAAACCCGTATGTCCCACCATATGTGAGACAAACGGGCAGTAATACAGCCTCAACATCTAAGACAACTATTGATAAGAAAATTGAACACAGGAGTTGTTTTAGATGTAATCAAATAGGACACCTTGTTGCTGATTGCCCTCTGAAGTAGAAATTCAGAGGTGTGAGGACTTCAAAATCTGAGAAAAGAACTAACGGTAATCAATATAATGGTAAAAATGAAAACCCATCAAATTTCAGAAAATGGACTAATCCAGGTTTTCAAAGAAATAGATCTCAGTTTTTCACTGCTAACAACCAAACCTTAAGTAATAATTCTTTTAATTCACGAAGGTTTGGATGGCCTCATAGTCAATCCATAAGAAGGTATCCTGTTAGGACTCACAGAAATTATTATGATACTAACTTTGGACAGCCAAGGTACGGAATGTATCGACCCAAGACCAATCGGTCTTTGGTCCCCAGATTTTAATCATCTGCTTTAATCGTGCAGGAACAGTTGAACAGGGCTGCCAACAATCAATGGGTTGTGGATAGCGGCTGTTCCCGGCATATGACGGGTAACAAGAAATTGTTACATGACTTAAAACCTGTTCAAGGAGGAAGAGTGAGTTTCGCAGGAGAGAGCGGTGGAAGAATTACAGGAATAGGGACGGTGTCGAATGGAAAGATGACTTTGGAGAAACTAAATTTTGTTGAAGAACTGAAGCACAATCTGCTGAGTGTTTCGCAGATTTGTGACAAAGACTACACCGTACATTTTACAAAGAATGAAGCGATTGTGTTGTATCCTGGTTTTAAGATACCAGAAGATTGGATTGTTATGATGGCTCCAAGAGTGAAGAATACGTATATCATGGATATGAGATCGACTGAGATGGCCACAGAAGAATCGTGTCTTCTGTCAAAAGCGACTGAATCGGAGTCCGAGTTGTGGCATAGGAGAATGGGGCACATTCATCTTCGGAAAATGAACTACCTTGTCAAAAATGGGCTTGTGCTGGGTGTTCCCTTGAAGAATTTCAACTTTGAAGACAAATGTTTATCATGCAAAAAGGGGAAGCAACACAAGAAATCCCATCTCACCAAGAAGGTCAATTCAATTGTTAGTACCCTAGAATTACTTCACATGGATCTCTTCGGTCCCGTGAATGTAAGAAGTCTAGGAGGAACGTCTTACTGCTTGGTGATCACTGATGATTTCTCTCGATATTCCTGGGTATATTTCCTGAAGTCAAAGGATGAAACAGTGCAGATGGTAAAGAATTTGATTACCAAGGTTGAGAATATCATGGGGAAACGGGTTAAATTCATCAGGAGTGACAATGGAACTGAGTTCAAGAACTATGAGATGGAGATCTTCTGCTTACAGAAGGGGATAGAACACCAATACAGCGCACCGTATACACCGCAACAAAATGGAGTGGCTGAGAGGAAGAACAGAACCTTAATTGAAGGAGCCAGAACCATGCTGGCTGATTCGAAACTTCCCGTGGTGTTCTGGGCTGAAGCTGTTTCAACAGCCTGTTATATCCTTAATAGAGTGTTAACTGTCAAAAGATTAAATAAAACCTGTTATGAACTTATGTATGGGAGAAAGCCAAACTTGAGTGGTCTTGAACCATTCGGGTCCCCATGTTCGATATTAAAGACCAATTCTAAATTAGGTGAAGTAGCCGACAAAGGAATCTTAGTCGGATACGTTGTTGGGACTCCCAACAGACGGGTCTTTAATACATCGAACAGCAAGGTTGAGGTGGTGTGTAACACTGATATCACAAGTTACAAATCACCAAAACCAAGCTCGGGACCCGCTGGGGTTTTCGACTATGATAGACTTTTTAAATCTTTTAACATACCTTATCTGGATTTTGCAGAAGTTGAGGAAAGAATTGCTACGAAGATGATATGCGATGAGGAAGACACTTTGGTGCAACGACCACAGTATGATGGGTGTCAGCCTTCCTCGTCAAATGCTGTCAATACCCCTGCTGCCTCTACTGAAGAAGAATTCATCAATCCGTTTCACTCTCAACATCAATCACCCATTGATGAGCTATCTTCGAACTTGGAAGATAATCTGAATGTCAGTTCGGTTCCGACTACGAGAATTCACAAAGATCATCCTTTGGAGAACGTGATAGGTGATCTGTCCTCCGGTGTACAAACAAGACAAAGCTTGAATGAGCACACCTGTGTTTACACAAGCATTAAAGAATCAGGCATAATCAACGAGTGCTTGTACACCTGCTTTATCAGCCAGATTGAACCAAAGAACTATCAAATGGCTCTTAAGGACAGCTCGTGGGTCGAAGCCATGCAAGAAGAGTTAGCTCAGTTCAAGAAAATGGAAGTATGGAACTTGGTTGCAAAACCAAGAAATGTGCATGCGATAGGCACGAAATGGGTCTTCAAATGTAAGAGAGATGAGAAAGGGATTGTTATCAGGAACAAGGCGAGGCTGGTTGTTAAAGGCTTTAATCAACAAGAGGGGATTGATTACAATGAGGTGTTTGCTCCTGTGGCAAGATTGGAAGCCATTCGGCTGTTTTTGGCATTTGCTGCTCATAAGGTGATGAAGGTCTTTAAGTTGGATGTGAAGAGTGCGTTCCTAAACGGTAAAGTCGACGAGGTTGTGTATGTTGAGCAACCTCCGGGTTTTCCTGACCCTGACTTTCCCGATCACGTGTACAAGCTAAGTAAAGCGCTGTATGGACTACATCAGGCACCTCGTGCCTGGTATTCAACCTTATCAGATTACTTGCTTGAGAATGAGTTTGAAAGAGGTAAAATTGATAGCACATTGTTCTTCAAAAGAAAGGGTAGCGACTTTCTGCTGGTGCAAGTCTACGTGGACGACATTATTTTTGCTGCATCAAAAGTCTCCATGTGTCAGGAGTTTGAGGCCGTCATGAAGAAGAGATTTGAAATGAGTGCTATGGGTGAACTAACTTTCCTTTTAGGATTGCAGGTTGATCAGAGGAAAGACGGGATGTTCATTCATCAGACGAAGTATGTCCATGATGTTCTCAAACGCTTCAAGATGGAGGACAGCACTCCATATGATACTCCAGTCTGCGTCAATCATAAATTGGGTGTTGATTCAGACAACGATGCAGACGTGGACCCAACCCAATATCGGGCTATAATAGGTTCTTTAATGTACTTAACAGCTTCTAGGCCTGATATAATGTTTGCTGTTTGTCTTTGTGCACGCTTTCAGGCAAACCCAAAAGAATCTCATTTGAAGGGGGCGAAGAGGATACTGCGGTATCTCAAAGGCAAGCCAAAGCTGGGGTTGTGGTACTCGAGAGGAGGAGACTTGGAGCTAGTCGCTTACACAGATTCTGATTATGGAGGGTGCAATCAGAGTCGGAAGTCTACAACTGGTGGTTGTCAGTTTCTTGGTGGCAGACTAGTGTCGTGGCAATGCAAGAAGCAGACCTCAGTCGCAATTTCAACCTGTGAAGCAGAATACATGGCAGCATCCAACTGCTGCTCCCAGGTTCTTTGGATTCAACAACAGTTGCGCGATTATGGTCTGAATTTCTCACTTACTCCTATTTGCATTGATAACACTGCTGCTATCTCAGTAACTAACAATCCCGTGAAGCACAGTAAAACTAAACATATTGACATACGTCATCATTTTATACGGGATTGTGCTGAGAAGAAACTGATTGAGCTCGAAAAGGTTGACACGTTAGATAATTTCGCTGACTAGTTCACGAAAGCGTTTGACAAAACTAGATTTCAAAACCTTGTTCAGCTGAATGGGATGATCAATCCCGAGTAACCATGTCATATGTTTGTGTTAAAAAAAAAAAAAAAAAAAATCACTATCGCTTAGAATTATGTCGGTTGCCTTAGTTTGAAGGACATATCTTCGGATATGTTTGGTCCTCATTTCTACTTGTAGAATATGAGGATAGCCATTAACCAGATGACTGAAAGTGACCGGGGCGGTTTATGATGTGTTTTCATTCTTTCGCTGAAAATTAGTCGATCATACTTAGTTAGAAGGACAAATACTAGTATGTGGTCGGTCCAGCTGATCCATTGGATCTTCGGGATAGCCGTTTCCCCGATGACTTTGAGTTGGTCGGGGCGATTGATGTTAAAATTTTTCCTTTTCGGGAGATGAAATTAATTTTCAAGTCTGCTACTTCGTAAGAAGTACCTTTACTATGTTTAATAGAAAATTGATCTAACCTTGGAAAGTGATAGATATACTGATTGTGTGTGCTTAACTAGTGAAATTACTAGGCCTAAAAGACTTTAGAACAGTCATTGTATGTCATGGTAGCTTTTTATGGTGCGTAAAAGTAGAAGTGATACTAACTAAATCTACTCGATTTTATGTGGAAACTCCTTAAGAGTTGAGCATGTCTTCATACATATCTTTCCGAATGATAGGCAGAAAAGCGATTACCCAGTCATACACGAGCCCGTGGGTGTTCTGATTCCCGTGAAGATAGCGTGTCAAGACGCTGCAGTGATCCAGATTCGGGACTTGCAGTTATTTTCTACTTGAAGTTGTGTATATACATGTTAGATTATAAAAAAAAAAATTTCTAGAGTTCATAATGATAATGATTATCAATCAAGACACAAGAAGGTGAACGGGAAACAGAGTCTAAGATCGAAGAGTAATTACTACTTAATCAGACTCTACGGGTTGAGGTCAATTCGGGGTGACTTGGGGAAAGCCAAATACGCCTTGAGAATAGATAGGAGGCATCATAATCTTTGAGTTGCTGCCCACTTAAGTTTTGAGCTTAATTGAACCTAACTCGTATCACAGAAACGATGAAAACCATTTTAAGTAGATTACCTGCTTACAACCTGTTTCTCTATGTCATAATACAGCTAAACACGGATCTGTGTGACAGTCACGAAATTAGTATGATTCCTGTTCGGATCTTTTCTAAAACATGGTAGTCCCTGTCGAGACTGAAATTTGATCCAGTGTACTTAAATTTTTCAAATTTTTGTTACTTTTATAATTGGTTGATTTTATACCTGGTTACTTGGTCTTGATCGTATCATTTAACGCTTTAAAGGATGTTTTTAAAACTTTATTGAAAATTGTTAAAAGTATAGGGGTTTGTTTTGTAAATACAGGCGAACTTGTTTATAACTTCGCCTAGAATAGGCAAAGTTGTCGATAACTTCGCCTATACTAACTTTGACCCTATATAAAGGAATTAAAGGTCAAACAGTTTCATAATTCAAAATCTCAGCGAACTTATACTCTCTGAAACTTTAGCGAAGTTATCGATCTCAATTATCTGTTTAACCTTACTTCGATTCAAATCAAATTCAAGGTGTGTAGGGTTCGATTATCATATTATCATTGTCTATTGAGGTTAATCATCGGTCGTTTCGACTCGATTCTCGACCTCGTCTTTCGAAACCTTAAACACCCGATTTCAAACTTGTTTTTACGTGATAGTAAACTACTTGAACGTCTAAAACTTCATAAAATCATGTATTTCGGAGTCCTCGATCACCGAAATCATCATCTACACGTCGTTCAAAATCTCTAACTGTTGCCGATTCAAATTCGGCGAAGTTACAGTTTAGGCGAAGTTATCCGTAACTTCGTCTGAGGTTTAACTTCGCCTGATTATTGATTTTGAAACAGTTTATGAGGCGATGTTGTGAATAGGCGAAGTTATCCGTAACTTCGCCTGGACCATTTTACTTAACTATTATCAGACGAAGTTCAAGTTGAAGCGAAGTTGTTTCCCAACTTCACCTCACCTTTAACTTCGCCTATACAGAATTAATCACAACTTCGCTCATGGTAACAAGCGAACTTGTGATTCGCTTTGACGTTTATCTAACTTAACCTGTTTGTTGCAGATATGGCTGCTGTTGCTGGAGCAGGTGGTGCAGGCGGTGATGACGGAGGTGATCACCAGAGACAGTTCTTCCCGGGTCACAACATGTACATAACATTAGACCCGGAGGCGAGCGGAGTTGATGATTTCCGCGAAATCATCACATTTCTTTTACGCTCGAGGATATTCCACGCAATTACAACAACTCTTCCAATATCCTAACCCAATATTGAGGATTTTTGGCAGACCGTGGAATACGATTGTAGGGTCGAGCCCCCGGTGATGCGCGCAACAGTCAACAATCAGATTGTTCAGTTCTCTTCTGAACAAATCCGGGCGGCTTTACGATTTGGGAATGAAACAAGGGATGACCCAACAGTGTTTGTAGCTCCTTTCCGTGATGGAGCGTTTTTGAGGATGGGATACTCTGGTCCCTTGGGGGATACGCAGAGGAGGAAAGGCTTTTTACTTAACCAGTGGCGCTTTCTCATGCATGTTATGATCGTTTGCATGTCAGGGAGAAAGGCGGGCACTGATGGCATGGGCGCGACCATGCAGTCAGCGATGACTGCTCTGACTTACAACAAGCGATTCAGCTTTAGTCAGATGGTCTTTTATGAGATTGATCGTCAAAGAAGAGCGATGGCGCGTGAGCGATTCATCATGTATCCAAGATTCCTGCAAATGATCTTGAATCATGTTGCTCCAACGCTTCCTCAGCGCCGTCCGATCCGATACGTTGAGAGTGTGAACAAACGGATCTTCGCCCAATGTAGATCCTCCAGTGCGAGGAGCAAACCTGAGCTCCGTCCTCGGCATACTCCACTCTTTGGGTACTTGATCAACCCGGGGTATGTGCCTGCACGAGGGGACGAGTTTAGGGACCCGGCACCACAACAGGCAGGAGCACCTCAAGCTATACCTGCTGCTCCTGCTGTGTCACCGGAGGAGAACGTGGACCTTGATGCAGAATTTGGTGGTCAAGGCTTCTTTGATATGGATCGGGTGGATCCAGAGGAGAACGTTCAGGTTCCGGTTGAACGTACTTCGACTGTGAATGTTACTAGGGCAGCTACAACGGTGGCTGGCTCAGATTCTGATGATGAAGTGGCAGAGGCGAGAAGGATAATGGTAACTCGAGAAAGACTACATGGGAAAAGAAAGAGAACTGTTGATGATAGCGAGTCTGATTATGAGGAAGAGGTTCAACAGTTGATCCGGAGGTCAAGAAGGGAACGGATAGGTGCAGGATCAGGAGCCGGTGAGAGCTCTAGGGTGGTACGTTTCACTCCACCAGCACTATCCGGTATGGCAATGGTTCCCTCATCACTACAGGTCACGAGGCCAAGCGCTACGGTTGTTCCCGTGGTGGCTACCTCGTCTACATTTGGCCTCCCACCCACTACTTTCCAACTTTCGACTCCTGAGATCGTTTCATTGCCGCCTCCGACCGTTACTCCATCGGAGGTCGTGGCACAATTTATAGAGTCGACTGTTGTGGCCACTGCAGGGCTATCGGTGACGATACCACCTGCGGTTACGTCTATCTCTACTTCTGAGGTCCCGGTGACATCGGAAATCCCTCCTCAGTACACTCAAGATTTATCGCATATGAGGTTCGATTTCGATGCAACCCTATCAGACTCAGAACGAATAGCAGCACTGGAACGGGTCGTGGCAGAGCAGTCAAGGATTAATCTTATCCAGACCCAGGCTATTCAGCGCCTAGTTACAGAGAATCAGATGCAGTCGTCCCTGCTGGTACAACATGGAAAAATCATAGATGCTTTCAAGGAGTTCTTGGCATCTCAGGGGGAGACGAGCTGTAAAGGCGACGAGTTGAGGACCAAGAGACGAAATGATAGAGACGATGATCCCAATGCATTGAAAGATGCAGGTGGTGAGTTGCCAAGAACTGATCAAGCTCTTGGAACTTCCAACACTCAGGGGGAGTCGACATCTGCAGCTGGTGGTGATGATGTGGTGGTGGTGGATGTAGAGGAGATGGATGATGTTTTGGTTGGTGATGACGATGTACTACCGAGTGATGTGATAGAGAAGATTGGTGAAGATATTGTGATTGATACAGAGATAGAAGAGGGCGAGATAGTAGAGGAGAATGTGGAGCATGAGATACCGCAAGTCGAGAACGTAGATATGAGTCAACAGATTGGGAATGATGAGTCTGAATGGGAAGAGCAGCCTAGGTGGAAGGAAGGCTATGCTCAGTGGTTCGTCAAAACGAAGAAACCGGCGGTCCCTACAATGTTTAAGAAGAGTTACAACATTAAAGGCTATGCTGAAGCGAAGAAAGGGATTATTTGCTGGATATATGATGAGCAGTTGAGGCTCTTCGTGATTAAAAGGTATGACGGTATTCAGCACTTTAGAAGGATGTTAAGATCGTTGAATACACTGCCAGAATGTGAAGTGAAAGACTTAGCCAGATTGGGATTGATAAACAGAAGTGACGATAATATGGCTAGAGTCATAGGGAAAATTGTGTGGAAAGAGAGTATAAAAGAGAAGAAATTTGAGCTGTTGAAGCCACAAAAGGGAAAGCTTGTTGAAGACAAGGATAGAGGTTTGAGAGCTGATGGAAAGCCTTGGATGATTATGAAGTATAAATCGATCCGGTGTTTGAAAGAAGTACCGATGAAGCTAATGCCCAAGGATGTGCTTAAAGACCTGAAGTGGTGGTTTGTAGATTGTGAGACAGCTGAGGCAGTGATGGAAGACGAAGATGAACAAGAGGTTCTTAGAGTGTACGATCCGATGCACTTGGTAAACTTATCGCAAGCTGATTTGCAGGTGTTGAATGACAAGAAGATATTTTATATTCCTGCTTGGAAAGACGAAGCGAGGAAATATCAAAGAGTTGTCTCGGTTTGTGTTCGAGAAGGAGTGCATGCTTGAAGATAGAAGATTGAAGATTACAAGACACGTGTTTGAAGCTAAAGAGATGAAGCTACTGCCAAGGGGGAGTCTGTTGGTGCATGATGTCAGTAGTTCAGTGTCGAGTGTCTGTAATCGTGTTAGTTAGATTTGAGTTTTGTATGTAAGCGAAGTTACTAACAAGTTCGCTTATATGGGCGAACTTGTTAGACAAGCGAAGTTAGGGACAACTTAGCCTGAACATACCAGGCGAAGTTGTCGTGTCTATATAAGATGTTTGTTACGGCTTATTCGAGATAGATTAAGAGTTTGTGTATTCGAGTCAGAGAGTTTTGTATTCAGTGGTCATTGTATCACGTGTTTACGGTTGGAATACAACGTGTGTTTGGTTATCGTATCGTGTGTTAGCTCGTATTGTTTTCTATACTCGTAACGTCTTACGTAGGGATTCCGCACCTACGTAGAACGCGATATCTCGTGTAGATCCGGCTGGGAACCTACAGATGGGATCCAAATTTGGCTATAAATAGGAGGGCCACGGGTTCTCACAACCCACACCTTAAATTACACACATTACTCTCTCACTACTCTCTTTCTAAACCTCGAAAAGCGTGCCATTGATACACCTTCCTAAAAGTGCCCCGAAACCTCGATATTTGTGTCATTCCCCGACGATATCCCAAACAAGAAAGAAGTGTTATCCCAACATCCCGACAATCATCTCGAAGTGTGTGCCAAGAAGTGTTGGTGTATCGAGAAGCGTGCCAAGAGTAGAAAAGAGCAATTGGCGTCGAAGTGCTGCCCAAGTGACTAGGGTATTTCTAAGCCAACAAAGGTAGGCATGATGCCCGACCAAAATATAATAAAATATTATAAAGGCTTAATACCCAAGTCGAAGTTATTCTCAATAAACAAAGAAACATATAACAAAGAAAATAAAGAAAAGAAAAATGAAAACATATATGTGAGTATAGATATGAATATGATTAATCTTTGTTATAAAATATATTATTTAAGAATAATGAGTATTCTTAAATAATAAAGAAAAGAATACGTTTCTAAAGAAGAAGAAACGTCGGGTTTTAAGAATAAACTAAAGGTTTATAAATTAATATTAAAACTAAAGGTTTTAAAGTAAAAAGAGAATATGAACTAAAGGTTCATCGAGATAAATAAGACTAAAGGTCTTAAGCCGGATCGTGTATCCGACTAACAAAAGTTATACTCCTACTATAGGTGCGAGATAGCAAGAGAAGAACTCACGGACGGTGTTGGAAACCGATCCTTATCAAAAGGTGAATACGCCCCACTTTTATAAACTTGTTTTCAAACAAAGCAAATGTGTTATGTGTACAACTTTACATGAGGCTACGTGTCTCTAAAAATATTGTAAATAAGAGTATGAGCCTTGCCCTCAGGCTGTAGTATACGTTTGTCTGGATCCTTACATATGTGGTATGCGGTGGGCATATCACACAACGCCTGGTCACGACCTCCAGCCAAGATGGGCCGAACCAAAGTATGTTCGAGTGAGAATGACCTTGTGTATATTTATGGTACCTAAGTATGTCGAAACGCTGCGGTGTTTTGCTGGGGTGACCTAGTGTAGAGACTCGAGTTTATAATGATGTTTGTTTTAACTTGATTATTCCTAAGCCAAGATGGGCCGAGACTTACGTGGTCTCGAGGGGTAAATAACTAAAGTAAATGTTTTAGCGTCAGCATATTCACCAGCATTCGTTGCTGACGTATTTTATAATATTTTGCAGGTAATCAAGACTAGAGCTTGAAAGACGAAGAGCTCAAGAATCCGTTGGCTCGGATAATTTTGTTTAAACTAATAAATATGGTGTTTTGTAAAACATATAAACAAGTAAAACCAAACGAGACTTATGTCTTGTCTTTTGTAATGTAAATATTTTAACTTTAAATCTACATGTTTATTAAAGTCTTCCGCATTAACCCGCAACTCTTATTTAATTACAAATGTGGTACCAACTATGAATCATACTCCTAGGCCTAAGATAGGGGTGTGACAGGTCTTCACGTCAGTAGCACATCCCCAGGAAAACGAGCAAGTAGAACGGGCCAACCGAAGCATAGTGGAAGGGATTGCCAGTCGCCTAGGTTGGGAACGGGGATCGTGGGTTGAAGAATTGCCACATGTTTTGTAGGCCCACCGAACCATGCCAAAGGTCAGTCACGGGGAAACACCTTTTAGCTTGACCTACGGCACCGAAGCGATGATTCCAGTGGAGATCAATGTTCCCACGCATCAGATGCGTCTAACTGAACAAGAGAACGAAAACGATCTTAGGTTAAATTTGAATTTCTCTGAAGAAAGGAGGGAAGCAGCATCCCGAGGAGAGGTCGATTACAAAAAAGCAATGGAAAAATACTACACATCAAGGGTGTGGGAAGTCAAGTTCAAGGTGGGTGATCTAGTGTTACGGGAAAACGAGGCAAGCCGACAAGAGAGACAGGGGAAATTAGAACCCCGATGGGAAGGGCCATATCAAGTCATTTGGGCGGGGGATAAAGGATCATATAAGTTGGCATACAACACGAGAGAAGAAGTGCCCCGCACGTGGAATGCTATGCAACTCAGGAAATATTATGCCAAGAAGGCCCCTACCTAAGGGGAAAGGAAAAGAGAAGATGCAAAGAGCTTGCTGGCAATATTTTTTGTGATATCCAGTTGTACTCTCCTCCGTGACTGTGTTCACATCCCAATAATCACCTCTCCGGGAGGGAACCTATGTAAAAGGGCGTTGATACCCAATTTTTTGTAATCAATCCATATGGCTTGATGCCTAAGTTATGAAATCAAATGACATTATGCTTTCCCCGTGAAATCTAGTTCTTCTTTTTAACTAAGGGTAACCGTCTCCGAGACGACCCCCAAGCTAAGATTAACAAATACCCCTCCATCGCAAAAGACGAGAGGGAGGCCTCGCTGATAGGCTACATGGTTAACCAATAAAACTCATCAAACGAGACGAGATGTCTAAAACTATCCTAAG
Organism: Bidens hawaiensis; assembly: GCF_021521415.1. Classification (NCBI taxonomy): domain Eukaryota; kingdom Viridiplantae; phylum Streptophyta; class Magnoliopsida; order Asterales; family Asteraceae; genus Bidens; species Bidens hawaiensis. The sequence continues at coordinate 142,882 of NW_027493043.1, forward strand.
AAACCTAACAGGGTTTAAAAACACAACCAAGCGTAGCAAAGTTCCAGTAATTAAAACTACTAAACCAGTTCCCTGGTAAGCAAAGTTCAACACCTAGATGGGGAAAATGTCGGTTACATCAAAAGCATGAGCCCACACAGGGGCTAGCATAGACAAATGTTCTTACAAATAACTACTAGATAAAATAATGCATAAAGGGCACCCAAAAGCAACAACCATTCAAGCAAATCCATGGTCATCCCTGAGGGGATGGAGTAGGAGGGTCAACTACCAAAGACATGGACCGGATCTCTTCCACTGATATGTCGGGGACGGCAGAGAGTTGCTCCAGAAACGGGGGCCCATAAGAGATGTAAGTGACGAAGGCAGTCTCAGCCTCCGCCTCCATGGTCTTAGAATAAGTGGGCACCTCAGCAAGCTAAAGACCCATTGCCTGGAACTCGTACCCCTCCCTTAGGCCACTTTGGTATCCTGAAGAGAAAACAGCCCGGGTCATGGCGTCCCTAACCAAGCAAGTATCCCGACAAGATCGGGCCCGACCGAAAACCAGTTTAAATCCCTCGAACACCATCCACGCCCGATCGGCCTTGATACCTTTGAGTTCCTGCTCCATCCTATCAACCTCACTCTTCAGCCTCTCCTTTTCCTCGCACATCCCTTTGAAACTGGTTTCCAACTATCAACAAAGGGTATCAAAAGGGGTGAGTCCTTTAGACCAATGTAAAGAAATCAGTAAAGAAGAAAAAGCCCATACCTTTAAAGTTCTGCCCCGATCAACCTGAGCTTGGGATAGTTCAGCCTCCAGCCGAGTGACTTCATCTTGAGTTTTCTTCAAATTCGCCTTCAAATCAGGCACCCTAAGAGCCTCTTCTTGAGCTAGAAGGACTTGCTGTCTTAAATGTTTAATCTTCCCACGGTTCTTCTCATCTGACTACTTGAGTTGGTAAATCTCTTCCTTTAGTTGCTGCAACAATTGGGTGTCGTCAATAACGTTTTGGCGGGCGACGGATCCGAGTGCCAAAGCTCTGTACATATGGGTCCCTAAGTCACCAGCCAGCTGGTCTCGGTTTAAAGCATGGATGTGACCCAAATCCACGGGAGGAACGACACTGGAGAGGAAGTCATGCGCTTGCAAGGATGTCAAGATGGATTCCTTTGCTTTCAAGCTCCACTGGGGAGTGAACACAGGATTGGCTCCCAGGTCCTCTGAGGGAGGAACAGGTAGACTCTGGGAAGCAGGAACAGACCCTTCAGGACGTTTGCGTGGAGAGCCAAACCGAACCAGACTAGATTCACCGAATGCTTGCATATCAGTAGGAGTAACCACTGGAAATTTGAAATCACCTTCTAGGTCAACAGGCTCAGCAGAAGAAGTCACTAGGTGAGACGAGGACAATGGCCCGGATAAGGTCGTTTTGAGCTCCTTAGGCGACCTTTCAAGGAAGTGTTATAAACCTGATCTTTGGCATTCTTTCGTTTGGGAGTGTTGGATGCATCGACATGAATAACCGGAGCAGGTTGGTTAAAGGAGGCAGATGCAGTCTCTGAGCTGGCAGGAGGAGTCACCGGGACCGGCACAATGGAAGCGGCCTTCAAGGGAACTTTCAGCAAAGCTTCTTTCAAACTCATTTCTGCATAAGGAAAACAACAAATTTAGGGATATCCATGTAGCAAACAAATAAACGTAAAGAAAAAACGAGGGTCCAGAGACCTCGGTTGCCGTAGAATATGGCCGGACGAGTAGAGGAGTCTGACCATATCCGGCTCAGTCCAGCCATACACAATAAAGGTTCATAATAAGTCATGGCTTCAGTAGGGTTGCTGACCAACAATTTGTACATATCATCTTGAGACGTAGGAGGCCGAGGGGTCGTATCGTGTATGAGGGAGTCTGTACGACGTCGGCTGAGAAATCCCGGGACAAAGTTGGGGGACAGAAAGAAAAAGCTGTTTTTCCACTCTTTGGGGCTAAAACCTGTCGGCATCTTTGAACAACAGGAGGGATGTTTGTTTGCTGGACGGCGTTCGAAAGTGAACCAATCGCCGTCCAGCCTTAAGAGATAAAAGCGACGAAACAGAGGTACAGTAGCGAAACCCTCCATTGCCCGACACGCTATTTCGAAGTGGGTGACACGCAGGAAACCTAAAGGGTGGACCTGATCGAATCTTAGTTTATGAAATTTCAGCAAAGCCAATTGAAACTCGGTCAAAGGGTAGCGAATATTGGCACACTCGAGGGTTTTGGTGTACAAGGTGAGTAGCTCAGGGCGACTGAGAGCCGTCTCGTGGGGTTTGGGTAACACGGGAGATAATGACAAGGGTATTTGGTAATGGGCGCATAATCGAAGCATTTGATCCTAGGTGAGTATGGAAGTTATCGAAGACAAACCCTCACGACTCATAACGGAAGAAAGGAGATAAGAGCAAACAAGAAGAAGATACTAACCTGATCAGAGATAAGATGCTAAACGGAAAGGGAAGGGTCGCTGGAGAAATATGAAAGAGAAAAAGAGAGTGGGTAGGCGGTTTATGAGATGGGACGTTAGGGTGGCAGGGTAATAATCCTTGAGTGAAAAGGCGTGCAATTCAATTTCCACCATGTATTTTTACCGCCTCAATAATCAATCCAACATGGGCCGGCTATGAAATTGCACTTGTGTGAAGCCCATCTTAGGGATACCAGTCCAGAACGCAAAGGCCCAGCTACCGAGTGGCAAAAAGAAACAGAGATCATAAGTTTAGAGTTAAGTCTATTACTTATGTCATAAATAACATAAGTAATAGACTGGGGGACTTGAAGTGACTACCTAGGATCCAGACCAATTCTAGAAGCCCAAGACAGCAAAGCCCAATCCCAAAAGCCCAAAGCAGGAGAGCCCGATTCCGGAAGCCTAAAGCCCTCTAAGACAAAAAGACAAGTCAACAATTGAAGGGTCCTTGTTGAGTCTGGAGCATGAGGACGTGATGACGCACGTCTGAGGCAAAAGGGGAAGTGTCCAGCGGACAATAGAGGGAAGCCTGCTCAAGACAAGGGACCAGGGATAAACCACTGGATAATAGGGTATACTCTAGGATAACGGTCAAGGGGAGAAGATTCCCTTGACCCCCTATATGTAAAGGGTTTTGTATGTTGTAAAGGCAGAACATCGAGAATACCTCTTTCACATCAACCATCTCTTTAACATTCATATAAAAATTCTCATAATCAAGTGTTTACTCAGATTTTCACTTAAGATTCATTTGAGGTTTTTACATTACATGTTAAAGAAACAAAAACTAAAAAATATGAACCAAGAAATAACTCAACATTCAACAAGCATATATACACGCGTGTGTAAATGCGTGTTTGTGAATTATGAGTAAAATACATCACATATCTAAATATAGTGTAACATGCACATGTATATGTACTTCTATATTCGGTTTTTCACTTTTTATGTTCAAATTCTAGTCTTTTTTTTCTTTAAATTCTAGGTTTTTTTTTGTTTGGCTTTTTTTTTTTTTTTGGAACGACATCAACTCTAGTTTCAAGTAATAATTTCTGGTATCAAAACTAACGTTAGTGATCATTAGTTTTGCTCCTTCTTACATTTTTTTTTTCATTTTCTAGGTTATCTTACTTTAAGATATACAAACTTAATTAACAACGTACACTTTGAAGATCCAAAAAACTGAAAATAACACAAAAGATTAGGTGTCTTCGGTTAACAACTTTGGATAAATCACATTCGGTTTCTTGCTTGATTCATGGTCATTAATCTAACTAACTAATGTGTTTTCCCGTTATTATCAAGGGTAAACTAGTAAAAGACATTATGTTTTATGGTGTATGGTCAAATTAAGTGACGTATATATAGATCACTTAATGTAAAAATAATGAAGTTTAATTAAGAAAATCAATCACGGCATTTGTTAATGCAAACTCTTATCTAGATCGCCGGCTACTTGTTAAAAACGTCGTGTTCAAATTGAACCTTTTTAATAAACGGATTATGTTATTATTCAATCCAGAATCAAATTTTTTTCGTGGCGTATTTCGTGTCATGTCATAAAATGAGATATATATATATATATATATGGTTAATGTAAAAAACAATATTTTTGTAAGAAGAATAAGAATAGATCTAGGCCTTTGGATTTATGATATAGTGGTTGAGATTGGTAGTTTCTAAATAATTGTATTGTTTTATATTTATATTATATAGTGTCATATTTAGGTGGTTTGTTTTATTTTAAAGTTCTTCTCACACTTCTCACAAAACACTTGTTTTTTATTTGAACTCTTTTCTCTCTCTCTCTCTCTCTCTCTATATATATATATATATATATATATATATGGAGAGGATCATGAGAGAACTCCATTTTATGGAGAGAACTAGAGAACTAATAATGAAGTATTTTTTATTTAATTAAAAAAATATTTTTTAAATTTTTGTTCTTTCATCCTTCTTATATGTTGTTATTCTTCACCACAAAAAAAAATAAAAATAAAAAAAAATTTACGAGTAATGCATATATGCAATACACCGACTTTTTTTATAATGCATATGTGCAATAGTTTGCATTTTGATATTTGAAATAGTGTTGAATAACATATATATAGTTGTTTGTATTGTTTATTTGCAATAGTGTTATATTATATACAAAAATTAAAAAAAATCGATTTAGTGCATATGTGCATTAGTGTTGTATTACATATATGCGATAATGTGTTTTGCATACAATTATTAGTGTCGTATTTGCATATATTCAATAGTGTGTATTGGATAATGCAATTGTGTTGTATTATATGCAATAAAACACTATTATATATATGCAATAGGCATTAGTGTACATATGCACTACAGTACTACACCGACCAGGTTTTTTTTTTTTAGTATCAATATCATCTTATTAGAATGAGGAAAGAAAAAAAATCACAAAATAATTTATTTTTTTTAAAATAGTTAAAAATAATTCTTTACTAGTTCTCTCTTTAAAAGGAGATCTCTCTAGATCCCACCCCTATATATATATATATATATATATATATATATATATAAGTTCAAGAGAGAAATCATCTTAATGTGAGAAGTGTGAGAAATCCTTCTAACCAATCAAATTTTTTCTTTTCTTTTTCCCATTTAATTAAATATAAGAGTATGATAGTAAAACATACATTCTTTTTATATGGCAACTATTTGTGTTCTTTTTGGTAAGTTTTAATTTAATTAAACTATCTTATCATTTTGTTAATTTAAAAATAGTAAAACATTAATATTATTTTGGATAATCCGATTATAGTTTATCACATCATTTCATTTTATTATATAATCAATCATCCATCAATCTTTTGAAGTATCCTACATTCATATACAAATTTATGTAGATAACATAAATATTCCAAATAGTTTTTTTTTATAACATACAGTTTTTATTAAATACACATTGATTTCAAACTCATCCAAATTCTATTAAACCCTATACAACTGAAAAACAATCTTACACAATTGTTTTTATATAAGTTTTTATTCGAAAAAAACTACAAATGAATTTAGATTAGTTTCTAGTCACAAAATAGCCTACACATATGGTACCAGACATACACAGTTGTATTTATATATACTCTACACGGTATTTTAATAACACCCAACACAAACGATATACTACAACAAAACATATTTTATTACCTCAAAATAGTCCACACATATGGCACCAAACATACAAAGTTGTATATGAATATACTACACATGATATTAGTAATACCCTATACAAACTATATACTACAACAAAACATATTTTAAAAATCTACACAATCCCTACACCTACATGTAACCTACACAAAATAACCTACACAAATGAATTTAGATTATTTTCCATCCACAAAATAGCCTACACATATAGCACTAGATATACAAGTTGTATATTTATATACCCTACACATGATTTTAATAACACCCTACACAAAAAATATACTACAACAAAACATATTTTTATTACCTCAAAATAGCCTAAATATATGACACCAAACATATAAAGTTGTATAAGAATCCTACACGGGATATTAATAATACCCTACACAAACGATATACTACAACAAACCATATTTTAAAAACATACACAAAACTACACAAACCCTACACCTACATGTTAACAACACAAACACAAAATATCTACATATCATTATCATGTGAATATCTAAAATAATCTATAAACACTAATTTGTTTTATATGATAATAAAACAAAACAATATATATAACATTTGTTTAGTGATAAAAGATACACATTAAAAAAACAACACACTAACTATCATTAAAGTCATAAATGTTGTTCAAAAACTATATATAAATGACGTTAATTTAGGGAAATATGATGATAGACATTAATTGTTCAAAAACTACATATAAATGACGTCAATTACTTAGGGAAATGCATGATAATCATTAATTTTGATTTAATTGTGTCAAGATGCAGATGACATTTTTACCCTTTATTTACTAAAAAAACTAATATTAAGGTCATGGTAATTACAAACATGCCATTATTGATGTCCACCATTGATTACACATTATCAATGGTTAAGATTGATTTCTCATATTTCTTGCATTAAAATGATTTCTCTCTTAAATCATCCCATATATATATATATATATATATATATATATATATATATATATAGAGAGAGAGAGAGAGAGAGAGAGAGATAGAGATATAGAGAGCGAGAGAGAGAAAAGAGTTCAAATAAAAAACAAGTGTTTTGTGAGAAGTGCGAGAAGAACTTTAAAGTAAAAGAAAACCACCTAAATATGACACTATACAATGTCAATATGAAACAATACAATTATTTAGAAACTACCAATCTCAACCACTAGATCATAGATCCAATGACCTAGATCTATTCTTATTATTCTCACAAAAATATTGTTTTTTACATTAACCCTACCCTATATATATATATATATAATCAAGTTTTTGTACTTTTAAATATTGCTCATGATGTGTTTCATGTCATGTAAAAAACTGAAATGGAGAAGCAAGTTTTTAAAAAATAAAAAAAATTATGACTCGTTTGGTCGTTTGTTTTTGAACAACTACGGACTACGTCAAAACTCACGTCTACTATATATTCCAATATTTGGAACTCTTTTCGTTGTTATTTAATTGATTAATAGATATGATAAATATATTGATGTATTTCAAATGTTATTTTACAAAGGAAAATATTAATAAGAAGTATTTGTAATAAAAATAACCTTAAAAAAATATAAAAAGTTAATAAAAAATAATAACTCAAAAAACAAAATCAGAAATAATAACAAGTTAAAAAACTAGAATGTTTCTCTCATCGTCCTCATTCAAAAAGATCATTTGTCTTTTATTTATTATTGTGTTCTTTTTATTTTCGTTATTAATTGTGTATTTTTCCGTAACATTGTGTCTTTTTTCCTCGGTATTGTGCTATATTGTTAAACATTGTGTTGTTTTTTGCTCAACATTATGTTATATTTTGCGATATATTGTAGGTTTTTTATTTATCATTATGTTTTTTTATTTTCGTCATTGTGTTCTTTACCTCAACATTCTGTCTTTTTTGGAGCGAGAAAAATGGAGTAGAAAGGTTGGTATGTTATAAATTTTCCTTTCAAATCAATTCACATACATTATTTTCGTTCGTTTTGGCGAAATTGCATGTATTTTTGAAATAAAAAGATATAAAACTTTTTTTTTACAAAATGATGCAACTAATAATGAATGCAATATTTTTTTTGTTTGTTTAAAATACAATAAAGTTCTCCCAGGCCCACACAGTGTGACAATGAGCAGCTGAGCGCCTGAGCCCATTGGATTGAATCAAACAAACCACATGATCTCCAAACTAGGGGAGGTTCATCCAACATTTTTAGTATACAACTTAAAAATTCATCCGATCATGTAATTTTGAGTAGTTTATAATTTATATTTTGTTATTTACGTAGGTATAATCCATTATTATTGACTTTTATCAACTTTCTTATTTTATAATACATTCATAACTTTTTGATATGTTATTAATATTTAAAAGAAATTATATCATAAACTTGAACATATTTTATCTTTTATTTGAGTATATTATTGCTAGATTAAAAAAATAATAAAACTTTTAATCATGTTTGAAGAAACACGGATCCGCTCCTCAATTACGGGTCTTGGATCCAATGAGTCCACAAGGTAGTATACGGTTAACTGCCAATACGATATGAACACAATTCCCAAAGTCCAATGACGTGAATCCTGCAAAACAGAACACCGTGAGCTCGTTACGGGAATGACAAGGTGGGGGGTTTTCCCGTAACCACCATCCGGCGTGAGAATAAGTACAATTCTTACAGAGATAAAGTACTTAAGTAAATTGAGAGAGTACAGTGGGAGTGAATGAATACCTCATGATGATTGAGAGGGTATTTATAACCGAAGAGTGTAGGGAAGTGATTGGGCCAGCTGTCCCTTTAGAAGATGCTTTCATAACCGCCTGGACACGCGTCCTCATATGACATGTTCGACCTATACGTTGCATGTGCATGTATAACAACCTGGACACGTGTCGCTCCATTATTGGTTAACGGGGTAATATTGGCCATGTGCACGGTTATAACGACCTTGTCACGTGTCACTAGCTAATTGGCCGATGGATCACGTATTGCCCAAGAAAGCATCTTGGCGAATCTTCTAGAATGTAGTTGGTTATTGACAGCTGTCCCGGAGCATTACCTCGTGGTCATTTACGCGGAAAGGTATTCTTTTTTGCGGATGACTCTTGAGGGTGCCAGGATGCTTCCGCATGTGCTACGAGGGTGTTTCTTCCTCAGATGATCTATGCGGATAGTTCTTATGTCCCGCGGGTGCCTTATGAGAGACTTCTGATTAACCCGCGGGTATTCCTTAAGGGTATTTGGGTCTTTTTGGTACCCTACCTGTTGGTGCATAATGTCAGTAGTTCATAGTCTAGTGTCTGTAATCGAGTCTGTAATGTTAATTATGTTTTATATATGTCTTAAGCGAAGTTGTTAACAAGTTCGCCTAGGCGAACTTGTTAGTCAAGCGAAGTTATGGACAATTTCGCCTGAACATGCCAGGCGAAGTTGTCGTGTATAAATAGTCCTAGGTTACGGCTGTTTGAAAGAGAATCGTTTGTTCGTGTTAGTTTGTTCGAGTTGTTACGAGAGTTGTAACGTGTGTCTGTAATAGTGATATCGTATCACGTGTTTGAGTTATTATATAACGTGTGTTCGTTTCGTGTGTTCGTGTGATTCATGTTCTATACTCGTAACGATCTACGCAGGGATTCCGCACCTGAGTAGATCGAGATATCTCGTGCGATCCATCCGGGGAACCTACAATTGGTATCAGAGCATTTGCTCGATTGTGTGGTTCGGGATATTCACGCGGGTGTAGAAATCGTCCCGTTTCACTATTCGCGGGACGTGTTTTCTGTGTTTTTGAGTCAATCTTACCTCCTACCATCGTATTCAAGCCTTTGCACCGTCAAAAACCTCGTAAAATCCAGATTTCAGATCTGCAAAAACGTCCGTGTTCATCAGGCGAAATTGCCGTCAGGATACGTAGGGTTTCAGCGAAGATATAAGGTTAAGTGAAGTTATCCACAACTTCGCCTACCTTCTCAAGTTCGCCTAACTCAGCGAAGTTCTCTACAACTCCGCCTACCTCCTAAGTTCGCTTACCTTAAGCGAAGTTAATCATCTGCGAAGTTCTTCAGCGAAGTTAATCAGCGGCGAAATTATCCGTAACTTCGCCTACAGTACTTTTCAGAAAATTTTTTGATTTTTTGATTTTTTTCGGGTTTCTTTGTTTTCGAGAAAGATGTCGTCAATTAACATCTCTGAGTTAGTAAAGATGGAAGTAGAAGCAGGGTCAGCTACTAAGGCCCCAAGGTTGCTGAAGGGAACCGATTTCGTTGCATGGAAGGATCTGTTCATACAATATATCAAATACCAGGATGCGAAGATGTGGGTATGCATCCAGGATGGTTATATTCCACCAGTTATGGAGTATGAAGGTCGTGATCAAATCAAAAAGTATAGCAAAATGGAAGAAGAAGAGAAAAAGATGTATGAGGCCGAGAGCAAGGCTCATGCTGCTATTACTATGGCTCTTCCACAAGAGATCCTTCATACGTTTAGAAAGTATACGTCAGCAAGAGAGCTTTGGGAAGCTCTTGAGAACAGATTTGAAGGGAATGTAGGAATCCGTGCTTCAAAGATAAAATTGCTCAAAACCCAGTTCTCAGTCTTCAAGTATTTGAAGAATGAGTCTTTAGATGATATTATCACTCGATATTACCATCTGATGACTGAATTGAGCAACTATTCAATTTCCTACCGAGAAGAAGAAATAGTTGAGAGGCTTCGAGATGCTCTCCCACCAAAATGGGAGATGTACACTGTGCTGATGAGGGAAGACAAAGACTTTCCCACATATGATCTAGAAATGGCAGTCAACAAGCTCAGAACCTTTGAGCTTAACATGGTCAGAAAAGAGACACCTATGGATCAGGTTCAAGATCCAGGTATGTATGGAGCTAAAGTCAACACTAGCTCAGGATCGAAGACTGAATCTGCTGCCTACTACTCGAAGGGAGAGTCGGGTGCAAATTCATCACATGAGGGGCATGTGTCAATCAACACAAATGGTGATGTTTGCTATGTAGCAGGTGGATCGAGTGGTTCTCAACCCCAGGTAAGCAAGAGTAGTTGCTCTCCAAGTATTCCCAGCAACAACTACTCCAAGATGCCTATTAGTGTCAAGTCTGCTGAAGAGCAGTTTGGTCTCTATGCTTCTTTTATTGCTTCCTATGAGAACTACATTCAGGGGAAGATTGTTGATCCAGCTATGTTGGATGAAGATTATGACCAGATTGATGCTGATGATCTGGAAGAAATGGATCTACAATGGCAGATGGCCATGATCGTGAGAAGAGTGAAGCGGTTTATGAGAAAGACCGGAAGGAAGTTTGTCGGTGGAAGGCCAGGGTTTGACAAGACGAAGGTAAGATGCTACAATTGTCAGCAAAACGGTCACTTTGCAAAGGAATGCAGGAATGAGCGTGTGGAATGAAGTCAGGGCAGGTCTACACAGCAAAGTGGGGGTTCTAAAGATTATAGTGCAATGATTTCCAGAGGATATGGTGAATACAACTGGAACTTGCATTCTGAAGAAACTTTCGAACATGCCAATTTGGCGAAGGTTGAAACTGAAGGAAATGAGAAGGTTACCGGAGAAGAAAAAGCTTTTATGGCAGATGTTAAAGACCAGCTCTCCGAGGTATGTTCTAAACCTACTTGTTCTAAATGCGAATACTTGTCTGAGCAATTAGCTACTATAACTGATCAGTATGTTAGTTTGGATGCTGAGTTTAAAACTTTAAAAGAAGACCATCACTATACTAAAACAAGAGAAAATAGTTATAAAGTAAAGATAAAAGCTTGTGAAAAAGATATTAAAAGTCTAAAAGCAAAACTTGCTGAAAAAATTGAAGTGATTGATCTAAGCTATAAGTTTTGGAAGAAAAAACCAAACTAATCGCTGATAGAGAAAAACAGATTGCTGATCACCAGGTGAAAGTGGTGGAATTGAATAGAAAACTTGAGCAGTTCAGAAATTCCTCTGCTATTCTTAATCACCTTGTTAGTGATCAAGGTTCCTCTGCTAAGAGAGGAGGAATCGGTTATCATGAGGTTCCACCACCTTATAATCACAATTACACTTTTAACCCTAGTGTTCAGAAATCTGTTGACTTTGAGGTTGCTCAGACAGTACCAGTTAAAGTAACTTGTAAAGAACCAAATGTTAGTGGAGGCGAAACAAGTTCGCCTGTTTCAAGTGTTCAAATTTCTGATCCAAGTCCAGTCTCATCGGATTCGGATAAGTCATCCGAGTCTGGTAAGGCAAAAGAGGAGGTGGTATTACCCAATGGTGGAGAGAAAGATAAGACGAATAAAAAGAGTACTCCACTAAACCCGTACGTCCCACCATATGTGAGACGAACGGGCGGTAATAAAGCCTCGACATTTAAAACACCGGTTGATAAAAAAGTTGAGCATAGGTGTTGTTTTAGATGTAATCAATTAGGACATCTTGTTGCAGATTGCCCTCTGAAGCAGCGATTCAGAGGTGTGAGGCCTACTAAAATTGAGAATAAGCCTAATAGTAATTATCATACTGCTAAAAATGAAAACCATTCAAAATTCAAAAATGTGACTAATTCAGTTTTTCATAGAAACAAATCTCAGTTTTACACTGCTAATAACCAAACCACAAGCTATAATTCTTTCAATTCACAAAGGTTTGGAAGGCCTCACAATCAATCTACAAGGAGGTATCCTAATAGGACTTACAGGAATTATCCAGATACTAACTTTGGAAAGCCAAAGTTTGGGATGTATAGATCCAAGACCAATTGGTCTTGGGTCCCTAGATTCTAATCTTTTGCTTTATCGTGCAGGAACAGTTGAACAGGGCTGCCAATAATCTTTGGGTTGTGGATAGCGGCTGTTCCCGGCACATGACGGGTAACAAAAACTTGTTACACGATTTGAAACCTGTTCAAGGAGGGAGAGTGAGCTTTGCAGGTGAAAGTGGAGGAAAGATTACAGGAATGGGAACGGTGTCTAACGGGAAGATGACATTAGAAAAAGTAAACTTTGTCGAAGAATTGAAGCACAATCTGCTGAGTGTGTCGCAGATTTGTGATAAGGAGTACACCGTACACTTCACAAAGAATGAAGCAATTGTGTTACATCCTGGTTTTCAGATACCAGAGGAGTGGATTGTGATGAAGGCTCCACGTGAGAGGAATACGTACATTATGGATATGAGGTCGACTGAAATGGCCACGGAAGAATCATGCCTTATGACAAAAGCGAGCGAATCGGAGTCCGAATTGTGGCATAGGAGAATGGGGCACATTCATCTTCGGAAGATGAACCACATTGTCAAGAATGGACTTGTGCTGGGCGTTCCCTTGAAAAGTTTCAATTTTGAAGACAAATGTCTACCGTGCAAGAAGGGAAAGCAGCACAAGAAATCCCATCACACCAAGAAGGTCAATTCAATTGCCTGTACCCTAGAATTGCTTCACATGGATCTCTTCGGTCCCGTGAATGCAAAAAGTCTAGGAGGTACTTCATACTGCTTGGTGATCACTGATGACTACTCACGATATTCGTGGGTATATTTCTTGAAATCAAAAGATGAAACGGCTCAGATGGTGAAGAATTTGATTACCAAAGTTGAGAACGTTATGGATAAAAGGGTTAAGTTCATCAGGAGTGACAATGGAACGGAGTTCAAGAATTTTGAGATGGAGATCTTCTGCCTTCAGAAAGGGATCGAACACCAATACAGCGCTCCGTATACACCGCAACAGAATGGAGTGGCTGAAAGGAAGAATAGAACATTAATTGAAGGAGCCAGAACTATGCTGGCTGATTCAAAGCTTCCTGTGGTGTTCTGGGCTGAAGCTGTTGCTACAGCCTGCTATATCCTCAATAGAGTCTTGACGGTTAAACGACTTAATAAAACGTGTTATGAGCTTATGCATGGGAGGAAGCCCAACTTTAGTGGTCTTGAACCATTCGGGTCCCCTTGTTCGATTTTAAAGACAAATTCTAAATTTGGTGAAGTAGCCGATGAAGGAATCTTAGTCGGTTATGTTGTTGGGACACCCAACAGACGTGTCTTTAATACATCGACCAGCAAGGTTGAGGTGATGTGTAACACCGATATCACAAGTTACCAACCGCCAAAACCAAGCAACGGACCTGCTGAGTTTTTCGACTATGTTAAACTTTTTAAGTCTTTTAACATACCGTATTTGGATATTGCTGAAGAAGAAGAGAGAGTTGCTACGAAGATGATCCTTGATGAGGAAGAAAATCTATTGCAAAGACAGCTGATCGATAAATGTCAACCTTCCTCATCAAATGCTATTGATACCCCTGCTGCCTCGACTGAAGAAGAATTTTTCAATCCGTTTCACTCTCAGCAAGAAACAATCATTGACGAGCTCTCTTCTAACTTGGAAGACAATCTGCATGTCGGTTCTGTTCCGACCATGAGAATTCATAAAGATCACCCTTTGGAGAATGTGATTGGTGATGTGTCCTCCGGTGTACAAACAAGACGTAGCTTGAATGAGCACACCTGTGTTTACACAAGCATTAAGGAGACAGGCATAATCAACGAATGCTTGTACACCTGCTTTATCAGCCATATTGAACCGAAGAATTATCAAATGGCTCTCAAGGACAGCTCGTGGGTCGAAGCCATGCAAGAAGAGTTGGCTCAGTTCAAGAAAATGGAAGTTTGGACTTTGATTGAAAAACCAAAGAATGTGCATGCGATAGGCACAAAATGGGTGTTTAAGTGCAAGAGAGATGAGAAAGGGATTATTATAAGAAACAGGGCGAGGCTAGTCGTTAAAGGTTTTAATCAACAAGAGGGGATTGATTATAATGAAGTGTTCGCTCCTGTGGCAAGATTGGAAGCCATTAGATTGTTTTTGGCATTTGCTGCTTATAAAAAGATGAAGGTTTTTCAGTTGGACGTAAAGAGTGCATTCCTAAATGGGAAAGTTGATGAGGTTGTGTATGTTGAGCAACCTCCGGGTTTTCCTGACCCAGACTTTCCAGACCATGTGTACAAATTAAGCAAGGCGTTGTATGGACTACATCAGGCACCTCGTGCCTGGTACTCAACTTTATCAGATTACTTGCTTGAAAATGGATTTGAAAGAGGTCAGATTGATAGCACACTGTTTGTGAAGAGACAAGGAAGCGACTTCCTGCTAGTGCAAGTCTACGTGGATGACATTATTTTTGCTGCATCAAAAGTCTCCATGTGTCAAGATTTTGAGGCCGTCATGAAGAAAAGGTTTGAAATGAGTGCTATGGGTGAACTAACTTTCTTTTTAGGATTGCAGGTTGATCAGAAGAAGGAAGGGATGTTCATTCATCAGACCAAGTATGTCCATGATGTGCTCAAACGCTTCAAGATGGAGGACAGCACTCCATTCGACACTCCAATCTGCGTTAACCATAAATTGGGTGCTGATTCTGACAATGACGCAGATGTGGACCCAACTCAGTATCGGGCTATTATAGGTTCTTTAATGTACTTAACTGCTTCTAGGCCTGATATTATGTTTGCAGTTTGTCTTTGTGCTCGTTTTCAGGCAAACCCAAAGGAATCTCACATGAAGGGTGTGAAGAGGATCTTGCGGTATCTCAAAGGCAAACCGAAGCTGGGGTTGTGGTACGCAAAAAGAGGAGACTTGGATTTGGTCGCTTACACAGATTCTGATTATGGAGGGTGCAATCAGAGTCGGAAGTCAACAACTGGTAGATGTCAGTTTCTTGGTGGCAGATTGGTGTCGTGGCAATGCAAGAAGCAGACTTCAGTCGCAATTTCAACCTGTGAAGCAGAATACATGGCAGCATCCAACTGCTGCTCCCAGGTTCTTTGGATTCAACAACAGTTGCGCGACTATGGTCTGAATTTCTTACTTACTCCTATTTGCATTGATAACACAGCTGCTATCTCAGTGACTAACAATCCCGTGAAGCACAGTAAAACTAAACATATTGACATACGTCATCATTTTATACGGGATTGTGCTGAGAAGAAACTGATTGTGCTTGAAAAGGTGGATACGCTTGATAATTTCGCTGATTTATATACTAAAGCGTTTGACAAAACAAGATTTCAAAACCTTATTGAGCTGAATGGGATGATCAATCCCGAGTAACCATGCTTTTTATGTTCGTTTTAAAAAAAAAAAAAAAAAAAAAAAAAAAAACGTCACTATCGCTTAGAATTATGTCGGTTGCCTCAGTTTGAATGACATGTCTTAGGATATGTTTGGTCCTCATTTCTACTTGTAGAATATGCGGATAGCCATTAACCAGATGACTGAAAGTGACCGGGGCGGTTTATGATGTGTTTTCATTCTTTCGCTTAAAATTAGTCGATCATACTTAGTTAGAAGGACACATACTAGTATGTGGTCGGTCCAGCTGATCCATTGGATCTTCGAGATAGCCGTTTCCCTGAAGACTTTGTTTTGGTTGGGGCGATTGATGTTAAAATTTTTCTTTTTGGGAAATGAAATTATTTTTCAAGTCTACTACTTCGTAAGAAGTTACTTTACTATGTTTAACAGAAAATTGATCCAACCTTGGAAAATGATAGATATACTGCTTTTGTGTGCTTAACTAGTGAAGTTATTAGGCTTAAAAGACTTTAGAACAGTCATTGTATGTCATGGTAGCTTTTTATGGTGCGTAAAAGTAGATGTGATACAAACTAAATCTACTCGATTTTACGTGGAAACTCCTTAAGAGTTTTGCATGTCTTCATATATATCTTTCCGAATGATAGGCAGAAAAGCGATTACCCAGTCATACACGAGCCCATAAATGTTCTGATTCCCGTAAAGATAGTGTGCGAAGAAACTGCAGTGATCCAGATTCGGGACTTGCAGTTGTTTACTACTCTGAAGTCTATGTATATGTTTATCGTAAAAAAAAAAAAAAAAAAAAAAAAAACTTATGAGTTATTGAAACATTCTAGAGCTGACAATGTCAAGACTTCTCAATCTTGGAGTAAGAAAGAGAACGGGAAGCAAATGAAGAGTACTTACAAACTTAATCAGACAATATGGGTCGAAGTCAATTCGGGGTGACTTGGGAAAAGCCAAATACGCTTTGAGAATAGATAGGAGGCATCATAATCTCTGAGTTGTTGCCCACTTAAATTTTGAGGCATAATTGAACCTAACTCGTATCACAGAAATGATGAAAACCATTTTAAGTTATTTACCTGCCTACAACCTGTTTCTTTATGTCATAATACAGTTAAACACGGATCTATGTGACAGTCACGTAATTAGTATGATTCCTGTTCGGATCTTTTCTAAAACGTAGTAGTCCCTTGTAAAGACTGAAATTTGATCCCTTAAACTTTAATTGTTAAAAGTTTTCTTTTTATGTAGTTGTATGCTTTTATATCTGGTTACTTGGACTTGATCGTGTCATTTAATTCTCAAAGGGAAGTTTTAAAAGTTAATTGAAAAATGTTCAAATTATAAGGTTTGATTTTGTAAATATAGGCGATTAACCCGCGGGTATTCCTTAAGGGTATTTGGGTCTCGTGGTCATTTACGCGGAAAGGTATTCTTTCTTGCGGATGACTCTTGAGGGTGCCAGGATGCTTCCGCATGTGCTACGAGGGTGTTTCTTCCTCAGATGATCTATGCGGATAGTTCTTATGTCCCGCGGGTGCCTTATGAGGGACTTCTGATTAACCCGCGGGTATTCCTTAAGGGTATTTGGGTCTTTTTGGTACCCTACCTCTATAAGTCCCCCTAGTCCAGTGTTTCTTCCGTGTGAAGTATTATATGCAGGTGAAATTCTGGACTTAATGTGGATTTGGGGATTTTTGACTTTGCAAGTTGGTGGGAAATATCTTTTGTTGTTGTGGATAATCATGAAAAAAGGACAAGTTGACCACTCGCAGGCGCGTGTGCAGGTGACAGGACGTTTGTGACGGCTGTTAGCGTACCCGACTGTACAACTTTTTCCCTTTTTCGCATTTCCCGCGTGACGTGGCGATCTGTTACTGGGCGTTTTTTCTTTCTCCACTGTTCGCATCCCATCGCATTAATTGCGGTGGGTATAAATAGAGGGAGTTAGCTTCTTTTTGAAGTTTTATCGCCTTTGAATTCTTAATACGAACTTGCTTTTCTTTTCTGAATCCTTCGATCTTTCGTTTATTCCTTTGAACAAATCAAAATTTTTTTACCGGGTGTTTATGATGGCGTCTGCTCAATCTAAGGTTGATGAGGTAGAAGTCTGTTGGGATCAAGAGGAATACCAAAAACTTATTATGACTTATGGTATTCCACCGGAATGGGGACCGGAGTTCCCAGCTGCCGGTTCTATTGCCAGTTTCCCACATCCAGGGAAGATGGTTTTATATGCTGATTATTTTGACCATGGGAACTTTCGCCTTCCTATTACAAAGTTTTTCCAACGAGTGGTCAAAGCGTTTGGGATTCATTTATCTCAACTTCACCCACACGCCGTCATGCGAATTCACCGCTTCGAGTTCGTGTGTATGGCACAAGACATAGTACCCCGGTTGGACCGATTTGTGGTATTTTACAAGATGGCTAGCCGAAATGGGTGGTTTACGTGCCATAGTTTTGCCTGATAGGATTATCGGCAATGTTACTGAGGACATTTCCAAGGATTGGAAGAAAAAATTATTCTGGATTTCTGAGGACGTGGTGCCCGAGACCATGATCCGTCGTGCTCCCAATGATACTCTTACTGATATTACCCCGGCTGCTCACGAGAAGCGTGATTGGTTCCGTCTGTTAACTGCTTCGCCGACTCCAATGCGGGCGCTTCCGGAAGAGGCCCTTGTATGGGCGGGTATGAGCCGCCTGTGGCCGTCTCCTTTCATGGATCCTGTTTTTATTGAGCTAGACGGCCGTAAGTTTTGTTATGTTATTCCTCTTCCTTTCTGTTCCTTAGTTTATATTGTTGACGTTTTTTGTTTGTTTTCAGGTTTTGGATCAATGCTGAACGCCTTAGCTGATCGCAAAGGCTGCGTGGGCAGGAATATCCGTGATGTGAAGGATACGCCTATCCTTGAAAAGACTGTCAAATACTTTCTGTTTCCAGTCAAAGTACGCGCTGAACCGATTGTCTCGGAGGCCATCTTCGAATCAGGTGCGTATATCATGAACCCTCCGCCTCTTAACGCGCTGACCTCTGATGGGACAATCGTCACTCTAAGTGACGATTCCGCCTTCCTTGAAGAGGAAAGCTCGGATGATGCCCCTAAGATTTCATCTGTCTCTCATTTACTGGCAGAACTTTACCGGAAGAGATCTCTCTGTGCATCCCAGGCAAGTGACGCAGGTACCAGTGCTGCGGATGTCGGGAAGGAGCCAAAAACAAAGAAACGTCGGACACATCGTCCGAGGAAACCATTACCGCCCAACCTTGCGGAGCGTCTAGGGACGGTATCTGGTGAGTTTATTTTTGTTAATTTTTACTATTCTTTGAAAATTTGCTTTGACTATAATTTTCTTATGTAGATCCGTCTATTGCTGAGCGTCCTGCTGTTGGAAAGCTGTCGACTCAGCCGCCAACTATTAAGAAACGACCGTCACCTCCACCGGAGAAGGAGGCAGATAGACCCGTTACCCCTCCTACTGAAACAACTGTGGAGGGGTCCAACGTTCAGCCGGCGACTACCGGATCCCTGGATTACCTTTTCCAGGGTGGGGATGCCACTGGTTTTCCTCATGATAACCCTGAAGTTACTGCCGAAGGCTTCAGGGTTAATGAGTCTCTGACGCGACCTCTTCCTCAATATTATTCTGCTTCTTAGCCTTTTACAATGGTCGGGGAGATGAACTTTTGTTTGGAGCTGCTACCCATGAAGCTGGGGGAGGTTCTTCGCATGGTGCTCAACAACAGTCTTCCTCCACCCCTGTCTGTCTCGGAGCTTCCAGTTCCCAATACTTCGGGAATGTACAGTTTGGGGGAGACTATGACTTGTTTTCCCGTTTTGGGACATTTTCAACGGGTCGCGGGTTTCAGATCCCAAGACCTGTATGAACTTTTTTGAGCATTGTATGCCGCCTGTTGAAGTGGCATACCAACGGACCCGCTCTTGTCAAGAAATTCATACTGATTTATCTATCTACTTGACTAACAGCTTAGCCTGTAGTCAGGAGATCTTGCGGGAGTGGCGAACAATGGGCGGGAAGCTTGGTGTGGCTTTCGAGGCCGTGAAGGCTGCGGAAAAGGAAGCAGAGCACCGTAAAGCAGCGAGTGTAGCTAGGTGGAAACAGACTGATGCCGAAGCTGCACTCAAGAAGGAAAAAGAGCGAAACGCTGATGCTGCTAAGCGGTGGAAAGAGGCCTGCGAGAAGCAGAACACTGTTCTGGAGGCCGCTCGAGCTGAGACTCAAAAGAATTAGGACGAGTTGGCGAAGGCCCAGGACGAGGTGTCTCGTCATAACGCCCGAATCCAAGAGCTCGAGGAGGTTTTTAAAGTTGCAAGGGGAGCAATCTGAGATGAAAGATAAAACTATTGTTGATATGCAGTCTGCATACGACTCCCTTTTGCAATCTCATACTGAAGCAGGCAACCACCCCTCCGCCGAGTTGCAAGAACTTCGTGGTAGGGCGGAGCTTGCTGAGGAGGAAAGGCAATACTTCCTTAATCGTGGCCTTGACTCTGTAAGTTTTTCTTGTATACTCTTTATTTTTTGTGTTTTTAATCTCATGATGTTGACGAAATCTCGTTCACAGGTCATCCGTCATATCAAGAGGAGCACGGAGCTTACCGATTGCTTCGTGAATTTGACCACTGCTTCGGAAAGTGTTGGCCGGGTGAAGGGTTTTAATGAAGGATTGGCGTTTGCCCAATCCGGACAACCTATTGAGAGCCACCCGCTTCATGGTCTTTACGCGAAGCAAGAGTTAGACATGCGGGTTCAAGAATATGATGGCCTTGTCTTTCCGCTGCAGAATATGCTTCCGGAGTTTGCCTTTTCTGAGGATGTCGTGAAGCAGTTGCGGGTCTATATTAATGATGAATCTGATGATGACGAGTCTGATGATGACAAGTCTGAGGAAGCTTCCCCCAATGCTCCGGAGAGTACTTCGGCTCCTAATCCGTAGGATATATGTAGGAGTAAAGTTGAACTTGTAATTTCTTTTCATGTTTTTGTAATCACTCTTCTGGATATTAATGAAAAGAACTTGTTGTTGATAATATCTTTGTAACATATCCTTTCTTTTTGAATTTTGTACTTGTGTAAATTGGATAGTATTGGTGACGTGGCGGAGAGATAATTTTAGGCGGTGGCTGACAAGACGTGTAAAACGCCTATTTGACAGCCTGTAAACGCTTTTTCGAATCTCCCGCCTGACGTTTCAGTCATTCTGTGGTCCATTTTTTCTCTTTCTTCTGTCAGTCAGACGGTTGCATTAATTGCGATGAGTATAAATAGGCCTTGATGTCTTCAACCCATTCTTATCACTTACATATTTTTGCCTTCATTCATATCAGGGAACTTTGCTTTCTTGCATCCGTCTCTATAATCTGTTCTAATGGCTGCCTAGAAGAAAAATCCTCCCGCTATTAATGAAGTCGGATGTGACATTAAAGAAAAAGACTTTGAGGATGTCAAAAACGTGTATGGCTTCCCTTCGGAATAGGAAGCCGAACGTATTGCGAAAGGGGCCGTTGCGACGGCACCGCCGTCAAAGAAGATGGCCGTATACCTAGACCACTTCACTACGGGTAACTTCCGGTTACCCGTGACGAAGTTAGTTCGGACTGTACTAGGGAAGTATGGGCTCCACTTATCCGAATTCATCTCTTCGGGATGTTGAGGATTCGGCACTTCGAATTCTGTTGCCAATCCCACGATTATGAACCATTTGTTAACATGTTTGCCATTTTCTACAAGATGACATACCGTGACAGGTGATACGGTTTTCCTACCACCGGAAAAGGTCCGACCGGTTTCGAATGGATCCGGAGCATTCACGGATGGAAATCCAAGTTCTTTTAGATTCGGGAAGATGTCATCCCGTTTGCTGTGTCTCGACGGAAGCCGGAAGACGTGGCTCCCGAAATTCCCGTCATCGAATATGAGGGTCACAAGTGGTTTGGCACCTTGACCAAGACACCGACACCCATGCGTCCTATTCACGAAGGAGCGATGGTTTGTGCGAAAATGAGTCGTTTGTGGCCGTTTCCCGCTTTGGAACCTTATTACGAGAATACCGATGGAAGTAAGTTTTTATTTGTAATATTTCGGGTTCTTAGTTTACTTTCTTTAACGTTTTTCGATTGCAGGTGACGGTAAAATATTTTCCACTCTTGTGGACAGGGTGGGAGGCATGATGGTGCGCCGCCCTATTGCTCGCATGACGTACCGTTTCTGGAGCGCTCTCGGAGCAACTTTCTTTTTTCCACCACACTTACTCCGGAACCTCTTGTCGCCGAGGCGCTGTTCGCACAAGGTGAGGAGTTTGTCACCAAGTGTGAAGGTATTTCTCAACCTCGACCTATAACCGCCGCTACTTTGAGCGGAGTGATAGTACTTCTTTCATCTAGCAAAGGGTCGTCGCTCTGCGAGGAAGGAATATCGAGTGGTGCTACTAACCCTTCGCGTTCGTCTGTAGGTTTGACCCGCAAGCAAGATTTGAAGGCCACCACCGATCCGTCAACAGGTGAGGAATGTGGTCCTCAATCCGTTGAGGGAGAACCTCAGGTTACAGAGGCGGGTGTGCCAAAGGCGGCTGGAAAGCGGAAAGCACAGACTTCCGATGCCGTGCCCAAGAAGAAGAAAAAGAAGAAGAATCAGGTTGAAATCCCGGACCTGGGAGCTCGTCTTCGAGAACTTTCTGCCCAAGACGCTTCTAAAGGTGATGTTTGAAACTTTACGATTGTATTTCAATTTGTCACTCCTTGGTGATTTAATGAGTTTTTTATTTCAGGTTTGAAGGACTCACGTCGTCCGACTCCTCCAACCTCACCGCTAAACACTGTTCCAGATCCGATCGTATTGTCGAATAATTCCCATGTCAAGGAGAAAGAGGTTGGTGAATCCGATCAACTTCCCACATCCCCACCTCATCCAGAGCATTTCTTCCAGGATCAAGGTGGGGTTAGTGTTTTTCACTATGGGAGGCAAGCTTCCTCATCTCAAGTGGAGGAAGATACTGCTCCACATAGACCTCGCTGGTCGTTGCGCCGGAACTCAGTGTTGAATGATGCGGAAGTTTGCCAATAATATCTCGACGAAAGTCTTCCTCCTGCAGTGAAGGAGCGGCAAGGCCGTCGCATCCGGAGGGAACTCCTAGAGTCCAACTCTTATCATATGGCGAACACTGTTTCCACCAATCAGGATATACGTCGTGATTGGTTGGCCATGAACGACGAGCTAGAGGAAACTGAGCGAAACTTGCTCGGCGCCAAGAAAGAGGCCCTTAAGGCGTAACTGACGCCCAAGATAGCCGTCGGGCCATGGATGTGTTGCGATACTCCTCCGTGCCTGGTTATTTGACTTAACAGGTTATCACTGACGTTCGAAATAGTGACGATCTTGGTAACTGTGTTGCGATACTCCTCCGTGCTTCCGAGCAAGCAGGCTGACAGACGGGCTTTGAAGAGGGATATAAGTTTTGTTCTGAAGGCCGGGTTCCAGAGGAATACGTCTTGTCTGGCAAAAACACTACTGCTATCCTTCTTGAAAAAACCAAGGACTTCGTTACTCTGAAGTTCTCTCTTTCCGATCACATATCAGAGCTCGCAGATAAAGAGGATGCCATAGAGCAATTAAAGGAGCTACTGGACATTGAAGAGGAGGAAGAAGAGGAGGCTGATAATACCGCGGAAGATGAGGATGTCACCCCGTAAACACATATGCCTTTGTTATAAATATTTCTTTTGTTTGTAATCTCATTTGACCATTAATAAGAAGTCTCGTTTTCTTCCGGTGCACTTTGTCTTATGTGCCATAATATAAGTGTCTGTCCGGAACTTCGTTTTTGTCAATAAAAGATTACAACTTATCAAAATATCATGGAATTAACTGCACATTCCTCATACTTTGGCCATAAGCCTTCTTACAATAAAAGAAACTGCATAACTTGCTAGTCTATGTGGCCGCGCAGGCCGAAAATAAAAAGGCGAATAAAATTGCTACATATAGCATTTCTTTAATTGTGCTACGTTCCAAGTTCGAGGGATTTCGGTCCCATCCAACTTCTCCAACTTGTAGGCACCTTTGGATAGTACTTGTTTGATTTTATAAGGTCCCTCCCAAGTTGGGGCTAACTTGCCCGGAGGCTCCTGGCCGGAAGCCTCGTTATTGCGAAAGACAAAGTCTCCCGCATCGAACTTGCATTTTTGGACTCGTGAGTTGTAATATTTCTCAAGCTGTCGCTTATAATTGTGCTCGCGAATCAATGCTAGTTCTCTTCTTTCTTTCAACAGGTCTAGATTTATCCTGAGTTCGTGATCGTTGTCATCAATCAACAGAACCCTCGCGGATGGGATCCCGATCTCTGCGGGGATCATGGCTTCAGCGCCGTAGGTTAGGCTAAAGGGTGTCTCCAAATTACTGGAGTTCTTTTGGGTGTGGAAGGCCCAGAGTACATGGGGCAATTCATCCTCCCAACCCGTTCGTTTCGTCCCTAGCCTTGCCTTGATCCCTTCCTTGATAGTTCGGTTGATCCTTTCGACCTGACCATTTGCTTGTGGATGAGCTACGGATGTAAAGGTTTGAATGACTTGAAGTTCTTTCAACCATGCTTGCAATCCGCTATCAGCAAATTGGGTCCCGTTATCACTTACCAATTCTTGCGGGAGACCAAACCGACAAATGATTAATTCCCAAAGGAATTTTTTCACGCTTGAGGCCGTGATTGATGCAACCGGTTTGGCTTCTACCCATTTGGTAAAGTAATCAATGGCCACTATCAGGAACTTGACTCGTCCCGGAGTTTCTGGGAAAGGTCCCATAATATCAATAGCCCATTTTTGGAACGGCCATGCAGATGTAACTAGAATCAGTTCGTTCTTTGGACGCAGGGTGTTGGGAGCATAACGCTGGCATGAATCACACTTTCTGATTTCTTGTACGGCATCTAGGTGCATGCCGGGCCAATAATACCCTACATTTATAATCTTTGCAACTGTCATTCTCTGTCTCGCGTGTAACCCGCAAATGCCTTCGTGAATTTCTCGGATCAAATAATTTGCATCTTCTGCGTCTACACAACGTAGCAACGGACCAAGAAATGATCTCCGGTATAAGATACCGTCAGTCAACTGGTAATTCAGAGCTTTGTGCTTAATCTTCCGAGCCTCAGCCTTTCCTACTAGAAGTGCTCCGGAAGATAAGTACGCTTTGATGGGCGTCATCCATGATTCAACGCCGGTTTGAATTACCAGGACTTGATTTTGTGGAACGGATGGATGATCTAGAACTTCAACACGAATATCTTTGGCAAAATGCTCAAAATTCGTTGAAGCTAGCTTGCTAAGAGCGTCCGCCGATTTGTTCTCACTCCTCTTAATGTGAACGACATTGAAAGAGGAGAATTGGCATATCAAGACCCTTACTTGTGACAAATAAGAAGCCATGACATCGTTTTTGGCTTCATATGTTCCGTTTATTTGTCCTGAAATTAGCATAGAATCCACCCGTGCTTCCAAATGTTTCACCCCAAGC
Organism: Bidens hawaiensis; assembly: GCF_021521415.1. Classification (NCBI taxonomy): domain Eukaryota; kingdom Viridiplantae; phylum Streptophyta; class Magnoliopsida; order Asterales; family Asteraceae; genus Bidens; species Bidens hawaiensis. Next base: position 168,192 of record NW_027493043.1, read on the forward strand.
TTTTTCGCTATCCGCAGTCCTGCCAGGAAGGCTTCATATTCCGCCTCATTGTTGGTACTTTTGAAGTCCAATTTAATGGCGTATGTAAATTCATGCCCCTCAGGATTGACTAGCCTTAAGCCGGCACCTAACCCTTCGCTGCTTGAAGCTCCGTCCGTGAACAGTGACCAGACTTGTCCTTGTTCCGGAGGTGCTTGGGGTTGTTGTTCGATCAAACATTCTTGTTCTTTGTGTTGCGGGACATCTGTTACGAAGTCCACCAGCACTTGCCCTTTGATTGCCGGTCTTGGCTTATACTCGATCGAGTGTTCACCCAATTCGATGGCCCATTTTGCCAGTCGACCGGATAATTCAGGTTTACTCAACACGTTCTTGAGTTTGTATCCAGTTAACACATTGATGGGGTGACCCTGAAAATATCTGCGGAGCCGTCTGGCGGCATAAACCAGTGCTAACACCAACTTTTCCAACATCTAATATCTTGTTTCAGAGTCCGATAGTGTTCTACTGACGTAATAGATTGGAGTTTGAATATTTTCCTATCTGTCAATAGGACAGCCCCCACAGCAATGTCGGATGTCGACAAATATAGTGTTAACGGTTCACCCGCGTGAGGAGCCGTTAACGTGGGCAATTCCATTAAACACTTCTTGACTTCCTGAAATGCTTGTTCGGCTTCCGGAGTCCATCTGAATTGTGCCTTTTTGAGGCAGTTCCTCAATGTTGAAATGAACGGATAAGATTTAGCAGCGTGGTTTGCCAGAAACCTGTTTAATGCAACCAATCTCCCGTTAAGTGTTTGAACTTGCTTGAGGGAAGCGGGAGACGGCATACAGGCTATTGCTTGAACCTTGTCTGGGTTAGATTCGAAACCGGTGCCCGTAACGATTACCCCGACGAACTTTCCTTCTTCCATCCCGAAAGAACACTTTGCTGGATTCAGCTTCATATTGATGCTTCTCAAGGTTTCAAAAGTTTCCTCTATGTCCCTCAACATTTGGTCTTCTTCGATGCTTTTTATAATTAAATCATCCATATACACATCGAGATTTCGACTTATCTGACCCTTAAAGGCCTGGTCCATCAATCGTTGGTATGTGGCACCCGCATTTTTTAACCCGAAAGGCATCATTCTGTAACAGAATGTTCCTTGGTCAGTGCGGAACGCTGTCTTGTCTTCATCACTAGCTGCCATATGAATCTGGTGATACCCTTTGTAAGCATCGAGGAAGCACTTGAATTTGAAAGGGGCCACAGCATCCACCTATAAGTCGATCTCTAGAAGTGGGTAACAATCTTTCGGACATGCTTTGTTTAGATCTTTATAATCTATGCACATTCTCCACGTTCCGTTGCTTTTCGGAACAATTACTGGGTTTGCCACCCACGTTTGGTACTTAATTTCTCGTATAATTCCAGCGTGAAGAAGATCTTGCACTTGCTCATTCATGGCCTTCGTTTGTTCCGGGCCCATCTTTCATTTTTTTTGCACAATTGGGGTGATCAACGGATTTACCTTTAGCTTGTGTTCCGAAATGCTCCGCGGGACACCAGTCATGTCCGCGGGCTGCCACGCAAAAATGTCAATGTTCTTGGTCAATAATTGCTTTAAAAAGGTTCTCACTATCTCCGAGATAGCGGGTCCTATTGTAATTATCTGGTCCGGAAACTTCTTATTCAAAACCCATTTCTCAGGTTCGGTCCTCTGAGCCTATCTTGGGACCTTGCTTGGTTTTGAACTCTCGATTGTAAAACAATGTCGGTTTACATGAATTATCGCCACACCAGTGCGAGTTGGAACTCCTACTGCACCATGGGCTGTGGACGGATGGGCATTGAAGTCTCCGATCGTCTCTCGTCCCAAAATAATGTAATGCTTAGAAGTTGCTGGTAGGACCAAAAATTCAACTTCATCTGTTCTTGAACGTACTCCGTCACTTAGTGTGACCGAGAAGGTAATAACACCGCGTGGGTGCATTATCTCTCCCCCGAAACCAGAAACAGGAGCATGAATTGGTTGTGATCTTTCTTTGTCTTCTTCGTCCAATTGTTCGAAACACTGTTCGTACATAATGTCAGACGTGCTGCTTGTGTCAAAGAACACATATTGTGACCGGTAATGACCAAATTCGGCAGTAATTATCAGCGTGTTTTTGTTACACGGTCCCCCTTTAATCCGAGGAAAAATAACAGGCTCGTTCTTCCATTCTTCGTCTGAATTGTCTCTCCTTTTTCCTTTACCCGAATGTCTCCCCTGAATCATGTGGACATTCAGATCTTTGACTTGCCTTTTAGCTAGGCTCTGGCTGTCCTTTGCGGGAGGTTTGCCAGTCCCTGCTCTTACGCCCTTAACCAAATGTTCGAGCTTACCGTTTTTAACAGCTGCTTCAATTTCATTTCTGAGGGCTACACATTCATTCGTGTTGTGCACAATATCATTATGATATGAGCAGTGTTTCTTGTTATCAAGGAATGACTTCCGTGGTATTGGTTGAGGCTTCCGGAAAGTCAAATTCTCCGTGGTGAGAATTTCTGAGGGATTCTTTGATAACTGGGTCCAACTGTTAGGGGAACGAGCTGAAAAATTACGTTTACCTTTGTTACCGATCAATGACCTTGCATCAAAAGGCTTAGATGTTTCCGCACTTGGCTGAAGTCTTGACCATATTGGTCCTTTAGCCTGCCTGTTCGGTCTCGGAGTTTGAAACTCAATCCTCGGTGATTGCTTTTGACTACTGGAACTTAAAGTTTTCTCAGTTCTTGCAAACAACTTTGATGCCTTCATGATTTCGTCCCATGACTCGGGCATTCCATCTCTTCCTGTGAGAGTACGGATCAAGGCATCACTATGGACGTTCTTACAGAATGCTCCCCGTAGCATATCCTCGCTTACTCCTCCGATGTTAAGGCTCTCGTTAGTAAAACGAGTAATGAAGTCTTCAATAGACTAATTATTTCGCCTTGTAACATCTAGTATTTCCGAAGGGTCACGAGTATGTTTCTTTTGTTGACTAAAGTGCTGAGAGAATTTTGCTACAAAGTCTTTCCAACTTGTAATCTTTCCACATAGCAATTTCTCAAACCACTCCCGCGCCGCCCCGATGAATGTTAGTGCGAACATGTGACACCAATATGGAAGAGTCCAACCACTGACTCCTCCAACTGCTTCAAACCTTAACAGATGATCACTAGGATCAGTCATTCCATTATACGTTCCAACCAATGTTGGAATCTTTGCATTAATCGGGAATGGAGCTGTCGCGATGCTTGAAATAAATTTTTATTTATCTGTGAAAGATTCCGGGCGAAATGGTTTGGAAAAACCATACTCAGTATTGCTATGATACTCCGCATGGCGGACAACTGGGCGCGGATAGCTAGTCCCTCCGTACGAAGGGAGGCGACTATCTCCGCTGTAGTAACTACCATCCGGGTTATAAGTTGAGTCATATTCATCTAGGTCATCCTCAAAATATGGTACCCGCATATCTATGCGAGGACGAGGATGTAACCTCCGGATCTCTCCTACGTTCTGTTCCGGTGGCAGACTATATTGGATGTGACTTCCCCTTATGGGAGGAGAGATAAATCTCCTGGGAGGCTCATCATACGTCAGGGTACGGCCATGGAAACGTTCATTCCGGACCCGACGTTCATATTCCGCTTTCAAAATATCTTGTTGAATACGAAGCCATTCGTCCGGAGACAAAAGTCCTTCGGTTCTGAAGTAATGACGATGAGCTCTTCTTTGGTTAGAATCACCAGAATCTTCTTCCAAACCTAACTCCGACTGAGTTCGGTGGACTTCTCTTGTAATTCGTTCTAGATTCCTCAAGTTAGAACCTCCTGGGGCTGTGACATGCCCAGGTCAGTAGTTGGTGTAACAACATTCCCAACATCTACCAGAGTAGTATCTGCTAATGGGGTGAAGTGTCCCCTAGCCGCTGAACTACCTAAGGTAAAACCTCCAGGGTTCACGGCATCAGTACGCGGAGCAGAGTTTGTGATTCTAGCAAAAAAGGATGTTGCTCCTTCACGTGATTCAATATTGAGATCTCGTGAAGGTTGCGACTGATTCTCCGTCGGCCCTTTAGGTAATTGATTCATATCGTAAAGAAAACGAGGAGAAAAAGTTTTTCTGCTGTTCTAACAAAGACACGGATGACGCCAATGAAGAAACACGGATCCGCTCCCCAATTACGGGTCCTGGATCCAATGAGTCCACATGATAGTATACGGTTAACTGCCAATACGATATGAACACAATTCCCAAAGTCCAATGACGTGAATCCAGCAAAACAGAACATCGTGGGCTCGTTACGGGAAGGACAAGGTGGGGGGTTTTCCCATAACCATCTTCCGGCGTGAGAATAAGTACAATTCTTACAGAGATAAAGTACTTAAGTAAATTGAAAGAGTACAGTGGGAGTGAATGAATACCTCATGATGATTGAGAGAGTATTTATAGCCGAAGAGTATAGGGAAGTGATTGGGCCAGCTGTCCCTTTAGAAGATGCTTTCATAACCGCCTGGACACGCGTCCTCATATGACAGGTTCGACCTATACGTTGCATGTGCATGTATAACAACCTGGACACGTGTCGCTCCATTATTGGTTAACGGGGTAATATTGGCCAATTGCACGGTTATAACGACCTTGTCACGTGTCACTAGCTAATTGGCCGATGGATCACGTATTGCCCAATAAAGCATCTTGGCGAATCTTCTAGAAGGTAGTTGGTTATTGACAGCCGTCCCGGAGCATTACCTCGTGGTCATTTACGCGGAAAGGTATTCTTTCTTGCGGATGACTCTTGAGGGTGCCAGGATGCTTCCGCATGTGCTACGAGGGTGTTTCTTCCTTAGATGATCTATGCGGATGGTTCTTATGTCCCGCGGGTGCCTTGTGAGGGACTTCTGATTGACCCGCGGGTATTCCTTAAGGGTATTTGGGTCTTTTTGGTACCCTACCTCTATAATGTTGGAACTGGCTATTACATATATGTTATAGCCGCTTCTATAAGCTACTGTTTATGAATGAACATTTAGAATTAGACGCAACATAGTTTAGCCCATCACAAGTAAATGGATCAAATCGTCACTTCTAGAAAAACACATAATATGTGATTTTCACAATGAAATATAGATTCTTGACATGAGGTGGAATCAAACTTAATACATGACGAATGTAGGCCAAATAAGCCTACAATGACATTAAATTAGTTGGTACAATGAGTTGATGAAATTTATCCAAGCAAAAGAATGATCTATTTTGTGTTAGTATTGGTAAGTGGATGAATGAAGAAAATTGAAGGAAATATGGTCATATAAGTTTCAGTGACATTAGTTTAAAACTTTGATAGTGGGTCATATTTTATAATATAAGATATGTTGATTATTTATAAAAATTATTTAAAAAAAAAGTCAAACAATAGTCTCAACTCTCATGATCGAAGATGTTTGTAAAATAGGCATATTGAATTTTTATAAACCTAAATAATGTTATAGTCGAAATAATTCTAGTTGAGTTTATTTTTATTGGTGATCAAGAACCATTAAAAAAAACTTAATGTCATTAAATTTTTTTTCAAATATCAATTATATGTTTTAGAGCTTTTAATCAGAAGAAGAAAATTTGGATCCGTTGGCAAGTTTTCATGTAACGTAGGTGAGGAACATAACTAGTTATAGACAAATATAAATTTGTGTTAGATATGAGTGATAACTCACAATTATTGAATACACATTATACATTTGTTTACAAACATTATATACATTTAAAACGGATTAAAATTGATATTTTTATTTATAGTATAAACAAGATAAAATTATATCATGTTATTGGTAAGTGCTAAGTTACATATCATGATAAGGCACCTTATCCGACAAGTCAAAACATAGTACCATTGACGATATCCATTCAAGATTGTCAACCGACGTTTTGGGTTACCGGTTAGTATTTTTCATCTCATTTTGCTTTTTAATTAATAGTAGATCTATTATACTCTTACACTACTCCAAAGTCCAAACTTAATATACACTTATATTCATATTTGAACTCGGGATTTCTTATCTAAGAGACAAGAGCCTTACCTTTACCAAGAGGTTTAGTATCGTATAACCTTATACACATGCATAAGCGGATCCTAAAAAGTGTTATTTACTCTTTAATTATTGTAATTACTTTAACTGTAAATCTCTCTCGTTAATTATGTGACTTTACATACCGGTAATATTTGGATTTACATATAATATAAAAAATACATTTTAAAACGTTTGAAACATCTTCAATGTTAGGGGGTCAAGAATATACCACCTCAACATTGCTCGATCGTTGCACCCATAAACTACATGTTGGGTATGTGGGGGTTTAGGCTTGAATTAGTTAAAGACATGTTTATTGGGTTTGGTGAAGATTAACGACATGAAATACATTTGGGTCAACCTTACATCTCTTATTAGTGCCAGTTAATGTTTTTTTCTTATCTAAGCTAGAATCCATAATTTTGTCTATTTACATTTTACTTGTACTTTACATCTCTCATCATGAGATTAATGAGTTACTGGTTCAAGTTTGGCGGTCAGTATCATGAACACATTGCAAACTCCCAAGTGTACCACTTTCAAGGAAAACGGAGATATAAGGCTGCGAGGATATAGTGTTTTAATGTTTACATTCAGTACCATGAAGACGTTGCAAATCACATAAGCCATACATTACCTATTACTAAAGCTATGAGACAATTGGTGGACACATAAACAAAGGTCGCTCTTCACAAGTTGTCACAAATAACACATAGCATAATAACTCAAACCTAGGCTATGTTTAATGGTTTCATTAAGTGAATGAAAAAGTGTTGTGACGTCACTGCCACTGCCACGTAGGCAAGAGGACCTTCACTTTTCACACTCACTAATATGTGTAATGGTCTTATATAGATTCCACTTTTGTATTGGATAATGAAAATTAAAGGAAGAAACAAACATGATTCACGCCTTTGGATGAGGCCGGCCACAAAGAAAGGGCCACACCCCCACAGATGCGGTATGAGGGTGGGCATACATGGTGAAATAGCAGTTGGCATTAATCCATTGTACATTTAGGCATAACGTTAGCAAGAGAAAAACACAAGAATGAGTTATTTTCCAATAACTAGATCCCTACTCACTTTAGTTATCACTCTCGTACACATAATATTAAAGTTTATAATAAAAGAAAAGGTGTAATCACGCTTTTACATGTAAATATACATTTATTCCAATAACGAGGTCTTTTGTTTCGTAGCAACGTTTAAAAAGTAAAAAGAACATTAGAAATATAATATTAAATTTGTGTGCGTGTATAAAATAAGAGAGTAATAATTTGATTATGATACGTAACTTAAAATAATAGAGGACACGTTACATCTACTCAGCAAACTCATCCATTTCCACTCTTTAAGCCAATAATTTCATATAGATATAATTCACATAAAAATATTAAAATTAGTAAGCAATTGGTTGTCGTTCCCCAAAAGAAAAACAAATAAATTCAACTTATCTTTTAAGTGACTAACCATGGATCATACCAAGTACTAACAAATCATTGGCCAATCTAATTATACCTGTTTCTCATATATCAGAGATCACTCATTGACCCAGGCTCACCCCCCTTATTTTTCTTCCTTTTTTTTGTTACAGGACTCAAATAAAAAACATTCAAGTCTTTTGCAAGACTAACTTCTATAAAGTAAATGAAAATTTATAAAACAATAAAGTACTTTTTTCAGTTTTTGTATAGGTGTTATCAAGCTACTTTTTATATGAATTAAACATAACCTTTTCATGTGAGTTCTAACCAACTGTTAAGTGTCAATTATTTTATTTTATTTAATTAAATCTATCTGTCAATATGCCTATTTAAATTCTTGTATATCGGGTTATCGTTGTCAACAATACCTTGTTTCATGAAAAACTTCAAATGTACAAGACTTTGTTATTACATGATAGTTATATAAGATATATGTTTTTTAAGGACAAATTCTGATAACTGAGAGGCCACTGACAAACCTGATCATTTTCATTCCACACCCTAGGAGGAAACTCAACTAGAGATGGGAAAACCCAATAACTCAACTTAAGCCCCCTATTTTTTGTCTCAACTCAAGACTATCTCCTTTTAAATTTAAGTCTTTTGGTGTCTCACTCTAACCAATTAAACTAGAGATCATTGTCATATAAAATATACGTAATACGAGAGTCAAAGTTTAGTTTATACAAGTATACAATACAAGTAACAACATCGGCAATGTTTATAACCTTTTTATTTTTAGTTAAGCGTCTAGACACATTAGTTTAAGGAGAAACATGATTTATCATACTTCCGTTGTTTGTTTTCTAAGACACTCGAAACCTGATTAACCCATTCCGAAAAAACCCAAACACGAAAAACTCGTGAGAGATTCGGGTCGAGTTTCGGTCAAGTTTTAAAACTTTGAAACCCAAAGAATCTGACCCAAAAAACGAACCCGAAGAGCACCCCTAGTTAGAATAGTTTGATTAATTATACAATAGTGAATCACAAATATAAGTTATTAAGACTATCTCTAATACTACATGCACCCTTAGCTGCCATGTCATATGCCACACAATGTCGTTACAAATCACTAAAAACCTTAATTTTATCTCTAGTTATACAAATATCTTTACCTTCCTTAATTTCCACCTCATCACAAACCTATTACATAAAATATTTAAATGAAATCTTTTTTTTGTTTTTGTTTTTTGTTTTGGGCCTATCTCATTGCATGAATCGAAACAAACTCATGCCCTTATACAAGGACGTCTCACCTAAAGGCTTCTTTAAACAGATAAACTACACATAAAGACCTCCATTGCATGAACCGAAATAAACTCATGCCCTTATACAAGAGAGTCTGCAACTAAAACTGAAGCATCCATGTAACCATGTTTAATACTTTAGATTTTTTGGCTATTCAATCCACCACTTGTGGTCTAGTAGTATGAGGACTTGGGTTATTTAGTAGAGACTCAAGTTTGATCGCACGTGTGTCACTTTTGGTGGATTATTAAAAGATTTGAGCTAGACCGCGTGAAGTTGTCAGTTCGAATCTCGAGCCTGGTTTTCGTCTCACCGTGTGTTACGCCATAAATTTATGCTCTTGTGGCAACATAACGACTGTCACATGACAGTAGGTGGATTAGTTTTTCGAGGACGCCCAAGTCAAACTTTAAAGTCAGTATAGACCAAATTAATACAACATAATCGATCGGAATGAGACAATGAATTTCTTCAATTTACTACAGCCAAAACATAAGAATAAGAAAGTCGTCGACCTTTTCTTTATATATATACTAGCTTTTAGCCCGCGTGTTACGCGAGTTACTTTTAGGTTTTTTTAATAATTGTTATTTTTAATTATTGTTTATGTGTATTTTTCACATAGGATGTGTTCAGGTATTAAACTTAAATGTTACATGAACTTATAAAATATGTTATATTTATTAGCGAATTTTCGTCTTAATATAAAAGAATACATAAAGAAATTTATATGGTATGTGTTATTTTCGTTTGTATTGAGTTGCTACGATTTATTGGTAATATAGAACGTATATGTTGTTTAATGGATCACCAAAAATGGGATCTCATGTGTTTGTCAATTAATGTAGCCCAACATTTTGCTTTTTGTTGTTTAAAATATGTATTTTGTGCTTGATAATGAATTAAGCTTTTAATAAATTGATGTATTTGAATTTCTATAGGCCAATTCTAGTTTCACGTCTATCTGAAATGGGTACGTCATGTGTTATCATTTCATTTTTGGGTGAATTATTAATTTATTATATTTTTTCTAGTAGGATGTTTAGTTTGTGATTTTCTTGTTATTTTGTATGTATTTGTTGTATTTATAGATTTTGTAGTTTAGTTATTGTTGTGTTTAAATAGAACATTTAATTTGTTAATTAGTTTTTATTCTTATCAAATATAATAGAAGTTATATTAGTTTAGGAATTATATTAAGGGATATTGGTTTTTAATACTTCCAACTTTTACTCATTGGACGATAACACTCTCAACTAACGATTTGTCTCCCACCACTCTCAACTTTCACACTGTTTGTTTCTGGCACTCCCGAACCTAACGGAACACTAACCCCGTTAGTTTCTTGATGACATAGAACTTTTTGATTATTAATAAAAAGTAGGTTGTGGGTCCCACACCATCTCATTTCTTCAACATAAAACATCAACAACCTCCATTCCGGGGACCTCGTTTTTCGATGAATTTGATTTTTCCTGTTACCTCATCTTTTGACAATGGATATGGTGTAGATGTATAGAAAGACAAAGGAGATCATGGAGACTATGCACCGGTGGAGAGATATTGAAGATGGTGCTCGCCGGAAATTTGCAACTCGTTATTCCGGCAAGCAGACGATTCCGGAAGTTGGTTGGCTGAGACACTGGTAGTGGCGGAGGGGTGGGGGTTGTGATTTTTGTGGTGGTGGGCGATGAAATGATGGATATGGTGCTCGCTGGAAACCTGCAACTCATTTTTTTCAGCGAGCAAAGGATTACCTTGAATTGTTGCTCTATTTTAAACAGTGGAACTCGACGGAAAAACAAAGAGGCAGCGACAACCACATTTGAGTTTGGGATTTTGACCAACACCTACCTCATTTGAGTTTGGGATTTTGATTGTCAGTGATGGAGGCCAGTGGTGGTGAAGGTAATGAGGCTGGCGGTGGTGGTGAAGGTGTCGATAGAGGCCAAAAGTGGTGGAGGTATGTGGTGGTGGTGTTATGGTGTAGACGGTGGTGGTGTTTGTGTGTGTGTGTATACACATATATATAATATTTGTTGTTAGGTTTTTCTTATATTTAAATAAGGTATTTTCCACATAGCATGTCACATCAGCAAAAACATGTCACGTCAACAAAAAACTAACGGAGTTAGGGTCCGTTAAGTTCGGGAGTGATATAAGAAAATAAGTTACAAGTTGGGAGTGGTGAGAAACAAATTGTTAGTTGGGAGTGTTATTGAGTGAAAGTTTTGAGTATTAAAAACCAATATCCCTTATATCAATGAAAATTTTATGATCATATGTAAAAACTAAGATTTTAAAATTTTATTTTTTATTAATAATGTATACGTTTTTAATATTTAATACATAAATTTTTGTATTATGAAGTTTTGTCTATTTATTTTTTTATATATATTTTAAAATGGGTAATAATTGGAAGTCTTCATTTGAAAGTGACGCTATAATGATAATAAACCGTCCTGAGAAACTTTTTTCTCGCATTCTTTATCAAATCCTTCGTTACATCTAACAATTATAAAACCTAAGTTAATATTCCCCTTAATTAGGACGAATTTTGTTGCTAAGTGAAAGTTTTGTAGGTTCTAGTATTGTTAATTAGAGCTTGTAAATGTAGAAAGTTTTCAAAAAGTGTGTATATAAATTTATCTATAGTTACTACTCTAAAAATATACGCTATTCTAGATGTATTTTCAATCAGCTTACATGCTAATTTAAGCCTGTAAAAGAACCGAACATTAACGAACTATTCGGCTGGAAGTTCATCTTCGTTTATTTAAAAAACGAACAAAAATGAACATGCATTTTGGTTGTTCATTTATGTTCGTGAGAATCCGGTTACGTTCGTTAATTTATGTTCGTTTATGTTTTATAAACATCTAAGTCGTTATATATACATATAAATATGAAAATAAAAAGGGCTCGTTAAAATGAATGAGGTAAATTTAAGCCACTAATTTAGATGTGTTTTCTGGATAAATTGTGATGTATTAGGCTTGTTCATTTTCATTGTAAACTGTTCATTTAGATTTAAAATGAACGAACATGAATTCACACGGACATGTCCTTATTTTTTATGAACGAACATGAAAAAGTAATGATAAGGTACCTCGGAATACCAAGGATTCCATTCTGCCAACGGCTAGTGTTTCCTATTTTTTGAAAGACGAAGCTAAATATTTTGGTCTAAATGTAAACAAAATATGTAACCTCCATTATGACTTAATCTCAATCAAATACACTTTTTATTAACATTTGATCGTTTATGATTTATGACCCGCATCAATTAAGAAATAAACCAACATCTTAAAATTTAACTTTATGAACTTGTTGTATTGATGCATGAATATATTTATTCCAGAATTAACCTTGTTTTCAACATGCTTGATATATGATAATAAAATATCAGTAAGTTGATACTTGCTACCTAAAACAACATCAGTAATGTTCTTGAAATAATATTTTTTTAATCATGTCAAATGCTTCAACATTTGAGATTCTTTTGCAATAGAAAGTTGGTATTACCTACAAGTGATTATTTTCTTTTTAGATTTTTAATAAACAGATTATGGTAGTGATCATACTATTGTTGTAACAAAAATAATTATCAAAGGTAAAACAAAGTTGCATACCTTTTCTTTTTACCTAATTATAGAAACTTCATTCTCGTCTCATAAAACATGTCTTGTCTCCCAAAAATGTATTCTTTGCTTATTTTTGACGAACTTCGCCGAAGATAAAACACACACTACAATTAATAAAAGATTAATGTAAAAATGGTTTTAACTACATATTACCAACATACAAAGGCACACACATACCCAAGAGCACATCATAAAAACATAGTACATATATAGTAGAAACAACTGACATTGAATGTAGTACCAACACACTCTCATAAGATTGCTACTAAAAAGAAATAGCACGTAACTCATGTTGCAAGAACAATTCTTTGGTTATAATATGCGAAGTTATATTATTTCTTTATTTATGTGCAAAACTGCAGCTAACACCTTCGTTCAATTTAGATACTTAAACTTACAAATAAGTAAAACATGTAGTAATATTGAGTTGAAAGTAAAGTTTCAAACACCAAAAATATCGTTATCTAAAAAATATATGGTTAAACAAAACCATATAAATCCAAAAGTCAAACAAACATAAGTGAAAAAAAAAACGTTGCAAATTAAATAAGCATCTAAATTAAAGTGAGTTCCGAATAGCAAATGAATCAGGAGATTAAACAATTTACAAATCCTTAAAATAAGTTATATCCAATATGCATAAAAGAAATTATTTAACCATGAAACCCAAAGTTTACTCGAATACCCCACTGAAGTACTTAAGTAATTAAAACTAATCAGCATGAATTAAATTTTAAAAATAACTGTCTGATCATTAAAGTCAAACTCCACCAGAATACTCTACTGAGGTGTTTAGCCCAAAACATTAAAGCTACCATATTCAATAACCTGATACTTTAACTTTGAAAGTAAACAAAATCTAATTCACTTCAGCTTGAAGCCTCTGATTTAAATTAAACATAAATTTGTAAATCACAATTTTGGAGTTTATCAGTAAAGCATCTAACATAAAATCAAGACGAATCTAGATGTGGTCAAACCTATAGAAACAAAGATTAATAGTTGTAAAACGTAATATTTGTAGCAATCAGATCTTTTAACATCGATGAATAGCAGTGATGGCTTTCTTCTAGACCAATTAGAGTTCCATTGTAACAAACCGCTCCAATCATATACAAAAAAATAATAACAACAACAACAACAACAATAACAATAAATGTACATGATTTAGAAGGGTGTAAAGTTCCAGCAACTTATCCAGTCATGATTTTGTTATCGGGATCATAAACCTCAAATGGTCTTTAATAACTAACAAAGACATAACAAAAAATAACCCTAATCAGAACACTAACGGAAATAACATTTTGAAATTAAATACAATAATAATAATATATATCATAAGACCTTAAAAAAAATTAGCGAACAAACGTAATTAATAAAGAATAATGAATCTTTAATAGTTAACAAAGACCGATCTTAAATATAGTGCAAAAGCCAATAAATTTTAGGTATACATATAGATTAGGGGCAATGATACAACTTACTTATTGAATTCATTTGAAATTAGCATAATAAGAAAAAGACGCCTGCAAAAAAAAAGGATTCAAAATTGGTGCGCAATTAATGTGTTGATGAAGCGATGAAATCGCACCATGGAATCGTTGATTGAAAAGTAAGGTTTTGCAATTGTGAAGATAGAGAAAGACTTTCAATCCACCATGACCTTCACTCAGTCTTCTCCATGTTTCAATCCACACTAGCGATAAGGTGGGTGTGAGCAACGTCTTGCAGGCAGAGGAAAGAGGAGAATGTTAAGATGAGTTGTTATGACCCATGGGCTATTCGGGTTTCATTAGAAGCCCCATACCCATCAAAGTGGTTCAGACACATAAAAATACTTCATTTACAAATGTAGCAATCTGGTGGCTTGAGAGGGGGCGAGGAGTGACCAGAGCACGACACGTAGGATATTAAAGGTTTCGTTCGTATTATGGGATTATTTTTTATTACTCGTTTCTAATACATATATATATATATATATATATTTGATTTTAATTTTATGTATTGTAAGGAAGTTAAAAATTATATACTTAGGATTTGATGATGAAAATTGTTTCACAGATAAGTTAGATGTTATAACCCGGTTTAAAAGTTATATGGGTTTGGTAAAACCCATGGCCCGCTTCTTTTTTTTAATATAAATTTCTTAATTATAAATCAGGGTAAAGTTAAAAATACAAAGTACAACAAAAATGAGAATGGTGAAAAGGAATCAAACCCATTGATCTTAAATTTGGATGGTGAAAATTAATTTAAAAATAAAAATTGATGAAAAGGGCATGAAGGTAAAAACCAACTTATGATAACTTTCTCTCTCCACATGCAAGACACATGCCAAATCCTCCATAATTTTAAAACGTCTATAACTTTTTCACACGTTTTTTTATCTTCAATATGAATATCATATTGTTATTTAAAAATAAAATAAAAATAGTGGGTTTTTTATATTATGTTATTTGGTTGTCTATTGTGTTTTTTAATTGAGTTTATATGCATTGTGTTATAGATTTTGGTCATTGTGTTTTTCAATTGTTACTCATATTAAAGATAAAAATTAAAACAAATATTACGTCATTGTGTCTTTATGATCAACATCTGTCTTTCTACTTGTCATTGTGTTATAGTCATTGTCTTCAACATTGACTTAATTTGATAAAAATAGTGTAATGTTCAATGTATATTACGTTCAAGTCATTGTGTAATATGTAGTTTTCATTGTGTTTTACGTTTAAGGTCATTGTGTTATATGTTTTCATTATTGTGTTTTATGTTTTAGGTTAACGTGTAATATGTATTCATCATTGTGTTTAGTATTAGATAATTTGTAGGTATTTTCATTACATTTACATGTTATTATTACACAATGGTGTTATTAGTATTTAAAAATAAAATAAAATGATGAGATAAAAGACACAATGGCGAAAAACACAATAACAAACAGAAAGACATAATGACGAAAAAACAAATGGTAAGCAAAAAGACACAATGGTGTATTTTTTTTTATTTTTATATAACAAAATCATACTCATATTAAAGAAAAAACATTTTTTTATTCGGGTAGGGGTAGTGGTCCAGGTGGCGGCCTAGGTGGCTCGCGAAGACCACTACACCCATCATGTGATCAGGGGCGCAGACGAGTGGGGTGGTCGGGACCGCGGGCCGTAATAGCTGTTGAATGTGTGGTTTGAATGGTCAAACTAGCCGTTGGGGCTAGTTTGTGGGTTTAATATATATATATATATATATATATATATATATATATATATATATATATATATTACCTATAAATACAAATCCACACACATCATTTTAATAAAAACTCAATCCATTCTCTCTTATTCTCTTTAAAAACCACACTTTCCCTCTACCAAAACTTCATTTTCTCTCCATATTTATAAATGGCATCGTCGTCATCGTCTTCCAATTCTTCCGAAGAAGACGAACTCATTTTTCAAGAGGTTCAAATGACGATAAACTTTTTGATAGATCGAAAATGCCCCCGAGCCCCATTATTCCGGCAACCATGTATTCATGATCGAAAGACCGCTAACGAAACTTTGATACGTCACTATTTTAGTCCCAATCCCACATATGGTGAGGATAGTGTTAGAACCCGTTTTGGAATGACTAGATGATTATTCATACGTCTAGCAAATGACTTGCCGGGGCACTTTGAGTATTTTCAACAAAGGGATGATGCTAGAGTTAAGCCCGTGTTCACGGCTACTCAAAAAATTACCGCCGCTCTTCGGCAACTAGCGTATGGTGTTGGCTCGGACATGTTGGACGAGTATCTACAAATGGCTAAAAAGACCGGACGCGATGCGCTTAACCACTTTTGTAGAGGTATATAGTTTTAATATAATTTTATTATTTACGTTTGTTTATATATTTTTAAATATTTAGATAACTTATATAAATTTAATAATTATATTTAGGGGTCATATCGTTATACAAGCGGAGATACTTACGTAGGCCAACAATGTATGATATCGAACGCATATAAGAGGTGAACAGTGAAAATCATGGTTTCCCCGGGATGCTCGGTAGCCTTGATTGTATGCATGTTGGTTGGGCTATGTGTCCTACTGCTTGGCGAGGCCAATTCCATCGAGGTGATCACCCCGACCCTAATATTGTACTTGAGGCGGTGGCGTCACAGGATCTTTGGTTTTGGCATGCGTTCTTTGGGGTTGTCGCGTCTAATAATAACCTCAATATTATCGATCAATCACCGATAATCGATGACCTTATTGACGGGGTTGAACCCCCTCATGGTTTTTTTTTTTTGCAAATGGAGAACATTTCAAGTACGGGTACTACCTCGTTTGTCACAGCCCGACCAAAGGCGGCGGAACGTGCCGGGGTGCAACCGATTGCCCAAATACACAAGACACTATTTAAAGTGACAATATTTAATCAACTCATTTTATTTTATAAATCAATAAACAACACATCTCGTTCATATAAACAAATATGAAAACAAGTAGCAATCATATTGTTCGTTTTACTAATACCCTAATAGTCTTGGTAACGTTTTCGTCAAGTCCTTGAGTCAACAAAAGTCAAACCTGTAACATTTCATAAAATAAAGTTTGTCAACACAAAGGTTTGTGAGCAATTCATAAGTTTAAGCATATAAGTATATAATAATAAAAAGCCACAAAACTTGTATACAAAACAATAAATAAAAGCAACAATATGGATAATATGAGATCGCTAACACATTAACGACACCTACCATAAGAGAATACCAGATGGTTCAAGATTTGTATATGAGGTCGTTAATAAAAATACATTAACGGCACCGTCTATAAGAGAATACCAAATAGATTCAGATTTTATGAGGTCGTTAATAAGAATACATTAACGGCACCGTGCTATAAGAGAATACCAGATAGTTCACGGATTTATGAATCAACCAACCAAAAGCCGTAAACACATAAGCACATATGCATATAAGTATAGAACACCAAATCGAGCATTTATTTAAGTAAGTATACAATCACGTTTATGGGTTTAAAATTTTAATAAATAAAGCATTTAGTTTGATAAGTATGAAATGTCACCCCAAAACAAAAAATGGAAAACGGGGTATGAAAGTACTCACCTCGATTGATGAATTGAGAAACTAATAAATGATCGACATATAGAAATCTTGTGAACGAAACGAACAAATCCGACTTGAAAGCTAATTGAAAAAGAATAAATAATACATTAATGAACTTGAACTTTAGTTGAAACTACATTGGAAACATTGAACGAGGAGGTTCGATCGTTAATCAGGTTACCAGTTAATTTGTTAACGATTAAGGACTCGTACTTAATTGATAATTTAAAATAAAATAATATTATTTTATTGGGTTTTTAAATAACTAACCTTGGTCTTAACCCGAAACAAGATCCGAACCGAAAACCAAACTTTCGTTTAAAGACTTTATTGTTGACTTTTGAATGTAAAACTTAAGTATCATCAATTATAAATTATTATACAAGTTCTTTGATGTTTGGGCATGTGGTAACCATACTTGGACTTATTCCAAGATAAAAACCAAACCAAACCAAACTACACCGAGGTCACTCTCTTAAGACACACAAGTGTATTTCTAGCCATCAAGACTTGTATATTTCTTTAAAAATACTTTATAAACTGATTTTAATTATTTTCTCAAAGTACTTGGAATGTTGAATCCAACTTGATCTCATAACAAAGTTTGGACCGACAAAACCGAACACCTGCTTAACGGATGTTGTTAGTTCTAAAACAATATAACTACATACTTGGTTAAGTCTTCTTCAATTTTATTGAGTTATCTCATAACATTAATTATTTTGGAAGTAGACTACCAGTTACCAAGACCCGAACAAACAACCCGAACACTCGTTAAAACCCGCTTTAGTATCTATATTAATAAAGGGACTTGCATTCTTGCATTTTTACCCACCTATTACTTAACATAGGTTGAGTAAAATTAAGGGCTAGATACTTTACCCGGTTTCGTGCAAACTTATATTTTTAAAGGACAATTATTATAATTTCTTAAATATTTACATTTTAAACCTTAAACTTTAAATTGTTTGTATTGTTATCATTTACTTTATTTAAAGACTTCCTAGACCACTTTTCTAATACAAGACTTCTTTCCTTTCAGGCTTCGTTCGTTAAACCCGTCATTCCGGTTAATCTTCAAATCACCAATCTTTCAAGTTTATTAATTGAATGTGAGTACTTTTCATTCCCTGTTTTACTATCTTTAGTTTTAGGGGTGATATTGCATACCTATTCAAACTAAATGTTTTATACTTGAGTCTTAAACCACAAACCTTACCGTATACTTTACTTAAATAAATGCTCGATTTGGTGTTATATGCTTACATGCTTAATTGCTAATGTGTTTACCACTTTTGGTTGGTTGATTCATCAATCCGAGTATATTTGCATCCCCTTATAGATAGGTGTCGTTAATGTATTCTTATTAACGATTTCATAACAATACGAGAGTATTTGGCATCCCCTTATAGAAAGGTGTCGTTAATGTATTCTTATTAACAATTTCATTATTTAAATTGTTGCTATTATTTATTGTTTTATATACAAGTTGTGGAATTTCATATTATATACTTATTGTTCAAAATTATGAAATTGCTCACCAACCTCCTGTTGACAAAGTTTATTTTATGCAATGTTACAGGTTTGGTAACTTCTTGAACGAAGAATTGAGGAACAAAGCTTGTTTTAAGACCACTAAGAAATTAGACGAATAAGCAATATATATTTGTTTATGTGTGTTCAATTCGTTTTGTACGAACAAGATGTGTTGTTTATTGATTTATGAAATTAATGAGTTGATTAAATATTGTCACTTAATAGTGTCATAGTGTTCTTGAGCAATCCGTTGCACCCCGGCATGTAACGCTGCCTTTGGTCGGGGTGTGACAAAAATTTTGGGAAAAACTAAGGCTATGCGCGAAATGGAACGGGGCACCCACCGTTCCGGTCGCTCGACGAGCCGGCTCATCATCCCGACCTTCAAAAAGTCGAGGACATCGTCCTCGAGAAATCCGAGCACACTAAACACACCCTCCGATGCTTGTAACTTTAACTTCGTTGACGAAAACAACGCGGTTAATTTAGACGACGAAGACGACCAAGTAGAAAGGATGGTCACTACGCGAGCTCGTATCCAGATCTAGCTAATTATGCTCAACGGACACCACCTCTAGATGCCAACCTCGCTCACGCCTTCCATGCTCAATGTGCGGTTAACCCGGACTGGACAGCCGACTCGGGTGCCACGGCTCACATGCTCCGTTCCACCGATGGTCTTGCCGAATCTCATACCGACACGGGTAATACACCTGTTACCTTTGGTAATGGGCAATCACTACCGGTTACCTAAATTGGCAACACAACACTTAATAATATTCCATTACATAACGTCCTGGCTATTCCCAATTTAACAAAAAAATCTATTATCTATTAGTAGATTAACTAATGATTCTCCAGTCGATGTTTTGTTTTTCCAATAACTTCTTTCACATTCAGGATCGAAAAACGGCGGCATTACTCGCTAGAGGCACTTGTGAAGATGGATTCTTTGTCCTCTAATATGAGTCAAATTATATATAAATGTTATAAATATTTCCTACACTTTTAAATGCTTTGAGCTAGGTTTTTATTGGATATTATTTTTAGTTGGCTCATATGTGAGTTTTTAAGATTTCAAAAGATAATAAGCTTGGGTATTTTTTACTGAACTTGAGAGCACCAAGTAAATATCATTTATGTACTTCTTGTATGGCTGTTCACGAACAGAATTGAACCGAACGCGGGCATGCTCATACTTGGTTTGGTTTGAAAGCGAGCCGAACCGAGCGGATTGAATTTAAAGAAACGAGCGATATCTTAATGCTTGAACTTGGTTCGGTTTGAAACCGAGCGGCTTGGTTCGACTTGGTTTTGCTTGGTTTCGTACAAAGTTTCCTATTTTAAATTTCTAAAACTTCAAAATATCATTAATTTAAGACTTTAAACTCTAAATTGTCTAAAGTTCCACCTTTAAAATGTATAAAACTCAAGGTTAACAACAAAACATATATAAAACGAGCGGCCATGGTTTAAATTTGAACTTTGAATTCAACACAAAAGATTGAAATTTTAAGAACTTTAAATAAATAGTATACTTATATATATATATATATATATATATATATATATATATATATATTCATAAAGTTTATATATAAAACTAATAAATAAAAAAAATTCGAGCAAAACGAACCGAACCAAACCTAGCGAGGCTTTGCTCGTGCTTGGATTGTTTTTAAACCGAACCGAGCCGAGTGGCTCATTTCCAAACCGAGCCGAAATCGAACGAGCATTTTTCAAACAATTTTCGAACGAACGACGAACGAGCGGTGCGCGACGAGCATTTTGGACAGCCCTAACTTCTTGTACCCATACTATTAATAAGAAATATAATAATTTATGTTAAATAGTTTCGTACTCAAACTGAAATAAAACATAGAGCACATATACTGCCATGTGCATCACTTTTGAATATCATTTAAGTACATATAAATCTTTATGATTTAAATTATTGTTATTAGTTGATGCAGGCAATTTTGATAGCAAAGACGAGCTCGTGTAATGGACTGGACTTAATCAACATGGCTCTAATATTGCAAATGAGTGGCCCACATAAAGGAATTTATATGGCAGCCCATGACACGTGAATGAAAGGCACTAGGTCACACAAAAATAAGAAAAGAATAAAAAGGGATCAGCTGTCACACCCCGACTCAGGGTCTAGGCGTGTGACCACACGTTGGTACCTGTTTTGTAAATACATCAGAGTTGCGGTTTGTAGCGGAAGTCTTTAAAATATTTATATTGAAAACTTATTAAAAATTCGGGTTTAAATACCCGCTTAATATTTCAAATATATTTCTTTATAAAACATAACTCTTTTATAATATTTTCAAATAAAATATCTGAACCACCAAATAGCATCTAATGACTATAACTCCAATATTCTATTCCTTCTTGCTTGTATGTTCTAACCTTTCTTGTTTCCCTGTAACATGGGTGGGAAAATACGTCAGCACAAAGCTGGTGAATAACGCTGACTCTAAAATATCTTTTCAATACCTTTGTGAAACCAACAATAATACATTTGTGACTACTCATTAGGCACCCAACTAAATTGGGTTCAAATTACCTAAGTACCTTGTACAATTAATTATATACACAAATCATTTCTCATAAAGCTTTCGGAGACTTGTTTATGATTTGAATGGCCTCGGGAAAATGCCGAGTCACCATGTATGAATGGATCCAGACACATGTATACTCTTAATCAGAGTGTCCGTTTCTAAATATTGTACACAAAGTTTTTAAGGATTCGTAAATCCTATGCTAACATTCTGACACAGTATAAAAGGTTTGGGGCGTATTCACCTTGTCTGTTTATAATCAATTTCTGATACTGATTCATATTTTCTGATTTCTGCTTCTTGTTTTGTTACCTCGGACCTATAGTACGAGAATAACATTTTTGTATAAATATCTAGATCAACGATCTAGCTTTAGACCTTTAGTCTATTTCGTATAGGTTTAACCTTGATGAAAACATTTGGACCTTTAGTCCTTTTCTTTATTTACCATATATATGCTACGTTTCTTCTTCAGGAAGAAACGTCTATTATGAGTTTCTTCTTCCAGAAGAAACATTAATTTCGTAATTATAATCTCTTGTATTATATTTCTTAGTCATAAAGAAATACTATTTTGACCATAACCTTTGCTTAAAAAAAGTTATTTTATTCTTAAACGTAATCAAGGTTCGGCTATAACTTCGACTATGGTCTTAAGCCATTTATAATAATATAATAATAACTTAGGCAGAACCCCTTACCTCGCACGGGTATTCGGAGATAAATATTCCTAAGTTTATACGAGCAGCACTTCTACTCTATACGCACGTTTATCGAGGCGATGTTTACGTGTCGCCGGGTCGTGCACGTACTTCGAGGCGGAACTTCGGGTTACTTTTGGGTGGTACGCACTTCGAGGAAGACACCGGGTACTAGGCACGGATTACGAGGTTCGGCACGCAAAACGGTGTGGGAGTGTGTGTGCAAATGAGCTGTGACCCCCTCTATTTATAGCTGATTTTGGATCCCATCGCGGTACGCAATGGGTCCTCTTCCTGGCTTCGTCGCGTACCGCGACCGACACTTGTCGATACGTGGTCTGACACATTCTGCCACATGTCCTGGTATGCTGCCACGTGTCACCAGAGTGTGACACGTGTATGTTGCGTCATCATGGTCCATCGCGGTACGCGATGGCCGTCTCCTTGGACTCATCGCGTAGCGCGATGGGTCCCTGGATAATATTTTTCACTTTTAGTCCTTCATCTTTTGTAGCTTGTCATTTTAGGTATAAATCTCGTTGTCCAAACATACTAAGGCGGCTCTTAAGCGGCTCGCGGCGATCCGAGCGTGCGAAGTGCGCCATCAAAGCGCCACATTACGCCCAACGCCCTTCGCCGTAGCCGTTGCCCTCGTCCTCGCACGTGCGCGTGCGCGTCGGGTGCTACGCACCCTCCGCTAGGACCACTTGGTGCATGATATTCATAAAAGAATATTACTATGGAAAATCTCTTTCTTATAAAGAGCTTCCATTTCTTTACCACTTTCCATGTGGGATGGATTTCATCTTCCTTGTTTATACGTTAGTGGAATGCTTCCACTTTCTTACATCTTCCAATGTGGGATGGAGTTTTATTACTTTCCTTCATATAAGAATACTTAACTTAGGAAATATTTTTATTTCCATATTTTTCTTATAATTCCTTATTTAATATTTTCTCCTGACTTGTTTATATATTATTTTTGATCCCTCAACTTTCTTAAGTTGTCAAATTTGGATCAAAATTTTGGGGATGTTACATCCTCCCCACCTTAGAATGAATCTCGTCCTCGAGATTCGTTGTGTTAAGTGTAAATGGCTCTTACCTTCGGTTGTTGATTTGATTCTATCTAACCCGGTTGTTGTTGTTATAACCTCTACACAGAATTACTAAAGTTTTTGTTTTGTTGTTAACTTACATCTTTAAATGATGTAACCAGTCAATAATTCAGAATTTCATTAGTAAATATAAATTGCTAAACACATTGATCAGTTGTATTTAACTATTTACCTTACCGTTTGTATTCTAAACATTTACCGATGTTAACTACATTGTTGTTTGGATTCGGTCTGTCGAATCTACTCCACTAGTTGTTGTTTAGATTCAGTCTATCGAATCCATTCTTATCCTTGATCTTGATCAATGATGTATATTCAAACAGTACTCTTGTTCTTAATTTCATTTGCTATACTTAGCGATCGTATTTTCTTGAATATCTTCGAGTTCTTTTTCTTTGACTTTTTTGATCAACCTTACTAGGTAGGTAATAATATTCCATCAGTTGTATTGCTTAAATGTCTTGTGGTCAATAACGAACTCCTTTCGTTAATATACTGACCTTGTATATTTAGATATTTTCTAACGTTTGATATATCATCCTCCTAGATGATAAATTTTTCTCAACGTTTTATTTGTTCTTAGTTTCGGACGAACTTTTCAATATTTGAACCTCTTAATTGTTCTTTAGAGGTAACAAATATAAGCATTATTGTGTATTAACACGATCTATATGCTAGTATTTTATTTATAACTTAGGGACTTAAATACCCTTCTTTGATTACAAAACTTCTCGTTTGAAAACGAGTTATAATTAATATACAAAAGTTAGCTAATCTATCTTGATATTTCTTTGATGTGATCTTGTCATTCATTAATCTTGATTAGCTTTTCTTTTCGGGCATTCAGTCTTAAAGTGACCCGTTTTTACACACGTAAAACATACTCCTAGCTTCTTACGACATTCATCTATTGTGTGTCCTGCTCTCTTGCAGTATGCACAATTGTTTGAATTTTCTAGTCGACACTTCCCAGTATGTTTTCTTCCACAAGTCTTACAAGCTGAATTGGGAGTACTTTCTTCTTTTTCTATCTTTCCGGAATCTTTTGGTTTCTTAGTCTCTTTATCTTTTATCTTTTCTTCTTCTTGATTCCTTATCATACTGTTGATTAAATATCCGGCTAATTCCATAGCCGAATCAACTGTTTCTGGCATATTGGATCGTACCATGTCTCTTATTTCTCTTGGTAGTCTATATATGTAACGAGTTACTTTGTTATATTCCGGAGTTACTAGATGTGGAACTAGTCGGCAGTATTCTAGGAATTTAGTGTTATATTCCCTAATATTTGTGCCAACAACCTTGTGATTCCATAAATCAGTTTGAATCCGATCCATTTCATGAGTTAGGCAAAATTTCTTTAATATTAAACCTTTGAATGTTTGCCAAATTAAGTTATACATCACTTCTCTCCCTTTGCTCATCAATAGAGCATTCCACCACTCATGCGCCTCTCCTTTAAACATTAAGGCGGAATACTGAATCTTCTCTTCATCAGTACACTTACTTATTATCACTATTGTTTCCATCTCCTCAAGCCACCTCACGGTTGTGATGGCTCCTTTATCTCCGTGAAACTCCTTTGGTCTATAATACTTGAAGTCTTTGAACGAACATCCTCCGATTTGAGTTTTTTTCGTTTCTTGTTCCTTGGATTATTATTATTATTATCCGTAGAGCTATCTTTCTTGCTAGTCTCCTTTTCTTTTTCTTCCACCTCCATTTCTTTCATTGTTTCTTCATTTTGAATGTGAACAAAGTAAGGATCTTGAGTTGCCGGAAAATAAAATATTCTTGTTCGTGAGGATATTCTTCCGGATAAGTCATTACTTCTTTTTCCTTTGGCATCATTCGTTTCTTGGATCTACTTGATACGTCTCCATACGTATTTTGATTTTGAATAATCCGAGCTAGGGGAATGTTAGAATCAAATGAATCTGAATCTTCCTCCATTTTTGTTTGGTTTGTACTTTCATCGCTAGATATAGGAATTGGGAGAACAGACGTTGCCATAAGTTCTTTTCCTCTACCAAATCGAGGCTGACATGATCCTTGGCTAGATTGACAATCGGACATCTGCGCGAGGTTAGATTTTAAGGATAGGAAGACGCTCCTATCTTATTTGTTTTCGTTTATATCTTATCCATATCAATATTACTTGAATCAGTATTTTGTATAATAAGTTTTCCAAAACTTAACCTTAATCAAAGCCTAGGTATAATTAAATACCTAATTCGCTAAAATTGATGGCTCTGATACCAACCTGTCACATCCCGACTCAGGGCCTAGGCGTGTGACCACACGTTGGTACCTGTTTTGTAAATACATTAGAGTTGCAGTTTATAACGGAAGTCTTTAAAATATTTATATTGAAAACTTATTAAAAATTCGGGTTTAAATACACGCTTGATATTTCAAATACATTTCTTAATAAAACATAACTCATTTATAATATTTTCAAATAAAATATCTGAACCACCAGATAGCATCTAATGACTATAACTCCAATATTCTATTCCTTCTTGCTTGTATGTTCTAACCTTTCTTGTTTCCCTGTAACATGGGTGGGAAAATACGTCAGCACAAAGCTGGTGAATAACGCTGACTCTAAAATATCTTTTCAATACCTTTGTGAAACCAACAATAATACATTTGTGACTACTCATTAGGCACCCAACTAAATTGGGTTCAAATTACCTAAGTACCTTGTACAATTAATTATATACACAAATCATTTCTCATAAAGCTTTCGGAGACTTGTTTATGATTTGCATGGCCTCGGGAAAATGCCGAGTCACCATGTATGAATGGATCCGGACACATGTATACTCTTAATCAGAGTGTCTGTTTCTTATTATTGTACACAAAGTTTTTGAGGATTCGTAAATCCTATGCAAACATTCTAACTCAGTATAAAAGGTTTGGGGTGTATTCACCTTGTCTGTTTATAATCAGTTTCTGATACTGATTCATGTTTTCTGATTTCTGCTTTTTGTTTTGTTACCTCGGACCTATAGTACGAGAATAACATTTTTGTATAAATATCTAGATCAACGATCTAGCTTTAGACCTTTAGTCTATTTCGTATAGCTTTAACCATGATGAAAACATTTGGACCTTTAGTCATTTTCTTTATTTACCATTTATATGCTACGTTTCTTCTTCAGGAAGAAACGTCTATTATGAGTTTCTTCTTCAAGAAAAAACATTAATTTCGTAATTATAATCTCGTGTATTATATTTCTTAGTCATAAAGAAATACTATTTTGACCATAACATTTGCTTAAGAAAAGTTATTCTATTCTTAATCGTAATCAAGGTTCGGCTATAACTTCGACTATGGTCTTAAGCCATTTATAATAATATAATAATAACATAGGCAGAACCTCTTACCTCGCACGGGTATTCGGAGTTAAATATTCCTAAGCTTATACGGGCAGCAGTTCTACTCTACACGCACGTTTATCGAGGCGTTCTTGATCCACCTTCCTTGGCACGCAAATCGAGGCGATGTTTTCCTCTCGCCGGGTCGGGCACGTACTTCGAGGCGGAACGTCGGGCTTTTGGGTGGCACGCACTTCGAGGAAAACACCGGGTACTTGGCACGGATACGAGGTTCGGCACGCAAACCAAGGTAGAAAGAGTGTAATTCTAGAGAGAGAGTGTGGGAGTGTGTGTGCAAATGAGCCGTGACCCCCTCTATTTATAGCTAATTTTGGATCCCATCGCGGTACGCAATGGGTCCTCTTCCTGGCTTCGTCGCGTACCGCGACCGACAGCTGTCGACACTTGGTCTGACACATTTTGCCACGTGTCCTGGTATGCTGCCACGTGTCACCAGAGTGTGACACGTGTATGCTGCGTCATCATGGCCCATCGCGGTACGCGATGTCCGTCTCCTTGGACTCATCGCGTAGCGAGATGGGTCCCTGGATAATATTTTTCACTTTTAGTCCTTCATCTTTTGTAGCTTGTCATTTCAGGTCTAAATCTCGTTGTCCAAAAAATACTAAGGCGGCTCTTGGCGATGGGAAGTGCAAAGTGCGCCGTCAAAGAGCCACATGGCGCCCAACACCCTTCGCCGTAGTCGTCGCCTTCGCCATCGCCCTCGCCCTCGGCCTCGCCCTCGCCCTCGCAGGTGCGCGTGCGCGTCGGGTGCTACGCACCCTCCGCTAGGACCACTTGGTGCATGATATTCATAAAAGAATATTACTATGGAAAATCTTTTTCTTATAAAGAGCTTCCATTTCTTTACCACTTTCCATGTGGGATGGATTCCATCTTCCTTGTTTATACCTTAGTGGAATGCTTCCACTTTCTTACATCTTCCAATGTGGGATAGAGTTTTTTTATTTTCCTTCATATAAGAATACTTAACTTAGGAAATATTTTTATTTCCATATTTTTCTTATAATTCCTTATTTAATATTTTCTCCTGACTTGTTTATATATTATTTTTGATCCCTCAACTTTCTTAAGTTGTCATATTTGGATCAAAATTTTGGGGATGTTACATTAGCCGTGAAAGAATTGATATTCTTGGAAGCCGTGAACAGAGAGAAAGAGAGAGAAAGTCGTTGGTTCGAGCGAAGAGCGTCCGGGTTTAACACCTACTCAACCAAACATCATTATTATTGGTTTGAATTTATTATTATCATTATGAATTCATTGTTTGAACCAATTTATTTTCTTTTGTTCTTAAGTATGGCTGTTAGCTAAACCCTTACACCGCCTAGGCTTATGATGAGCTTTTGTTGATTTTTGATTTTGGTTTGGATTTTGTTTTCGTTTATGGATTTATGATTAAGTAAGAGGATTATTGTTATTCATTCGATGCATATGTGTGCTTAGGATTGTTTGATGAGTTTTATTGTTTCACAGTATTCCTTGGTGATCGTCTGTCAAATAATAGGATATCGTTATGTCATCTACTGTGTGTGTTTTACTAGTTTATGGTTGATTTGCAATAAAACCATAGGAACAATATTAATAAATCAAGTAGACTTAAGTGTCCTGCTAATCTAAATAGCTGTGAGGTGATAGATTATGTGATAGGTTTTGGTTGGTTAAGATTGCTAGATTTAATTCTTTTTAAGGAGTCCGTCTAGGTTTGATTTATCAGCTTTGTCTATCTAGTCGAGTGAATTCTTTAAACTATCTTTGATTTCTTCTAGAGGTTTGTCATAAAATAAATTAGTGACCATAAGCGAGTCTAATTAAACCGGTATTTTAATAGCTTATTAGGATTCCATAGGTGTCTTCTTGAGAATGGTCAAGGGTCCTGTTCGGTTTCCCATTAAGTGAATAGTTTAAGATCCCGGTTCCATAACTTAGCATTTTCCAACCATTTGATAATTGATGCATTAGGGATCCTAGCCTAGGTGGTTGTTCGTCATCATCTGATTTAAGTCCGGGTTTAAGTCGGCTTAAGTTTTATTAATTAGTTTAATATTAGTTTTTAGTAAAACCCCCCATAATAATATAAATAAATAGTCGTGTCTGTAGTTGAGTCTAATTTAGTTAATTTACGTAATTTAAAGAGTCTCGTGGGTTTGATATCCAGACTTACTTAGTTGTACTAGAGTCGACCGGTTAACTTGCTGGTTAGTAGTTTTAGTTAAGAGTCTAGAATTATTACTTAGTGTCTAGATTAGCTTATTTTTAGTTAATAATAATTAGACTACCTTTAGCACATCATCCTCTCCCAAAGTCACAAGTCTCTCGTTGCTGCTCTTGTTTCTCCTCATCTTCGTGCTTCGTTTAATAAATGGCATAGCCGTTTAGGCCATGTCTCATTTGATGTTATTTCCATTTTAAATAAACTTGGACAAGTGTTTGTTACTTCTTCATGTGAACTTTAGAAAGCTCACCGTTTACCTTTAATTGATAATAATAAACGTTCTTCACATGTGTTGGATTTAATTCATGGTGATCTTTGGGGTCCCGCACCAATTCCGTCTACGGATGGCAATTTATACTATGTTATCTTTGTAGACGATTTCTCACGTTTTACATGATTTTACCCATTAAAACTCAAGTCAGATTTCTATAGTATACTTGTCACATTTCTAAACTTTGTTCAAAATCAATTCACAGCCAATGTGAAAATCTTTCAAAGCAATGGCGATACTGAATTCACCGGTAATCGGGTCCAAAATCTTTTTCAGAAGCAGGTCATATTTCATAGATTATCATGCCCACATACCCCTCAACAAAACGGCCAAGCCGAACACAAACACCGTCACATAACCGAAATGGGTCTTGCAATGATGGTTAATGCTCATGCACCGGCTAAACTATGGCTAGATGCTTTTACTTCAGCCACCTACATTATAAACCGCCTACCGACACCACTCCTCGACAATAAATCTCCATTTGAATTAATTTTTCACCATCCTACTCAAATTTTCGGGTCTTTGGTTGTCGGGTATTTCCATATCTTCGAGATTACACCAAACACAAACTCTCTCCTCTAAGTGCTCCTTGCATATTCATCGGCTATAGCCCCAAATATAAGGGCTATCGATGTCTCGATCCCACCACGTCGCGGGTTTACATGACACGTCATGCAAAGTTTGATGAAGATACCTTTCCTTTTTCCGGGATCGTATCACCGGTTGACGAAACCAAAATTATCTCCAATTTTGATGACACCATTCCATCTCCAGAACCATCATTTATGTCCACGTCCCCTCAAGCACCTACTTCCACTTCCAAAACTTGAGATAATGGGTGTAAACAGAAATCTCAACCTTGCAAAATTTGTCCAGATCACTCAAATCAGGTCCCAATGATGTGCAAAACGCGGTCTATAAAAAACTTAACTTAACCTAGACACTCTAGTTTTGAATTTATAAATCTAGACTATCCTAATGCTAGACCACTAGACAGGCAAGTGTACCTATCAACTTTAGTAAAGGCTAATGAAGTCCGGATATCGAACCCACAGGACACTAGTGACACCTAAACTAGACTCTGACTAAAAACTTAAATAAATTGATTTTATTGATTTTTGTCTTTTAATTATTAAATATAAATTAAATAATACTTAAACTAAAACTGACACGAACAAATAGGTTTAGAACTCAAATAGGGAGAACAACTACCTAGATATGGAATCCTACTAGTCAACTCGTAAACTCTCAGAATTGGATTTATGATTGGTACCCTATTCTAAAAATATGAACCTTAAGGAATAACTAAAGTACGCTAGATCACCTCCCGGTCTCACCAACAATACCTAAGAACCCTAAATATCATGTAAAGCTCAACGGTTAAATGGTTCGGATCACCTCCCGGTCTCACCTTACCTAACTATGCTAAGGTACCCAAAGATTAAATCACCTCCCGGTCTCTCTAATCACAATATACCCTAAGGCGTAAAGGGGTATTTTCATTTAATTTGGTTATAACTCGGATATGTAAGAATATAAAGAAGTCTAGGGTAACTCACTCCCGTGCAATCACTACCCAAACCCGCAAAAGACCAAAACATACGACACTTAATTACCTCCCGGTCTCTCAAGTGAAAAAAATTAAAGTATCCCTAAACTCTCAATTACCGTTCCTATGGAATACGTTACCAATAAACCATACACTAGTTACAAACACACTGTAAGTAACCTAATATGCATCAAAACATGAAAGACATTCACAAAGACGCATATGGAACAAAAACTGATAATAAATTAATACCAAATACGCATATGCATCAGAACCAAATAAAATAAAAACTTTACCATAACATGAACCAATCAATAATAAATCCAAAACCAAAATAAAACGAGTCTAAAAAGTAATCATCCAAACCCAGACAGTGTAATAGTTTAGCCAATCATAATTATGAATGAAACAAATATAAAATATATATTATGGTTTATCGTAAAAAGAAAGAAATATGATTGAGCTACTAGCCTGCTTGGTCTCTTTTTCAATCCAATGATAATAATGATGATCCTTTTGAAGTAGAGTAGCTTTCCAAACTCCTGTGGCCGAACCCCTTCTGATCGAACAGGGGCAGCCCCCCTTGATTGCCTCTTTTCTTGCGTCTGCCTCTTTTCTTGCGTCTGCCCAGCTCCCCCACCCTAATAATAATCAATCTTTTCTTTTTATAGTGCTTTCCACTGACGTCAATAAATTCTTGGATCATTATTATGTTCGGTGGACTATTAGACTACAAGCCATGTAAATAATGATCGACCCATCCTTGATTTGATTTGTTGTGTTTTAAACTTCATCTTTAATATAACTACAGCCCATTGAATTTTCTTTTTCTTATATATTCCTTAAATCTACACCTGCACATAAAACATGCGTGGTGAAACTCAAGGCAATTAATTAAATGTCACATGATTGCATTCAAATATGATTTACTTGATAAATGAATTTACATGTTACCAACTTAACGAAAATTCTAATCTTTTAATTTCTCTTTACTTATATTATCAATAAATGAATTATAATATATAATTATTATTTGAATTAACTGCTTTCTTTATTAGCTTAACATATCATTTTTAGCTTGTCGCTCAAAATCATTAAAACCCACATATGAACCAATGAAGAATAATATTCAATAAAACCTTGTTCAAAAATGCTTCAAAGTGTATGGAATATTTATAAAATAATATATATAATTTAGACCATATCACCCAACCTATTCTCCGCAACTACAACATCCACAAAACCATTCTATTGACCCTTTAAGTCCACCTAATCCCACAAGCCAAATCACATCTTCCATATCCAATACCCCACCCAATTCTTCTCTACCTACCGAATCACCCTCTCCAGCCTCACAATCTCAACCAAACCCATCCACTACAATTCCTACCTCATCGCAATTTACAAATAATACCTCAACTCATCATATGAACACAAGATCCAAGTCTGGCATTTACAAACCACGCCACTTTGCTAATCTATCCCATCTATCTTCCAATCACCTACATCATGTCTTATTCACCACCCATATTCCCTAAGGGCATCAAAACTGCATCCAAAAGTTCAAATTGGGTAACGGCAATGAATCTACAATTGTCAAGGCATCTACTATCCGTGTGGTTCTTAGTCATGCAACAATCTACAATTGGCAACTTCGCCAACTTGATGTCAACAATGCCTTTTTAAATGGCCACTTAACTGAAACCGTCTATATGGAACAAATATCGGGTTATATCAACCCGAAGTTCCCGAATCATGTTTGTCGCCTAAACCGTGCGTTATATGGTCTTAAACAAGCACCAAGGGTTTCGTTTCAACGGTTAAGTGTGTTCCTTGTGGCTCTTGGTTTTGTTTGCATCCGAGCCAACCCCTCCTTGTTCATTTACAAAACCGATATGGTCTTAATATATTTAATTGTTTATGTAGATTATATAATTATTACCGGAAACAATGAAACCGTTGTTGCCAACTTCACTGATCATCTAAATAAAGAATTCAAGATCAAAGATTTGGGCAAATTAAACTACTTTCTTGGACTTGAAGTCATCTCAAGCAATTCCGGATTATTTCTAAGTCAAGCAAAATATGCTCATGACATTCTATCTCGGGCAGGCCTTCTTGATACAAAACCGGTCTCAACGCCACTTACCACCACCGATACCTTCATGTCATCTGGTACGCCTTTTCATGATCCCACTCTTTACCGTTCATTAGTAGGGGCCCGTCAATACCTTACTATCACAAGGCCGGATCTTTCATATGCGGTAAACCAAGCAAGCCAATTTCTTCAAAACCCCACCATCGCCCATTTTCAGCTTGTCAAACGTATTCTTCGTTATGTCAAAGGCACTTTATCCTTTGGATAACATTCGACCGCCCCATTAAAACATCTTTAATCGGATATTCAGATGCTGATTGGGCTCGATGCGTTGAAACAAGACGTTCAACATATGGTTACTCTATATACTTGGGAGGAAACTTAGTAGCTTGGAGTGCAAAGAAACAACCAACAGTGGATCGTTCAAGTTGTGAATCGGAATATAGGGCTATGGCCAGCACGGCAGCTGAAATCATTTGGCTAACACATATTTTACGTGAATTACATGCTTTACCGCCCGACCGACCAACTCTCCTATGTGGCAACAAAAGTGCTTTATTTCTTAGTCAGAATCCCGTATCACACAAACGAGCAAAGCACATTGATATTGACTATCATTTTATCCGAGAATTGGTCTCCGCCGGTCGTTTGCACACCAAGTTTGTTCCTACCACGCTTCAGGTAGCGGACATCTTCACCAAAATTTTACCGAGACCTCTCTTCGAACGCTTCCGTACAAAGCTTCGTGTTGGACCACTACCTGTTCGCTTGAAGGGGGTAATAGCCACCAAAAGATAATAATTCAAAATTCAAATTGTGCTGACCAAAGTTAGTTGCATTATTTACGTGTAAAGGAGATCCACTCCAATTTTAGTTCCTTGATTTATGTTGTATTTCTTTGTATAAATATGGCACCTAGTTAATGAGAAAGATTAATCCTTTTCACTCTTTCACATACAATTTTAAAGGTTGGTTAATCTGTTGGGCTATACCAGAAAGCTCGTTGCAAAGGCGTCTGAGGACTCATGGCAAAGTCATCTCTAATTTAAAGGTCACGACTTAAGTTCAACCATATCGCTAGAGAGCATTAAAGATTTTCGTTTAGAGGGGTTCTTAGAACGTATTGCGCAGTAGCGCACTAAATTAACCAACAAATTTGTTGCTGTTTTATTCTAATCTCTTTGAACCTTGGGGACTTGGATTTTAAACTACATACATTTCCAGTATTCAAACAACTATATGTGAACCGAGCTCGAGTTAGAAACATAGCTCAAAACAAGCTAAGCTCATGCACCATTAAGTTAAGCAAAATGAGCTCAACCTTGGTAGAGCTCAGATCATCTCGTTTATAAACCCACTTACAACAATAGCAACAAGATATATGTAACAATGAAACCCTCAAGATGAAATTAACTATTCGGATACAATAGAGCCATAAATTAAAGTGAAGAAGCCAAATACTCTTATAACAATGGCTACATTTCAAGAACCATTAACCACAAAACCTAACCATCATCTACGCACTCATTTAATAAGCCTTTCTTTTCTTAGCCTTTCCATTTCTTTCACCATTTGCCAATGTTCATGTGAAAAACATGTCTCACCAAAGCTCACCCCCATTAGCCTCCCCATAGTTAGCCATCTATAAATCGAAATTACATAAACCAATATCATCAACTAAATCCACAATTAACACGTATAAAATCAAAACAAATTAAAAACTAAAGTTCTAAACCTGTAAAAATCTTCAGTCCCCAAGCTTCGATCAACATGTCTTGCTGCAACCATATCATCTTCTACCACCTGCCATTTAATAATACTTTAGTCGTTTCAAATCAATCATTAAAAATTAACTCTAATAGTCACGTGGAATGTACCTTTTTCATATCAGCCCGAACAGAATGTGGCAATGATTTAACCGTAGCCAAATACCATCTCCACCCGCTGAACGTTTGTTCATCCATGATTGTAGAACCCACTGACAACGGACGAAACGGGATAACAATATCAGCTGGTAAAATGTTTGATTTTCCTTTAGAAAGAATTAAAATTTGAACATCCGCATCCATCGTCTCTTTATAATACTTAAAATCATACTCCAACTGAAAACAAAACAAAACAGTACTTATTTCCAAACTCATCATATAAACAAAAACAAGTTTTACAAAAAAAATAACAAAATACATACCTTTTGAAACTCCGTTAGATCCTTAAGCAACCGTGTGTTTTCAACACCATTATTGTTTAAAGTTCCCAATTGTAACTGCGTCTCGTCTATTGTAAAATGTGAACCCACTGCACACTGAAGAATCCTGGGCACAAGTCTGCAAATATGATAACACAAAAAAGTTATTTATAAATTAATAATAATGGAAAATTAATAACAGAATGAGATATTATACGCGCTTTTATGTTGTATGTGTGCAATCCAGCGTCGAAATTAACCTTTTTTGTATCACGTGTTTTGACAGTATCCATATATGATCCATGACCCAAATCAACCCGACCCGTTTGCCGGCCCTAACTGGTAATCACGTAACACGTTACGTTTTTAAAATTAAAAAAATATAGCAAAACCATACTCAAATTAAAGAGAATAAAATACTCTTTTTTATGGTGTAATTGTTTTTGAAAAAATATTAATATGTGAAAAAGTTATGGTCGTTTAAAAGTCATAGGGGTAGTTAATTTAGAATAAGGGGTAAACGTGTAAATATTATATAAATTGACAAAATGTGATTGAAGTTAAAGGACTATATTTGTAAATATATTTGAATCAAATATTGTTAACCGTAGAAGAGGTGACTAAAAGACTACATTATCTCTAAAATGTCATAAATTTATGCATTGTGTGTTGTATCTTATGCATAGTTTTGTGTACCTCTTAAAATGTAAGAGGTCCCTAACTCATGCTTTATATATAGTATAGATAAGTTATAACTGATTACTCTTGATAATAGATGTAACAATATAAAATTTGCTGCTAAATCATCACAACCTAATATTACTGTAAGATGCGGCAAAAGAGACTGACGTATTTCTTTCATCAAATGAGGTTTTGGCTGCAAGATCACAACGCTTGAATTAATATTACTTATTTAATTATTAAACATTGAAATGAATAAACAAAATCATAAACTAAATTCATCTACCTCCATTGTAGGTGGTCTAATAATCAAATCATCAGGTGAAAGCTTTCAGTGTACAAGACAATGAAGACGTGGAACCTGAAAACATATTTATAATGTATTAAACCATTAAGTGTAATAAAAATATAAAGCTACTCATATAGATGGGTGCTGACCTTGCTAGGAGGTGGGTTGACTAATTCCTCTTGGACAAAACAACGTTCCGGTTCATGTTCACCATTTTTAACATCAGTGTCAAATGTCAAGACACCGATAAACTCAAAGACATCATTTAGCTTCAAGTCAGATTCTGGTGTGTCATATATCTACAGAATAAGTCAATAAACACTTAATTGGACATTCTGATTTAAAACTTTATATAAACTATGATGTTTTGACATTAATTTAAAATGAAAAATATAATTACCTTCACTAAACAGGGAAAATCATTATTATCAAAATCAGGCACCATAATCATACCACAATCGGTACCCTCGGTCATGCTCTCCGGTAGAACAGATCCACATTCTCGTTGTTAAAAATAAATATTTGCATCAAGTTAATTTAAAATTTTAAAACAGAATATA
Organism: Bidens hawaiensis; assembly: GCF_021521415.1. Classification (NCBI taxonomy): domain Eukaryota; kingdom Viridiplantae; phylum Streptophyta; class Magnoliopsida; order Asterales; family Asteraceae; genus Bidens; species Bidens hawaiensis. The sequence continues at coordinate 204,948 of NW_027493043.1, forward strand.
ACATCATCTTATACAAAGTAATCAAATTGATATATGAAAACAAGACTATTAGCTCACCATCTTTTTTGAACTTGGAGACTCCGGTATCTCATTATTCGAGTCCTGCCATTGACCAAACTTATGTCAAACATGTAAAGCTTTAAACTTTTCATAATATCTACTTAAAAACATACAAATATAAAAAACTTTTAACATAGATTCCAACATACTTGCATTTCCACCTCATCAGAAACAGAGCAGTCGTCTCTCTGTCGCTTCTCTCGGTTTGCTGGCAACGCGTACGTATTTGCCTGACCATCAGAAGTAGCATATACCCATGAATTCTGACCAGGAACCTATAATGAAGAAAAAAAGATAAAGTAAATAATAACTTTACAACATAAATGCATGCATAAGACCATGTGTAGTCATAACTCTCCACATCCAGACATTATGCGCCACGTGGCGTCCAGTCAGAGTTATGATTTTTTACAAAAACAGGCTGTAGTCATAACTCTCCACCCCCAGGCGTTATGCGCCACGTGGCGCCCAGTCACTATTAATTTTATTTGTTTTTTTAAATAATAATTCATTTAAATAATTAAATATATAATTAAAAAACTACATTAAAATTAAAAAATACATTAAACGGATGTAGAAGTTTTAAAATTCATTCTTATATCAACTTTGGCATATGGCATCTTATTATCGTAAATACATTTTGTTCCAAATTTTTTCTATATATTAATCTCTTTAACAAAGTACCAAGTTGCAAGGACTTAAATGCAAATACTATTAAAAACAAGGTTCCAACTAATAAATAAATAGTACCATAGGGACTAAACAAAAACTCTCAACCATTTATAAACCAACAAACCCTAAATCGCAGGTCTCTCTTCTTCTTCTTCTTCTTCTTGCTGCAGCCTCTACAGATGCCAATACTTGAAAGCCCTAGATCCATTGCAATTAAGGTTTTGTTCTTTACGTAATTTTTAATCTATATTCAAGATCTATAATGAATTTAACGGATATATTTTTGATATTTGAGCCCATTTTTCGCGTTTTACACAAGACGCTCCAAAAAAAAACTCAAAACGCAGGGGGGCGGTGTACCCCGCGTTATCCTCCAAAATGCTCCCCAAAACGCACCACTACGGGTGGTCTAATAAACCTAACTGGACTTACAGGGACACAGTAAAGTAACTGACGCTCCCAGAAGCGCATGATAGATGAAGAACCCATGGGATATTGAGAAAAGTCTGTAAACTTATTAGTATTCCATGTACCATTGTTCTGCGTAAAAATGAACCCAAAATTAATAACAACAAAATAAATTAAAAAACATATTCATAATCTTATTCAGAGGTTAAATTCAGCCAAAAAAACATACCTTGTAAGCACCAACATAGGATTCATAATCCAACATGTCTTGTATCATTCCTCGAAACCGAACTAAAGAATTTGGTTTAACCCATTTAACCGTCGATGGAGTCAGCATTGGGACCTAGAAATAAATCAAACGGTGATCAAATAATCAATTAACAAAGAAATTACGTTAATGACCTTCAAAATCAACCCAATGCAAACGAGCCAAGCGGCTCGTGTGCTACCGATGATAGGATCAATAAAAAGCTTGAAACAAGGCGAGCTTTACTGAGCCCGAGCCTCAAATAAAGCTCATTAATATTTTTAAGTGTTCACACTACATAGTCTAGCTCGAGACGAGCATTGGCTCGTTTAAGGTACTTTCCTCGAGATATAAAAATAACAAAAAAAATTATAAATTAAGTAATACATAATAAACAACGGGCTCGAGCTATAAAAAATAATAGCTTAAAACGAGCAAAGCTTGAGCCTATTTGAGATCAGAGTAACTATTTTACACCCGTGAATCCAATAATCAAAGTTTAATATTTTAGCAATCAAGGTACATAAAACCCCTTATTATTCTGTAATCGGACAAGGTGTAAAATAACTTATAAACCCTAACAATGAATTCATAAACCCTAGAAACCTACCTGAGTTAATCCGTCTTTGTCAAACAGAAACTCACGGAACAGTCCACCGACGCCCCCAATCTTTGCGGCCGAAAGAAACCGGATCTGAACCGGAGGAGACGGCCTTATCCAAAGTGAAGCGGACGGCTCCAAGGGGGTTTGCCAAGTAATCGCACGGGCATCCCGCCATCTTCAGTTAAGTTTCTCACACTCACACTGTTACGTATCAAAATAGAGAGTGATCCAAGATTATGGGGTGTTTGGCCTAGCTTTTTTAATAAAGTTTATAGCTTTTTTAGCTTTTTTTTACAAAATAAGTTTAACATGATTTTTGGCTTAGTTTTTAAGCTTATGCTTGTTATATTATATAAGCTCATTTGAAGAAGCTTATATGAAGATGGTTTTTTAGCTTATTTGATAGAAGCTTATTTGTTTAAGGGTGTAAATTACTCATTTATCCTCAAACGGTGGTGGATTAGTAATTATTACTCTAACAAATTAAAAAATGTTGGATTTCACAACTTATTAAGGCTCATAATTAACTTGTAAAATATAAGTTAAACCAAACATAAAAAAAAGCTATAGGCTAATTTTATATATACGCATAAGCTTAAAAATAAAAGCTATGCCAAACACCCCGTAAGAGAAGAAGAACACAATAGAAGAAGAAGAATCAATATCACTCTCATTCACGCTTCATCCTCCTAATGTATATATGAACATATTACAACAATATAGACTCTAAACTCTGTTATTCTATTTACACTTTAGTCCCTTCACTATTTAATACCCAACACACACGCACTCAATAGAATAGATGAGGTCTCCGAAAAGACGAAAAAATCCAAGAGTTTGTGCGGTTGGCTGCTTCCCGCGCTAACACTTATGGAGGCTGCTTCCCGCCAAAGTCCTCTCGTGGTTTCCCGCAAAATCTTTTCATCCACGCCCGGAGTCATTTCCAAACATTCGTGTGTTTTTTTTAACAAAGAAGTTACCAACTTACCATACTTCTAAAAGTTGTGTATAAATAAACATGTATTTATTGACTCTGGGCTTGTTTATCCATTTAAATATATTTTAGATTTAATTTCAGAGTTAATTACATGAATTTCATGGTGTCATTCGAGTTTACTCCATTTGTATATTTGATCTCTAAATTTCAGAATTACATGGCTGGTACTCAATGTTCACAAACAGATTACATAAGGCCACCCGTAGTGGACGTAATGTTGTGGCGATTTTTGGGCGATAGGGGCGAGCACACCACCTCCACGGAGAAATGTGGGGGTGATAGAGGGGAGAGGGGGGGGCGCAAACCTATTGTCGCCGTTTGATGGATGGAAAATAATAATAATAATAATAATACCGTTGGAACAACGGTCAAATTTGAAAATAATAATAATAATAATAATAATAATAATAATAATTTAAACAATATATATATATATATATACATATACCATTCTTCTCCAAACCCATATCCATTTCATACATACACATAACCAAATTCTTCGAAAATACAACAAAAATGAATCGTAGAAACAACCCGAACCAACCGAAACACCCATTCCCTCCTTTCGATCAACTCCACGGTTCGCAAAACCACCCGAACTTAAACATGCAATGGAACCCGAACACCAAAAATCAACCGAACCAAAATTTTCCGTTTGGTTTTGCCAACCCGAACCTAAACATGTATGCCAACTACCTCATGCCCCAATACATCATGCCGGCATTCGGTTCTACCCAACCAGAGCCAAAGACGGTGCCGGAGACCCAGACGGCACGGGCCTCCGGTTCAAGCAAAAAGTCGGGTCGTAAACACAAAAAAAAACAACCGGGTGAGCCGATAGCGCAACGTGATCCATACAAGCAATGGACCGAGGAGGAGGAGGAGGAGGAGGAGGAGGAGGAGGAAGTAGCTCTCGCAAGGGCTTGGATCGTCGTTTCAAAGGATCCCGACGTCTGTAAGTTTTTTAATATTAACTATTTATATAACTTTATTCATTGTTTATTAAAAATATATACTAATTGTGATAAATAATTTTAATTTATAGCTAGCTTTCAAGCCACCAGGTTATTTTGGAGGAAAGTTTTTGTAACTTGGCTCGCGCTAACGGGTAAACCCGAAGACTACCGGGGCAAAGAAGCGGTTCAAGCCCACTGGAAGGGCCTTAATTCGGATTGCCAAAAGTTTTCCGAGATATACAACCGCTTGTGCGGGTCCGGTTGGCATAGCGGGCAAAACGACGACGACATCCAATCCCAAGCGTTAAGCGGCTTTCGATCTCAAGGTTATCCCGAAGGGCAGCTCGGGAAACCGTTCAAGCATGTGAGGCTCCGTTACCGGTGCCCTACATTGGACGTTGGATTTACTCTTAATCACAGTTCCTACAATTCAGAGTTAATTAAAACTTTCGCGGAATATAAACCTTTCATTAAATATTACTTAATAATTCATAACTTATAAACCCTAACAATAAATTCATAAACCCTAGAAACCTACCTGAGTTAATCCGTCTTTGTCAAACAGAAAATCACGGAACAGTCCACCGACGCCCCAATCTTTGCGGCCGAAAGAAACCGGATCTGAACCGGAGGAGACGGCCTTGTCGAAAGTGAAGCGGACGGCTCCAAGCGGGTTTGCCAAGTAATCACACGGGCATCCCGCCATCTTCAGTTATGTTTCTCACACTCACACTTTTACGTATCAGAATAGAGTGATCCAAGATTAAGAGAAGAAGAACACAATAGAAGAAGAAGAAGAATCAATATCACTCTCATTCAAGCTTCATCCTCCTAATGTATATATGAACAGATTACAACAATATAAACTCTAAACTCTATTATTGTATTTACACTTTAGTCCCTTCACTATTTAATACCCAGCACACACGCACTCAATGGAATAGAAGAGGTCTCCGAAAAGACGAAAAAATCCAAGAGTTTGTGCGGTTGGCTGCTTCCCGCGCTAACACTTATGGAGGCTGCTTTCCCGCCAAAGTCCTCTCGTGGTTTCCCGCGAAATCTTTTCATTCACGCCCGGAGTCATTTCCAAACATTCATGTGTTTTTTTTCCTTTTTAACGAAGAAGTTACCAACTTACCATACTTCTAAAAGTTGTGTATAAATAAACATGTATTTATTGACTCTGGGATTGGTTATCCATTTAAATATATTTTAGATTTAATTTCAGAGTTAACTACATGAATTTCATGATGTCATTCGAGTTTACTCCATTGTATCTTTGATCTCTAAATTTCAGAATTACATGGCAGGTACTCAATGTTCACAAACAAATTACATAAGGCCACCCGTAGTGGACGTAATGTTGTGGCGATTTTTGGGCGATAGGGGCGAGCACACCACCTCCACGGCGAAATGTGGGGGCGATAGAGGGGAGAGGAGGGGGGACGCAAACCTTTTGTCGTCGTTTGATGGATGGAAAATAATAATAATAATACCATTGGAACAACGGTCAAATGTGAAAATAATAATAATAATACCGTTGGAACAACGGTCAAATGTGAAAATAATAATAATAATTTAAACAATATATATATATACATATACCATTCTTCTCCAAACCCATATCCATTTCATACATACACATAACCAAATTCTTCGAAAATACAACAAAAATAAATCCTAGAAACAACCCGAACCAACCGAAACACCCATTCCCTCCTTTCGATCAACTCCACGGTTCGCAAAACCAACCGAACTTAAACATGCAATGGAACCCGAACACCAAAAATCAACCGAACCAAAATTTTCCGTTTGGTTTTGCCAACCCGAACCTAAACATGTATGCCAACTTCCTCATGCCCCAATACCTCATGCCGGCGTTCGGTTCTACCCAACCAGAGCCAAAGACGGTGCCGGAGACCCAGACGGCACAGGCCTCCGGTTCAAGCAAAAAGCCGGGCCGTAAACAAAAAAAAAAAAACCGTGTGAGCCGCTAGCGCAACGTGATCCATACAAGCAATGGACCGAGGAGGAGGAAGTAGCTCTCGCAAGGGCTTGGATCGTCGTTTCAGAGGATCCCGACGTCGGTAAGTTTTTTAATATTAACTATTTATATAACTTTATTCATTGTTTATTAAAAATGTATACTAATTGTGACAAATAATTTTAATTTGTAGCTAACTTTCAAGCCACCGGGTTATTTTGGAGGAAAGTTTTTGTAACTTGGCTCGCGCTAACGGGTAAACCCGAAGACTACCGGGGCAAAGAAGCGGTTCAAGCCCACTGGAAGGGCCTTAATTCGGATTGCCAAAAGTTTGTCGGGATATACAACCGCTTGCGCGGGTCCGGTTGGCGTAGCGGGCAAAACGACGCTAACATCCAATCCCAAGCGTTAAGCGGCTTTCGATCTCAAGGTTATCCCGAAGGGCGGCTCGGGAAACCGTTCAAGAATGTGAGGCCCCGTTACCGGTTCCCTACATTGGACGTTGGATTTACTCTTAATCACAGTTCTTACAAATCAGAGTTAATTAAAACTTTCGCGGAATATAAACCTTTCATTAAATATTACTTAATAATTCATAACTTGTCTTAACAACATTCTTATCTTTCAAAATAAACGTTAATAACATTAAATCATCTTGAGTCTTCGGATGTCAGTCTCTTATTCGTCCACCATGTGCCCGCTCAAGCTAGCTGCCTCATTCTACTCACCTGCGTGCATACTAAAAGTCAGCTACGCTGAGTGAGTTCTAGTTAATCAGGAAACATACAATACATACACGTATCATACATACTTACATATCCGAAGATACATATTGTGACACTCGTCAATTTCAGGTTAACTCCGTTAATCCAAACTCCGTCAATTCAAACTTAAGATCACTTGATCTATAACGCACATCTCATTACATTTAAACTAGGGTTTTAAATGATGCATGACAATCACTACACATGTAGTATTTCGGGATTGCACCGAAACGCACACGAGTCGAATCAAACCATTGGTGAACAAACGACAAACATCAAAACAACAAATACGTGATAATTATGTGTTAACATATATGTTACTTGATATGTTATGTGTAATGCTAAACACAAGAAGCAAGAACGAATTGTTTACACTAGAAAATTAATAACTAAAAGTAGAGGGGCCATTGTGTAACATATTATTATTATTATTATAATTAACAAAACCCTACACTCCCTCCCCTCTCCCTAGACCGATCGGCCCCCTCTCCCTCTCTTCTTGGCTGCCGTAAACACACACACACACACATACAAGGATTTTCAAGCTTTTGTTGAAGAATTAAGGTGCTAATAGGTAATTAACTACTTCTCTATGCATTCTATGTGTTTAATTTTGATATTGAATGGGTTAATCAAAACCCTAAATTCTTGAAAGTGATGATTAAGATGAGTTAGGGTTTGATTGTATGTTCGATGATGATTTGCTAGTGAATTGATAACTAGTTGTGTTATAATTGCTTGTTAATTACTTGTTCTTTGATTTTAAACTTTCAAGTAAAACCCTAACTATGTGTGTAACGTAAAATTGATATGCATGGTTGGTAAACCTTGTGTCTAGAGTGTGATATGCATGGGTTATGGTTCATAGATTGTTGTTATGTTGAGTTTTGATGTAAACTGGTACTGGACAGATTGTTGATTTGATGTTTAGACGACTGTAACTGGATGTTAATTTGGTAATTGGTCGAAATTATTAACACTAAAGTGTACTAGGTTGAGTCTAGTTTCTAAAGAATCCAAATTTGTAATTTTTGGACGAGTAAAAGTTAACTTTTATTATTTTACAAAAATGTAGTGCAAGTCTGAATTGTGGGGTCTGCTGTTAGGCTGTTTTGAAATTATCATATCTCATACACTACAAGACCAAATGGGTTAGTTCCACTTCTGGAAGTTAAAATAATGAGTTAAGAATCTAACCCAATTGGTCTTGAATTAATTGAATTTACCATTTAACGGGAATAACAAATATCATGCTGTTGCGCACGATTTTGACTGCTGTGAGTTTACTGTAATGTTTTGGTCTTTGTGAGAAAACTATGTGGAATAAAAATACAATAAAAATAGTTCTGGAAATATAAATCATGTGTGCTTTTGTGACGATTTTTGGTGAATTAATTGATATGTTATGATCTGTTGAATAGAGTAATCTTTCAAGTAGAAATCTGTCTTGATAAAACTAGCTGCTGAACTATGTGAAAATACATGAAACGTGTTTGTTAATAGATAATTGTCATGTTTTGACTAAATTTCCCTCGTGGGGAGATAATTTACTAGTAATGTACAATGTTATTATTTGATGCTTAAGTAGTTGTATACACATGTAACGTGTCACCAATGTGTTTGTCGAGTCACACATAATTCACAAACGAAACACGAAACGTATCTCATGCATAGGTATTATGTGCCGAGTCTAGAGACTCAATAGTAGTTTAAATACTTAGAGAATCTCATTTTTGTTTTAGAGCACTAGTGAGGATTTTCTTTGACGCGCATCTCTCGGATTTGTTTTTGAATTCTTCGCAAACAGTGAGTTTCACGTTCCCCTTTTACTCTTTTAAACGTTTTTTACTTGGGGGAGATAACATACTCCAAACACTTTAGATTTTGTTATTGGTTATATATCGCTTGTAAGGCTAAGTGGCAAACAAACCAACTAAAGTCCTTCATAACATCGAACCGTTTAGTATTTGTATAATAGCGATTCACTGTTGAGTAGTACTACTGGGTTTGACAAACCCCACCCAACTCTAAACTCGACTGTAGGTCGAGTGGGTGTAATCTTGGCTAACACATTACCATGGTCGTGGTTGACATGGTGGCAAGGCATATGATAAACAGTCAGCTTCGGTGTCGAACACTTAGTAATACTTGTTTTATAGGCTAGCTACCTATTGATATATAATTGACTTAACATTATCTGGTAACGCAAACGCAAACACCTAAACGTAAACGTTTTCCTTTATTTATATATGTGAACTCACCAACCTTGTGTTGACACTTTTAGTATGTTATTCTCAAGTAGCCGAGGCGGGCGCGTGGTATAGGGACATGCATTTCATTGAACACTATCGTTTTGAAAAGTTGCTTTTAAACTTTTATTAATTTGGTTTTAAGTCGTCCTGCGTGACGCAACACTTGGCTTATGATTTACGCTTCCGCATTCATTAAACTTTAATATTTGTGGTTTAAAAACTTTGAATATGATGTTTGATTATAACTAATGATTCCGATCCTGTTAGTTCACACCATCTGACGGTAAAACTCCGTAAGTGGATTTTGAGGGTGTGACACATATCCATACCTAACCAGTTACCATTCTATCATACATACATACTATCACTTACCTCAGTCCTTACTCAAGATCGTGAACATGTTAAAGGTCCGCAGTCCTTACCTGTAACACCCCGGCCTCTCGTACCACCAATATTGTCCACTTTGCCCCCGATGTGTTGCCCATCCGAGAACTCACGGCTTTGTTTTTGGTTGCCCATGTAGAGACTTCCCAATTGGTCACCCATCTTAGTAGTACTTCCATCTAAGCACGCTTAACCGTAGAGTTTTCATGTGCTCCACAGCCAACTAAGCCCAAAATGCGTTGGTGATTGAAGAGGCAGGACATTTACTTACGAACCAAGGATCTCTCTTGTCCACGGCCGATGTGGGATAGTCTAAGAGTGGGACGATGTTGTGTTTGCCAAGGGTGTAACATTACCTATGTTCACCATTCATGGCACGTATAAGGTCCGCAGTCCTTCCATATACCATCCTACATTCACAACACATACAAGGTCTGCAGTCCTTTCCTATTTTGTAACCTAGTTCATAGCACGTACGAGGTACGCAGTCCTCCCCTATTCTACCATAATACAATTACAGCACGTATAAGGTCCGCAGTTGTCACACCCCAATCTACGGCGGAAATGTCAGGGCGTGAACTGATTGTCACAGCTCTCAAGGTACTATCATGTAATATTTTTGTGACAATATCTATTAATTGAATTCCATTATCAAATAAATCAAAATACAAACAAGTACATATCATATAACAATTACACGTATTAATTACTATCACTATCCATATCGTATTTCTAGTTTAATTGTAACCCTCAACGGACGGGGGTCTGGGGGCAGCGCCCCTGGCAGCGGGGTTCTAGGTGTGGCACCCGGCTAAAAATTAGCCTAAACCGCGACTAATATAATCTCAATTAGAAATAAAATTTCGTCATTATAAGAAAAATATTCTTTATTAGTGATATAGACGTTTCAAAGTCAACAAAAAATGCAAAAATTGCCACGTACCGAGCCTGATATGGAATAACCTCGGGTAACTAGTCAAAAGTAAATAAATCCTTAAAGGTACTAAATGATCTCGGAAAATTAAAATACTTATTAAAGTAGTCGAGACAATTTATAAACTTAATTTTAGAAGGCTCGAATCGCAAAAATTGCAATATAAGTAACCGAGTGTCGGTGGACGACCCAGTAAGGACCCAACGACAACTATTACAAAAAATTAGTTTCTTAGGCTTGTATTATCAAGAATCCAATTCTGTTCAAAGTCTCACAAAAATTATTAGAAACAGGTTTCGTTTGATTAGTTAAAATTCGTAAGACGTTAAAACGGAAACTTAAGATTATTGTTTAAAACCCACATTTTCCCCCTGTCCCTTTCTCTCTTGGCCGACCAAACCCAACCCCACCACCCCTTTTGACCAATCACACACAGGCCAACACATATACATGCAATGATTGCACATGATACTTGGAAGATTACTATGGTGACACATACCTACTCTACACTTCAAATCATCACTCTACTCCTTCCTCACTCTCTCTATATACACGACACACACACACACTCCTCACACACACAATTTCAAATTATAAATCACAAACACACACATACAATCCACAATCAAGAACTATGGAGATTTAAATCAAAGAACAAGAGAAGATTAAGCTACTAGGAAGGATTAAGCTAGGAGGCACACTACACCACTTATTCTTAACAACATTTTCATCTTTAGCAATCTCAAGGAAACAAGTAAGTAATGAATGATTGATTATTTGATATGAATGTATGTTCTTGAGTTTGATTGAAAGATTGTTGATGTGTGTGGTATATGTATATGTATGTGTGATGTGGGTGTATGTATATATGTATGAGAGGGTCAAAACCCAATAATACATACATACATACATCCTAAAGACTCTATATTGATTAATGAATTTGATGTTAAGTGTTAATAATCTCTTGAACTTTTGAATTGAAAGAGTTTGATTTTAGGGTTTATTGTTAGAATGAAGTTTGGATTAATTATTGTTTATAAACTTGTTAGTATGGGCTTAGATTGTTGAAGATTGTTGTTAGAAATGGATAAAACAAGAATGTGTTCATAATTGTGAAAATTGGGGATTTTTGGTATAAAGATAATTAAGAGGTTTGGAATACATTTTTGGATCAAAAGGTGTTGTAGGACAACTTAAATGTAAGTAAGATAGGTTGCATGTTAGATTTGATAATTGAAACTTGAAGATTGTTAGAATTACTAAATAAGGAAACTTTAATCTAAGAAAAGATAAATATTTGATTCTTATGTGATTACTTGTAATGGATGAAATCAATAGGTGATTAATAACAACTTAAAATAAGATAGGATGAATGATTTGAAACTTGGATTAGTTAACTCATGGTTGAAATAAACAACAACTTGCTAAAGATAGAAACTTTGTTAAATAGTGATTTGAAAGAATAAAATGGAAATAGATCATTTAGGATTAGGGGTGTGCACATTTAGGTCCGGCCCGAAAAAACCCGACGAACCGGCCCGAAAAAACCTGAACCCGGACCGGCACTATTTACAAACGTATAAAGTCGGCCTTTAGTTTCACTCCAAATCGATTTCGGGTCGGGTTCGGGTCGGGTCGAAAATCGATTAAAACCGAATATGATGTTCATTAAGACATTTCATCAAACAGTTGGCGGGCGTTCTGAATCGAACAATAAATCAGGCCTATGATGATCAATTAACGACCAAAATTGTGAAATCACATTGTATTAATCAAGTAATAAGGAAGAATCATGCACCAAATTCAACACACACTTTAAATTTTGCAAAAAATAATGGTCTAGCATGAAGATAAAATAAAAAAATTACCTGATAAAGAGATGTTTGTATGTATAATCATTTGGAGCTTGTAATTGACCTGTATCCAGATCTTCTTTGCTTCAGTAATACCATAATCAACAGCCGTAGTGAAGCAAAGAAACGGGTCGGTCTTGATTGCAAAGAACCAAGAGATCGTATATGGTAAGAACCGATACCTGATTATCCATTTCGGTCATTCTTCGGTCTCGAAAATCCTTTTATGTCGGTCTTCGGGTCGGTCCGGTCCTCTCACGGGTCAGGTTTGTTGCTTTGCACAACCCTATTTAGGATGCACGAAACCCTATCAAACTAATTGAATGAATTAAACATAGAACTGTATTTAATCAAAGTGGAAGAATTAGATCAATTAGAATTATCAAATAATAAGGTTACTAAAATGAGAATCTTTGTTAGAACAACACTTAGAAAACTTATAAAATCCATGATACTTTGATTTGAAAGATTGATTAAAAGGTTGATAAAGATGGAAATGATATAAAAGTGACTAGTTACAAAGTTATAGAAACTTCTAAAAAGCTAAAACATAATGATATTAAAAAGAATAATACTTGGATCATGAACACATAGATTCTTTTAAAAAGAAATTGAGAATCTTGTTTTAAAAGTAATAATTTGGAATTATTAGGAACTTATAAAATAAGTTAAAATCTGGAGTTTTTTAGGATATTTAAATATAGTTTTATATATATAAATAACAAGTCTAACTAGTGACATTGTTAAGGTAATCTAAAATACGAACTAGGAACCGAAAAACTCGATTAAACGTGTCTTATGAATATATGTAGTCAAAACTGCTATTTATGGTGAATTATATGTTATTATATGTGTGTTTAGTTCATAGGAGATTAGTATAGACTTGTGCAATTTATTTGACTCGTCGGTAACTTAAACGGTCGAAAAATCGGCTTTTTTAAACGAAACCGACACAACTATTAGGGACTGCTTTAGAACAGCCCCTAAAGTGGTAAAACACTCATGTATAACATAAGTTAATACATGAGAAAAAGACAAGATGATAAAACTTAGTCCTAAACGGTACGTGTCGCGAAAACCGACACAAAAACGTTAAAAAGTTGCTATTTTAAGAAAATATTAACAAAAATGAAAATGATATATTTTCACAAGTTAACTTGTAAAGCTTGACTAATATATATGTAACAAGTATTTTTCCATAATTTATAAGTTACATTTTAAACGAAAAAACAAAATAACGCATTTTAAGCATAAGACCGACAAGTTTTGTGAAAAATAGAAGATTAATATTTTCTTAAAATTTCCAGCAACTGAAACTTAAAATATTTTATTATATTTTAATTGTTATTAATTAAATTAATTAATTAAATAATAGTTAACGAAAAACCGAACTATGTGTACTCGCTTATGTGCTATGTGCTTATGTGTACATTAGAATAGGACTAAAATCAAGTTTTTATTAACAAAACGTGTTCTAATATGGAACACGAGATTTTTGGAAACAAAAAGCTTTAAAACCGTGAGTTTCTCTATTGAACCCCCTCGATTTTTAACTGGAAATGTTTTCGAAACGATATTTAATTGTGTTTTGAGGGAAAAGCATATTCTTCATTTCATATGAAACTCACTGATTTTGTAAGGGCATTTTATTTTACAAATTGGTGTCTAACGCGGGATGAGTCTAGTTGGCTAAATAACTGTTAACCGAATTAGTAAAGGCAAAGAAATATGGGTAGATCTATCGGGGTGACGCCCCCCACTTCCATTCGCGTTGGGTTAAAAGTGGGTGTATTTTGAGTATGGTATGTATCGAGTTATCAACTATGATAGTCATACGTAATGTTGAAACGGCGTCTGTCACCACCCGAATGACTTGGTCAAAATCTTCCGCTGTTTAAATTAAGGTTTTCAGGGTGTGATACTAGGATCAGAGCCCCTAGCAGGGTCCAAGGGGCATAGCCCCTGGCTGGGGTTAAGCTGTCAGGTCAGCTTGGAAAAATTTTATTTTCATTAACTGTCTTAACACATTTTCCATTAGAAATCTTAAACTATTATTTTATTCTCTAACTCATTTGCTATAACGAATTAAGCCCGATTCGTTAACTGATTCGTTATCTTTCTTGATCTGATTCGTTAGCTGATTCGTTATTCTGGTTCGTTATCTTAACATGGTCTGGTTCGTTATCCTAGTTCGTCATCTTGTCATCATCTGGTTCGTCATTCCGATTTGTTATCTGAACATGACTTGATTCGTTATTCTGATTCGTTATCTGAACATCATCTGATTCGTTACCTTAGCATTGCGAATGAGCATATAACGAATTACCAGATTCGTTATCTTATTTAACGAATAATAGTTAACGAAAAACCGAACTATGTGTACTCGCTTATGTGCTATGTGCTTATGTGTACATTAGAATAGGACTAATAAATTTAAAAGGGTTTTGTATAAAAACTAAAATCAAGTTTTTATTAACAAAACGTGTTCTAATAGTTAACGAAAAACCGAACTATGTTTACGTAAGGTGGTTCTCATTTCCCCGACTTCTGCGGCTTCGGCTAAATGAACGGGAGGACGACACATTATGTTTGACTGTTTATTACATGAAGATATTTGAATCACACATTTTATATATACGCAAAAACTTATGAAAACTCACCAACATGTGTTGTTGACAAAAAAATATTATTTAAACGTGCTGCAGGTTGATATGATGAAGTGCCAAGACAAGATAACTAGTTATATCTTAGGATTATTTCAATAAATAATATTTGTATCATTTCGATGTAATGTTGTTTGTCTCATTATCAAACTATTTGTGTACTTGCGAAATTATGGGATGAAATAAATACATTTTCACTATTAACAGTGTTACGAGCTTATGAGTGATCTGTACGTTGCACCCGGGCGTATTCCGCTTAAAGCCGGGGTGTTACAGATTGGTATCAGATCCGTGACTATAAGATAGATGGTTACACGTAATGACCTAGTATAGTTATAGTTATTTTTAGGGCCCCAGTTGCATGTATACCCTATGTGCCATGTGCCCGCATCTTTTAAGATTGTTCATATGCTTCAAGTATATTTATATTATTTTATAACGTCGCACGTACGCATACTCATTATTTTGTACTTAATTTTGCATCTAATCCAAATCCAATGACGAAATGTGCTAAATTCCTAAAGTTTATCCCAAACCGCATATTTTTTTAGCCAACCATGTCGTCCCTTCTCTAACCATAATCCGGTAAACCCAAACTATTTCAATTATAGTTAAAACTAGGTTAGCTAACCATGTAGCACACGGGTTAGAATAAATAAATTTATTTAAACAATAACATAATGTGACACACAAAAACAATATGTTCAACAGATATAAAGATATAAAGCTATATTATATCGTATAATAAATTACACACTATACAATATGAAAATAGAAAATTTATAAATCTCTAAAATATTTCTTGATACAACAATATGTGTAGTTTTATTTGTAACTTTACTTGTTTTTCAAAACGTAGTAGTTTCACATTGTTTCTAATTTTAACTCTAGATAATGCAACAAATAACTGGTCATGAGTTAAAACAAATTGTCTAAAAAACAAACCAACAATCTACAATAATTGACCTTCTCTTTTGTTAATCTTCATTCCAAACAAAAATTAAGTGAAAATTTCATTATTTAAAATTAGTACTCTTATCTAAAGGTGTAGGATTTAAAAAAAATTAAATTTGTGAGTTCCAATATTATTTTCGTATATGATTTCGGCTTCTATAGAACGGTTATCATATTGTATTTTCACATGTAGCTTAATTTCATTGCAATTATCAATTTTCTAGTTAATATTTTAATCAGCATCCGTTCAACATCAGCTTTTAAAACTAACCTATAACTTAACAACCTTATATTTTGAGGTCATTTAAAAAATCAAGAAACTGATGCTTTCTTGTAACGTATCATTTTGTGTCTGATAGATATCATATGAAGAATATAAGGATATACAAAGTCAATTTATCGTCTGATTAACAGTGTGCTAACTTTTAACATTTGTATTCCAAAGGTAAGAAGTTGTCTTTATGGCATGAAAAACCAAAACATGTAGTATATTGTTAATATTTTTGGGATTTTTAAGATGATGAACTTAACATAAATGATGGATTGATTAAATAGCAAATTAAAAAAATGTTGTAAATTGCTACTTTTTTAAACCAACCCGTGAATCGAAACCCATTCTAATAATTAATTGTTTTGACTTGAACCATGTTTGATACTTTAACCGGTTAAAGAACCCTTCGTTTAAAATAACATAAACACTGAGAACTTCAATAGTTAATTTGTCTTTTAAGAGTTTGAATGATTAAAAAGAAAAAAATGTATTTAATATGAGAGAGAAGAAGGAAAAATTAAAATACAAAATTATTAAAAATAAAGATAAATGTATTTAATATGAGAGAGAGGAGAGAAAATTTTGTAAGGATTAATATGGTGATGACATGTGACAATAAGAAAGCTTTGTTTATTATATAGTATAGATATGTAAACCATTATAACTCATAACCCACTTGTAACAAAACGTTTTATATTATAAAGAAATGTTTAATTAAATAATTGTTTTATAAAAGTAACTAAAATTTATAAGTTTTTGTATAATCCTAAATTATTGTTCAAGAATAAAATAAAGATACTATATTAATATAAATGTGATCATTTTAAAAGGATAAATTTGTTTTGCAATAAACGTAATTTAACATATTAATTTTCAGTTGAAGTATGTTTTTAATTCGAATAAAAGACAATTAATGTGCACCGACCAAGATTTAAGGAGAGCTTCCATTCTTTTCTTTGAGTGTCCATAACCGTTTTCTTATAATTTTGTTTATATATTCATCGTTTAGGTAAGTCATAATGAGTCAATATAAAGGCTCACAAACTTCTACGAATTATTTACCATATCACTTTATACTCAAAATTGTGTCCTTGATTTTCAATTAATGCTAAAATACAAGTTTAACCAAGAAAGTCAAATCAATCAACTTTTTATTTTATTTTTTTTTGTGAAATTTCATCCTCGGGAAATTATTGTCTTATTAATGTACAACATATTATGTGATCGTCATCATGTTGTCACCCTAAATTAACGACAGTGGTCGTGTTTTCACTATTGCTCATCGGCACGTTAGTGTTCGGTTAAAAAAAAGGGTGTTATGTTAAAAACTAATTTTTGTAAAACTAATAAACAAGACTAAGATTTTCCAACATGTCACCTTATCTTATCATTTCAAACATGTTAGATATAAACCCAAATCAAACCGAGTTCATGTTCGACCAAAAACATGAACCACTCGCTAAACTTGTTTTATTAAATTATATTCGGGTCAGAAACGAACCGAGCTCATTAAAATTAACTAAAAATTTTAATAACCTTCACTTTTTCTAAAACTAAATTAAATTGATTAAAAATCAAATGATTTATTACTACTACTATTGTTGTTGTTATTATTATCTATACTACATTTGCATTTGGTTGCCAACATTTAAATTACCATATATTCTTTTCCAATCTTTTTCTTCTTTCATTTATCTATATGTTATATTATTTTTAAAATGAAATATCGTGTTTATCCTTTTATATTAATTTTTTAACCAAATATTGTCTCTTAACCGGCCACCACTTTTAATAACCGTTCATTTTACCATTTACTTTTTCTTCCTATTTTGCAAACGGTTACAATATCTATTAATTTAACCGTGTCTCTTTTTTTTTTTGTTTTTAACTATCATGACCAACCGCCATAATCCAAACATATAAATACATAATATATTCCTCCATTTTCCTCTTGCCAAATTCCAATTTAACATTCCCTCGGGAAAATGATGGAGATTTTGCCGACGTAGGCAGAATTTTGTTAATGTATATATATAAATGAATTAATAGTAATAATCCCGACCACCCAAAATAAATTGTGACATCGATCTCATGAAATGTTGTGAACGGACATAATCGTTAAAGATAATTCAGTGGATTATAACTTTTAGACGTTTGTTTGTTATTATTATTTTAGAATTAAAAGTATAATGAAGAAGACGATATATCTATAAGAATAGTAATAAATAATAAAAGCCCACTTTCATCATTCATTTTATTGCAAGTAACAAATTTTTATTTATTTATTTTTTTAATTCTTGGATTTTAATTCATTGATACATTAGTTTATAGTTTGTCACAAATTGGTGTTATTCATTACTGTATTACGTAAATCCTTTGAAGTATCACTAAAAATGTAGGGAAGCAATATTCATTTTAAGTTCTCAATATACACTTTTAGAATGCCATCAAATACCGTCAAAACACACTTTTATTGTATGAAAGTTAAGCTTTTCAGAATACCTCAAGTGTTCGATCATAACTGTCGAAGCATGAAATGAATCTGACCTGATCCATGACGATGTTTCCACGGATTTTTGAGATGAACGAACCACGACTTGATCTTCTTCTTCGATTGCTTGAGACCTGCAATGGCTTTTCAGGGGTGTGGAGGTGACTGCTAAGAAATCCTGAGGATCTCTTGTTTACAGACACAAAAATAGGGTGGTGGCTCTTATTGAGCATGACCCCCTAACAAGGAGGTGGAGACCTCCTTATATAGAGAGCCTCATGGCCACCATCATGGTACCCTAATGGGCCTAGCCCAGTTAGGGTTACCTCCACAAAACCCCCTCATCCCAATAACATTGTATTAGTCCATATAATAAAATAAGCCAAACATAATAAATTTAGGGTCGTAAAACCGGGTTTAGTACCATACCCCTACAAGCCCCCCAAGTCCAGTGTTGCTCCTAGGCGCGCAAGTGTTTAGGTGGAGCGCTGGACTTTATGAGGTGTGTTAGGACATGAGGCGGTTCTTTCCCTTTTCTTCGGCCTTATCTTTATTGTCTTTGAGTTTTGGGAGGTTTTCCTCATGATGGTGACGAGCTGTAAAAATAATGAAGCTTGCGCGCGAGGTGACTTACAAGCTATAGAATAATAAAGCTTGCGCGCGAGGCGACTTACGAGCTATAGAATAATAAAGCCTGCGCGCGAGGCGACTTACGGGTCTGGGAGAATAATAAAGCCTGCGCGCGAGGCGACTTACGGGTCTGCGAGAATAATAAAGCCTGCGCGCGAGGCGACTTACGGGTCTGCGAGAATAATAAAGCCTGCGCGCGAGGCGACTTACGAGCTATGAGAATAATAAAGCCTGCGCGCAGGGCGACTTACGAGCTGTAAAAATAACGAAGCTTGCGCGCGAGGCGACTTACGAGCTATAATATGATGATAATGACTGGCCCACAAGGGCCTCTCCTGCGCAGGATGACTATCCCGGCTTGTCTTCAAAATAATAATGAAGGCACAAATGGCCAGATAATAATAATGATGTCATAGGTGCTTGTGCGGCTCGTAGTCAAACCTTTAAGCTTGGCGCGTGGCCTATGGGTTTATGAGGTTTCCCAACCTTTAAGTTTGGCATATAGCCATGTGGGATATTATGAGGATTCCCAACCTTTAAGTATGGCGCGTAGCCATGTGGGATATTATGAGGATTCCCAACCTTTAAGTATGGCGCGTAGCCTATGGGTTTATGAGGATTCCCAATCTTTAAGTATGGCGCGTAGCCACGTGGGATATTATGAGGATCCCCAACCTTTAAGTATGGTGCGTAGCCATGTGGGATATTATGAGGATTCCCAACCTTTAAGTATGGCGTGTAGTCATATGGGATATTATGAGGATTCCCAACCTTTAAGTATGGTGCGTAGCCATATGGGATATTATGAGGATTCCCAACCTTTAAGTATGGCGTGTAGCCATATGGGATATTATGAGGATTCCCAACCTTTAAGTATGGCGCGTAGCCATATGGGATATTATGAGGATTCCCAACCTTTAAGTATGGCGCGTAGCCGTATGGGATATTATGAGGATTCCCAACCTTTAAGTATGGCGCGTAGCCGTATGAGTACAATCATGGTTGTTCTTATCCTGATCTGGATTAGACTGTTCTTCATTTGTTGTGTCGCTTACGCGCGGCTTGCGCAAGGTCTCCTTTATTCTCACGCGCAGATGTGGTGCGTGAGCGTGCATTGATGCGTGAGCATCTGATATGCATGAGCATACGTGAAGCCCAATAACATATGTGATGCGTGAGCACATGAGATGCGTGAGCATGTGTGGTATGCGTGAGCACATGAGATGCGTGAGCATGTGTGGTATGCGTGAGCATGCGTAATGCGTGAGCATTTGTGATACGCGAGAGCATGCGTAATGCGTGAGCATATGTGATGCGTGAGCATACGTGGTATGCGTGAGCATGCGCGATGCGTGGAGTAATCGCCGGGATCGCGCACGCGACCCGCTGTGGCGTGAAGTAATCGCCGGGAGCGCGCATGCGACCCGCTGTGGCGTAGAGTCATCGCCGGGAGCGCGCATGCGACCCGCTGTGGCGTAGAGTAATCGCCGGGAGCGCGCATGCGGCCCGCTGTGGCGCGCATGATCTAGAGGTTTTGAGTATCCACATCAGGTAGGTTTTATGTAAAACCAAAAGATCTGATAGGATTTATAGATCCATGAATATGAAGTGTGACTGTTGTTCAAACGAACCCAGATATGAAAAAATCGTAACTAGATTTGGTATATTTCACTTAGAAAAAACACAGATCTAAGGGCTTTCCCCAAAAGTTCGGTGGTATTTCTTCCTGCGTATTTCCAGATCCGGAAGTATTTTTTAGATCTAAGGATTTTTGGATTTCCATAGAACATATCTGAAAGAAGAAACCGTAGACCCGAGATATTGATGAACATATCGGAGGGCCGAGATGAGAAGCGAAGTGTGGTTCATTGCCGTCCCACGGATGGCGCCAATGTCGAAGCATGAAATGAATCTGACCTGATCCTTGACGATGTTTCCACGGATTTTTGAGATGAACGAACCACGACTTGATCTTCTTTTTCGATTGCTTGAGACCTGCAATGGCTTTTCGGGGGTGTGGAGGTGACTGCTAAGAAATCCTGAGGATCTCTTGTTTACAGACACAAAAATAGGGTGGTGGCTCTTATTGAGCATGACCCCCTAACAAGGAGGTGGAGACCTCCTTATATAGAGAGCCTCATGGCCACCATCATGGTACCCTAATGGGCCTAGCCCAGTTAGGGTTACCTCCACAAAACCCCCTCAGCCCAATAACATTGTATTAGTCCATATAATAAAATAAGTCAAACATAATAAATTTAGGGTCGTAAAACCGGGTTTAGTACCATACCCCTACAATAACTATTCATACATAACAATTATATGTGACATTCATGCAAACAACTATATATACCATATAATAATATTGTCTATATCATGCTACTTGATTTAATATAATAACTAAGTATCATCAGATAAAATATTGTTTGTAACCAAACACAAATAACACCGCGTAACGCGCGGGTTATAATGATCGTTATTATTATATATAATCTTTTTTTCAAGGTTAAATGAAATTTTTAAATAAAGTAAAATATTTTGCTTCAAACATGTCCTAGCCCGTGAGGCTATTATATTATCACTATAACAGTTCTAAAAAATTTTAAAAAAATAATAAAAATAATAATAAATAAAAGAAAATAAATTCATACAGTCTCGCAATCCTTAGCACTAATCCAAGATTTTCCTTCATCATAAAAAAAAATCATTTGTTTAGCGTGTCATTATTAACATAAAAAAGTGATCTATCTTGTTATTTTGTCATCAAAGTTTCGTTTATCTATTTTGATATTCTTTAACCCAACGCTTTATCGACTTACTTGGTTATACTTTGTTAGCTTAAATCGCCTAGCTATTCTCGATCCCAACATTCCATTTATTTATTGTGATGTTCATGACATTAATGTTCTCATTCATTAATTTTGTGTTACTATAGAGCTTCGCTCATTTCATTTTTACTTCAATAGTTTCTTTTATATCGTTTTAACAATAATATCGTTTATAACATCGTGTATGCTGTTTAAACTTCAAAAGTTTATTTTATTTATTTTGACATAATATTTTCATGTTATCCTTGACCTCAAAGGTTCACTTATATATTATTGTTAGTTTTGATCCTTGTATTTCATATAAGATTTTATTTTATTTATAAAAACACACACAATGAGACGGATTATGTGGACCATCCGTCGATAACGGTAATTATGGGTCGACACGTAATTATCAAAGTCCTCGCATGGAAAATATAGTAAGTACATTTGTGTGGAATAACTCGGAACTTGGAACGATTTTGGAAAACGTAGCAAATGCAGTTTGATAAGGACATTGTGGATACGCCGTTGGTACATCCTATATATAAGTGCCCTTGTTATACATCACATATATGGTGTTTTTCAGGTCTATCCAGGATTAGTGTTATTAATTAATTTATTTATCAATTTTATTTATCGTATAGATATATAATTTGTTAAAACTTTTAACAACTCCATTTGGTAGTTGTTTTCTTTTTTTAAAAATTTTATTTTTAACTTAATTTCGGGACGAAATTTCTAAAAGTTGTGAATCTTGTGACATTCGTCATTCTTTTAAAACCCAAAAAAAAAATAAAAACCCGACCCGTTTTAAATTTTCAGATTTGTTTTTATGTGTGTATATGTGTGTGTATATATATATATTTCTTATAATGTTATTAATAAGTCTTAAGTTTCATTTCAAGTCTTTATCATCATTGAAATGAGTATAGTTGTTTAATTATTGACCTTTATGACTTGTATATGTTATATTCGACCAATTAATCTTATTGAAACACCTTTGGCATTTTCATCTATAAATAGACTACTATTCTTCTTCCGACCTTGTCATAACTAATTTTACAAAATTATACTTTGTCAACTTTGACTTCTCAAAGTCAACCCGTTCATGTAAAGACTTTTCTTTATCTTTAGGGTAATTGCAATATGATTATGTTTTGTTTTGACTTTAGATCGAAAGCTCTATGTTAATTTCTATTGACTGAGTTATTGAATTATCGATCGTTAAACTGTCTAAGGTGATTTTTGGTTCCTTGCGAAGTTATATATTGGTACATATATATGTTAGTAGTTGTTTATGTATATATATAGTAAAAAGGTAATCACTCAATAATTGCATTAAATGTCCCGTAATTTCAATTCTTATAAATAATAAATGTTAACCCAAATAAATGAAATATATTGAGAATATCTAATTATGATATTAAATTATTATAAATACATGGTGCGTACTTGAAGGAATTAGTTTTCAACAAATTCAATTTAATTGTTTTATTTAGTAACACATATTATTTATTATGTGTAAATGTCTTTAATTTACATTTAAGTGAATTCCTCTAATTCCTCTAATTCCAACCATTTCTCCAAGATTATCTCCTGCCACAAAATTAGAAACCGAATGTTTAATTTTATTTAATATTCTATGTATTAACATATTATAAATCTTGATTTTTGTTAATACCTTCTCGGTATAAATAGATACATCTCTTCTATTAGCGAGGACTTCAAAAATAATAATCCCTAGAAAGAAAATATGCTTAGCCTCTTTTGCTGTCTAACTCTTCGCATGTGAATATTTTATAAATATTGTCTATTCGTCAACTATATTGATCAAAGATTTACAAGACCAACTGGTTAACCGAGTTTATGCCTAAATTACTCTTCACATTAAGGATCAACAATTGTGATTATCCGTCTCGTTTAGTCAAACTTGTCTTAGTCGTAATCAATACAATTCCTAAGTCAATGTGAGTTTTCCATAACCCCTTTTTAACTCTTTTAATACTTTTGGGGTGTAGCATGTCACAAGTTTTTATTTCGTTAGTTATGCGCTTATTTACAAAACGATTCACATTTATCGTACATATTAATATTATTCTTGCATATTGGTTATGATTATACGTGAACTTGCTTGCAATGTGTTTACTGTTTTTATGGTGGAAGTTACGAAAACGCATACACATAGTGGGAGGGTCCGATGGGTCGTACCTGCGCCGTCTAACGTTACGACTTCGGTTGTTTACGTAAGGTGGTTCTCATTTCCCCGACTTCTGCGGCTTCGGCTAAATGAACGGGAGGACGACACATTATGTTTGAATGTTTATTACATGAAGATATTTGAATCGCACATTTTATATATACGCAAAAACTTATGAAAACTCACCAACATGTGTTGTTGACAAAAAATATTATTTTAAACGTGCTGCAGGTTTATATGATGAAGTGCCAATACAAGATAACTAGTTATATCTTAGGATTATTTCAATAAATAATATTTGTATCATTTCGATGTAATGTTGTTTGTCTCATTATCAAACTATTTGTGTACTTGAGAAATTATGGGATGAAATAAATATATTTTCACTATTAACAGTGTTACGAGCTTATGAGTGATCTGTACGTTGCACCCGGGCGTATTCCGCTTAAAGCTGGGGTGTTACAGGGTTGTCCTCCTGACGGACAGAAAAAACGTTCAAACACCGATTTACTACGTCAGCAGAACACTGTCAGATTCGGAGACAAGATATTCAATGCTGGAAAAACTTGTTCTAGCATTGGTCTATGCAGCACGTCACCTCCGCAGGTATTTTCAAGGGCATCCCATCAATGTTTTGACCGGATACAAGCTCAAGAACGTCCTCAGTAAGCCGGAATTGTCTAGGCGATTGGCCAAATGGGCCATCGAGCTAGGTGAACACGCGATAGAATACAAACCCAGGCCAGCAATCAAGGGGCAGGTGTTGGCGGACTTCGTCACAGAAGTCCAGCAACACAAAGAAAAAGAATGCTTGATCGAGCAACAACCCCGAGCACCTCCGGAACAAGGACAAATTTGGTCGTTGTTCACGAACGGAGCTTCAAGCAGTGAGGGATCTGGCGCAGGCCTCAGGCTAGTCAATCCCGAAAGCCATGAGTTTACATACGCCATAAAGTTGGACTTCAAGAGTACCAACAATGAGGCAGAGTATGAAGCTTTCTTGGCAGGCTTACGGATAGCCAAAAAGCTTGGGGTTAAACATTTGGAAGCCCGCGTGGATTCCATGTTAATTGCAGGACAGATCAACAGCACATATGAAGCAAAAAATGACATCATGGCTTCATATGTGTCACAGGCGAAAGATTTGATGCTTCAGTTCTCCTCATGCAAGGTCATCCTGTTGGTGCATGAATGTCAGTAGTTCATAGTCTAGTGTCTGTAATCGAGTCTGTAATGTTATTTATGTTTTTGTACAAGCGAAGTTGTCAACAAGTTCGCCTAGGCGAACTTGTTGAGTAAGCGAAGTTATGGACAACTTCGCCTGAACATATCAGGCGAAGTTGCCGTGTATTTATATTAGATGTTACGGCTTTGTTAGTTGGTTAATCAGTTCGTGAGTTCAGTTGTTCAAGTTAGTCGTTTTGTAACAGTGATATTTACATCACGTGAGTTCGGTTATAATATATAACGTGTTTCGTGTATTCGTGTGTTTGTGTTCTATACTCGTAACGATCTACGCAGGGATTCCGCACCTGAGTAGACCGCGATATCTCGTGCGATCCGTCCAGGGAACCTACAATTGGTATCAGAGCTTTTGCTCGATTGTGAGGTTCGGGATATTCACGCGGGTATAGATTTCGTCCCGTTTCGACTATTCGCGGGACGTGTTTTCGTGTTTCTAAGTCAATCTTACCTACTATCACAGTATTCAAGCCTTTGCACCATCAAAAACCTTGTTAAATCCAGATTCCAGATCTTCAAAAACGTCCGTGTTCATCAGGCGAAGTTGCCGTCACTGTACGTAGGGTTTCGGCGAAGATATAAGGTTAAGCGAAGTTATCCACAACTTCGCCTACCTTCTCAAGTTCGCCTGTATCAGCGAAGTTATCTACAACTTCGCCTCATTCCTAAGTTCGCTTAACTTAAGCGAAGTTAAGAATCAGCGAAGTTAATCAGCAGAGTTATCAGCGAAGTTCTTCAGCAAAGTTCTCTACAACTTCGCCTACTTCAAGCGAAGTTATCCGTAACTTCGCCTACAGTACTTTAAAAAAAAAAAAAAAAAAAAACTTTTAACTTTTCAGGTTTCTTACTTTTCGGGAAAGATGTCGTCGATCAACATCTCTGAGTTAGTGAAGATGGAAGTTGAAGCATGGTCGGCTACCAAGGCCCCAAGATTGCTGAAGGGAACCGATTTCGTTGCATGGAAGGATCGGTTCATACAGTACGTCAAATACCAGGATGCGAAGATGTGGGTATGCATCCAGGATGGTTATATTCCACCAATTATGGAGTATGAAGGTCGTGACCAAATCAAGAAGTATAGTAAAATGGAAGAAGAAGAGAAAAAGATGTATGAGGCTGAGAGCAAGGCTCATGCTGCTATTACCATGGCTCTTCCACAGGAGATCCTTCATACTTTTAGGAAGTACACTTCAGCAAGGGAGCTTTGGGAAGCCCTTGAGAGCAGATTTGAAGGAAATGTAGGAATCCGGGCTTCAAAAATAAAACTTCTCAAGACCCAGTTCTCAGTCTTCAAGTATTTGAAGAATGAATCATTAGATGATATCATCACTCGATTTTATCATCTGATGACTAAACTAAGCAACTATTCCATTTCTTACAGAGAAGAAGAGATTGTTGAGAAGCTTCTGGATGCTCTCCCACCAAAATGGGAGATGTACACTGTGCTGATGAGGGAAGACAAAGACTTTCCCACATATGATCTAGAAACGGCAGTCAACAAGCTCAGAACCTTTGAGCTTAACAAGGCCAGAAAAGAGACCTCTATGGATCAGGTTCAAGATCCAGGTATGTATGGAGCTAAAGTCAACACTAGCTCAGGCTCAAAGACTGAATCGGCTGCTTACTACTCGAAGGGAGAGTCGGGCCCCAACTCATCACATGAGGGGCATGTGTCAGTTAACACAAATGGGGATGTTTGCTATGTAGCAGCTGGATCTAGTGGTTCTCAACCCCAGGCAAGCAAGAGTAGTTGCTCTTCAAGTGCTCCCAGCAACAACTACTCCAAGATGCCTATGAGTGTCAAGTCTGCTGAAGAGCAGTTTGGCATCTATGCTTCTTTCATAGCTTCCTATAAGAACTATATTCAAGGGAAGATTGTTGATCCAGCTATGTTGGATGAAGATTACGATCAGATTGATGCTGACGATATGGAAGAAATGGATCTACAATGGCAGATGGCCATGATTGTAAGGAGGGTGAGAAGGTTTATGAATAAGACCGGTAGAAAGTTTGTCGGAGGAAGACCAGGGTTCGACAAGTCAAAGGTAAGGTGCTACAATTGTCAACAAAACGGTCACTTCGCAAAAGAATGCAGGAATGAGCGTGTGGAACGAAGTCAGGGTAGGTCTCCACAGCAAAGTGAGGGTAGAAAAGATTACAGTGCCATGATGTCTAGTGCAGATGGAGAATATAACTGGAACCTGCTTTCTAAAGAATCTTTCGAGCAGGCAAATTTGGCAAAGGTCGAAACAGAAGAAAATGAGAAGGCTGCCGGAGCAGAAAAGGCTCTTATGGCAGACGATAATGACAAGCTCTCCGAGGTATGCTCTAAAACTACTTGTTCAAAATGTGAAAACTTGTCTGAGCAATTAGCAACTATTACCGATCAGTATGTTAGGTTGGATGCTGAATTTAAAACCTTAAAAGAAGATCATCACTTTACTAAATCAAGAGAAAATAATTATAAAATTAAAATAAAAGCTTATGAAAAAGATGTTAAA
This sequence comes from Bidens hawaiensis, assembly GCF_021521415.1. Taxonomy (NCBI): domain Eukaryota; kingdom Viridiplantae; phylum Streptophyta; class Magnoliopsida; order Asterales; family Asteraceae; genus Bidens; species Bidens hawaiensis. The sequence goes on from NW_027493043.1 coordinate 232,822, forward strand.
AGTTTAAAAACTAAACTTGCTGAAAAGATTTAAGTGATTGATTTAAGTTATGAGGTTTTAGAAGAAAAGACCAAACTAATTGCTGAGAGAGAAAAACAGATTGCTGACCACCAGGTGAAAGTGGTGGAACTGAATCGAAAACTGGAGCAGTTCAGAAATTCCTCTGCTATTCTTGATCACCTTGTTAGTGATCAAGGTTCCTCTACTAAGAGAGGAGGAATCGGTTATCATGAGGTTCCACCATCGTACAATCACAATTACACTTTAAACCCTAGTGTTCAGAAATCTGTTGATTTTGAGGTTGCTCAGACAGTGCCAATTAAAGTAACCATTAAAGAACCAAATGTTAGTAGAGGCGAAACAAGTTCGCCTGTTTCAAGTGTTGAAATTTCTGATCAGAGTCCTGTCTCGTCAGATTCGGATAAGTCATCCGAGTCTGGTAAGGTAAAAGAGGAGGTTGTGTTACCCAAGAGTGGAGAAAAAGATAAAGTGAATAAAAAGAGTACTCCACTAAACCCGTACGTCCCACCATATGTGAGACGAACGGCCAGTAATATAGCCTCGACATCTAAAACACCTGGTGATAAAAAGGTTGAACATAGGTGTTGTTTTAGATGTAATCAATTAGGACATCTTGTTGCAAATTGCCCTCTGAAGCAGCGATTCAAAGGTGTAGGCCTACTAAAGCTGAGAATAAACCTAATGATAATTATCATACTGCTAAATATGAAAACTGTTCAAAATTCAAAAATGTGAATAATTCAGGTTTTCATAGAAACAAATCTCAGTTTTACACTTCTAATAACCAAACCACAAGCTATAATACTTTCAATTCTCAAAGGTTTGGAAGGCCTTACACTCAATCTTCAATAAGATATCCTAATGGGACTTACAGGAGTTACCGAAATACTAACTTTGGAAAGCCAAAGTTTGGGATGTATAGATCCAAGACCAATTGGTCTTGGGTCCCTAAATTCTAATCTTTTGCTTTATTGTGCAGGAACAGTTGAACAGGGCTGCCAACAATCTTTGGGTTGTAGATAGCGGCTGTTCCCGGCACATGACGGGTAACAAATATTTGTTACACGATTTGAAGCCTGTTCAAGGAGGGAGAGTAAGTTTTGCCGGAGAAAGTGGAGGCAATATTACTGGAAAGGGAATGGTGTCGAACGGAAAGATGACGTTGGAGAATGTCAACTTTGTAGAAGAATTGAAATACAATCTGCTAAGTGTGTCGCAGATTTGTGATAAGGAGTACACCGTTCATTTTACAAAGAACGAGGCGATTGTGTTGAAACCAGGTTTTCAGATACCTGAGGAGTGGATTTTAATGAAGGCTCCACGTGAAAGAAATACGTACACTATGGATATGAGATCAATTGAAATGGCCACGGCAGATTCATGCCTTATGACAAAAGCGACTGAAACAGAGTCCGAATTGTGGCATAGGAGAATGGGACACATTCATCTTCGGAAAATGAACCACATTGTCAAGAATGGGCTTGTGCTGGGCGTTCCCTTGAAAAATTTCAATTTTGATGATAAATGTATAGCATGCAAGAAGGGAAAGCAGCACAAGAAATCCCATCTCACCAAGAAAGTAAATTCAATTTCCAGTACTCTAGAATTGCTTCACATGGATCTCTTCGGTCCCGTGTATGCAAAAGGTCTAGGAGGTAATTCATACTGCTTGGTGATCACTGATGACTACTCACGATACTCGTGGGTATATTTCCTGAAATCAAAAGATGAAACGGCTCAGATGGTGAAGAATTTGATTACCAAAGTTGAGAACGTTATGGATAAAAGGGTTAAGTTCATCAGAAGTGACAATGGAACAGAGTTCAAGAATTTTGAGATGGAGATCTTCTGTCTTCAGAGAGGGATTGAACACCAATACAGCGCTCCTTATACACCGCAACAGAATGGAGTGGCTGAAAGGAAGAACAGAACGTTAATTGAAGGAGCCAGAACTATGCTGGCTGATTCGAAGCTTCCTGTGGTGTTTTGGGCTGAAGCTGTTGCTACAGCTTGTTATGTTCTGAATAGGGTCTTAACTGTTAAAAGACTTGGTAAAACATGTTATGAGCTTATGCATGGAAGAAAGCCCAACTTGAGTGGTCTAGAACCATTCGGGTCCCCTTGTTCGATTTTGAAGACAAATTCTAAATTTGGTGAGGTAGCCGATGAAGGAATCTTAGTCGGTTATGTTGTTGCGACTCCCAACAGACGTGTCTTCAATACATCGACAAGCAAGATTGAGGTGGTGTGTAACACAGATATCACAAGTTACCAACCGCCAAAACCAAGCAACGGACCTGCGGAGTTTTTCGACTATGTTAAACTTTTTAAGTCTTTTAACATACCGGATTTAGATATCTCTGAAGAAGAAGAAAGAGTTGCTACGAAGATGATCCTTGATGAGGAAGAAAATCTATTGCAAAGACAGCTGATTGATAAATGTCAACCTTCCTCATCAATTACTATCGATACCCCTGCTGCCTCAACTGAAGAAGAATTTATCAATCCTTTTCACTCTCAGCATGAAACAACCATTGACGAGCTCTCTTCTAACTTGGAAGACAATTTGCATGTCGGTTCTGTTCCGACCACGAGAATTCATAAAGATCACCCTTTGGAGAATGTGATTGGTGATGTGTCCTCCGGTGTACAAACAAGACGTAGCTTGGATGAGCACACCTGTGTTTACACAAGCATTAAGGAGACAGGAATAATCAACGAATGTTTGTACACCTGCTTTATCAGCCAGATTGAACCGAAAAATTATCAAATGGCTTTAAAGGACAGCTCGTGGGTCGAAGCCATGCAAGAAGAGTTGGCTCAGTTCAAGAAAATGGAAGTTTGGGATTTGGTTGAAAAACCAAAGCATGTGCATGCGATTGGCACAAAATGGGTGTTTAAGTGCAAGAGAGATGAGAAAGAGATTATCATAAGAAACAAGGCGAGGCTAGTTGTGAAAGATTCAATCAACAAGAGGGGATTGATTATAATGAAGTGTTCGCTCCTGTCGCAAGGTTGGAAGCCATTAGATTGTTTTTGGCGTTTGCTGCATATAAAAAGATGAAGGTATTTTAGTTGGATGTGAAGAGTGCGTTTCTGAATGGGAAAGTTGATGAGGTTGTGTATGTTGAGTAGCCTCCGGGTTTTCCTGACCCAGACTTTCCTGATCACGTGTACAAGTTGAGCAAGGCATTGTATGGACTACATCAGGCACCTCGTGCTTGGTATTCAACTTTATCAGACTACTTGCTTGAAAATGGGTTTGAAAGAGGGAAAATTGATAGCACGTTGTTCGTTAAGAGAGAAGGAAGCGACTTCCTGCTGGTGCAAGTCTACGTGGATGACATTATCTTTGCTGCATCTAAAGTCTCCATGTGTCAGGAGTTTGAGGACGTTATGAAGAAAAGGTTTGAAATGAGTGCTATGGGTGAACTAACTTTCTTTTTAGGATTGCAGGTTGATCAGAAGAAGGATGGGATGTTCATTCATCAGACCAAGTATGTCCATGATGTGCTCAAACGATTCAAGATGGATGATAGCACTCCATTCGACACTCCTATCTGCGTCAATCACAAATTGGGTGCTGAGTCAGACGGTGATGCAGATTTGGACCCAACTCAGTATCGGGCTATTATAGGTTCTTTAATGTACTTAACTGCTTCTAGGCCTGATATAATGTTTGCTGTTTGTCTTTGTGCTCGTTTTCAGGCAAACCCAAAGGAATCTCACATGAAAGGTGTGAAGAGGATCTTGCGGTATCTCAAGGGCAAACCGAAGCTGGGGTTGTGGTACCCGAGAGGAGGAGACTTGGAGCTAGTCGCCTACACAGACTCTGATTATGGTGGGTGCAATCAGAGTCGGAAGTCAACAACAGGAGGATGTCAGTTTCTTGGTGGCAGATTGGTGTCGTGGCAATGCAAGAAACAGACTTCGGTCGCAATTTCAACCTGTGAAGCAGAATACATGGCAGCATCCAACTGCTGCTCCCAGGTTCTTTGGATTCAACAACAGTTGCGCGACTATGGTCTGAATTTCTTACTTACTCCTATTTGTATTGATAACACAGCTGCTATCTCAGTAACTAACAATCCCGTGAAACATAGTAAAACTAAACATATTGACATACGTCATCATTTCATACGGGATTGTGCTGAGAAGAAACTGATAGTGCTTGAAAAGGTGGATACGCTTGATAATTTCGCTGATCTTTATACTAAAGCGTTTGATAAAACAAGATTTCAAAACCTTATCGAGCTAAATGGGATGATCAATCCCGAGTAACCATGCTTTTCTTGTAATATTTAAAAAAAAAAAAAGGGTCACTATCGCTTAAAAATATGTCGGTTACATCAGTTTGAAGGACTTGTCTTCGGAAATGTTTTGGTCCTCATTTTCTACTTGTAAATTTTGAGGATAGCCATTAACCAGATTACTGATTGTGACCGGGGCGGTTTATGATGAGTTTTCATTCTTTCGCTAAAAATTAGTCGATCATACTTAGTTATAAGGACACATACTTGTATGTGGTCGGTCCAGCTGATCCATTGGATCTTCGGGATAGCCGTTTACCTGAAAACTTTGTTTTGGTCGGGGCGATTAATGTTAAAATTTAAAAAAAAAAAAATTTGGGAAATGAAATTATTTTTCAAGTCTACTACTTCGTAAGAAGTACGTTTGCTATGTTAAACGGAAAATTGATCCAACCTTGGAAAATGATAGATATACTAACTTTGTGTGCTTAACTAGTGAAGTTATTAGGCTTAAAAGGCTTTAGGACAGTCATTGAATGTCATGGTAACTTTTTATGGTGCGTAAAAGTAGACGTGATACAAACTAAATCTACTTGATTTTACGTGGAAACTCCTTAAGAGTTTTGCATGTCTTCATATATATCTTTCCGAATGATAGGCAGAAAAGCGATTACCCAGTCATACACGAGCCCAGGGGTGGTCTGATTCCCGTGAAGATAGCGTTTCAAGAAACTGCAGTGATCCAGATTCGGGACTTGCAGTTGGTTTACTACTCTGAAGTCTATGTAAATTTATGAGTTATTAAAAAAAAAAAAAAAAAAAAAAATTGAGTTATTGAAACATTCTATAGCTGAAAGTGTCAAGACTTCTCAATCTTAGAGTAAGAAGAAGAACGGGAACCAGATGAAGAGTACTTACAACTTAATCAGACACTGTGGGTCGAGGTCAATTCGGGGTGACTTGGGGAAAGCCAAATACGCTTTGAGGAGAGATAGGAGGCATCAATATTTCTGAGTTGTTGCCCACTTAAATTTTGAGGCATAATTGAACCTAACTCATATCACAGAAACGATGAAAACCATCTTAAGTATATTACCTGCTTACAATCTGTTTCCTTATGTCATAATACAGCTAAACACGGATCTATGTGACAGTCACATACTTAGTATGATTCCTGTTCGGATCTTTTCTAAAACGTAGCAGTCCCTATCGAGACTGAAATTTGATCCCTTATACTTAAAGTGTTTAAATTTTTCTTTTTCTGTAGTTGTATTTGTTTATAACGGGTTACTTGGACTTGATCGTGTCATTTAGTTCTTAAAGGAAAGTTTTATAACTTGATTGAAAAAATGTTAAAATTATAAGGTTAAATTTTGTAAATATAGGCGATGTTGTTGAACAGGCGAAGTTGTAGATAACTTCGCCTAGGCGAAGTTATCCGTAACTTCGCCTGTATAACTTCGCCCCTATATAAGGATTTTCAAGAGTCAAACTGTTCATTATTCTCAAACTCAGCGAACTTATATCATCCGTATACACAGCGAACTTATACTGATCCTACTTGTTATCTTGTTCTTCGATTTCAAACCGATCTAAAGGTTGTTTGGGTTCTTTTATCAAATGTTATATGTTCATTGATGTTAATCTAAGGTTGTTTCGACAAAAGGTTAATAACCTCGAACAACCGATCTTTAAATCCGAGTTCAAAACTTGTTTTACGTGTTCATGAGTAAACTGGTCGTTTAGTTATCCTTAATATCATGTGTTTGAGCCTCCTCAATCGTCAAAGTTAATCGAAACACCGGTTTTCCGGATTTCGATTAACCTTACTGTCGCCGTTTCAGATTCAGGCGAAGTTAAGGTTTAGGCGAAGTTATCCGTAACTTAAACCTGGAACTTAAATTCGCCTGATGCGAAGTTATCCGTAACTTCGCCTGGAACTTAAATTCGCCTGATGCTTAACTTCGCCTGATGCAGAAACTTAAATTCGCCTGAGGCGATGTTGTGGTGGTGCGAACTTAAAGATGAAGCGAAGTTGTTCCCAACTTCGCCCCAACTTTAACTTCGCCTGGAACCTTTTTAACTTAATAATTTTTAGACGAACTTAAAGCTGAAGCGAAGTTGTTCCCAACTTCGCCCAAACTTTAACTTCGCCTATACAGTCTTTATCACAACTTCGCTCATGGTAACACGCGAACTTGTGTTATGCTTTAATGTTTATCTAACTTGGTTCGTTTGTTGCAGATATGGCTGCTGTTGCCGGTGCTGGAGGTGCTGGAGGTGCTGGAGGAGATGACGGAGGAGACAATCAGAGGCAATTCTTCCCGGGTCACAACATGTTCATCACCTTAGACCCGGAAGCGAGTGGTGTGGAGGATTATCGCGAGATAATCACATTCTTCCTACGCTCGAGGATATTTCACGCAATCACGACGACACTGCCGATATCCTTACCCAATATCGAGGACTTCTGGCAGACGGTGGAGTACGATTGTCGTGTTGAGCCCCCGGTCATGAGAGCAACAGTCAACAACCAAGAAGTTCAGTTCTCATCTGAACAGATACGGGTGGCATTACGGTTTGGAGAGGAGACTCGGAACGACCCTACGGAGTTTGTGTCTCCGTTTCGTGATGGAGCGTTTCTACGAATGGGCTATTCTGGTCCATTGGGCGATACCCAGAGACGGAAGGGGTTCCTACTTGATCAGTGGCGCTTCCTCATGCACGTTATGATAGTATGCATGTCTGGGAGGAAGGCGGGCACTGACGGTATGGGTGCGACCATGCAGTCCGCAATGACTGCACTGATCTATAACAAACGTTATAGCTTCAGTCAAATGGTCTTCTACGAGATTGATAGACAGAGGAGGGCAATGGCTCGTGAGCGGTTCATAATGTATCCAAGATTCATCCAGATGATCTTGAACCATGTGGCTCCAGCTTTGCCTCAACGACGTCCGATAAGATACGTGGAGAATGTGAGCAAACGTATCTTTGCTCAATGCCGTACTTCGAGTGCGAGGAGCAAGCCTGGACGTCGTCCAAGGCATACTCCACTCTTCGGGTACTTGATAAACCCGGGGTATGTTCCTGCTGCTGGGGACGAGTTCAGAGATCCTCAACCACGACAGGCGGGAGCACCTCAAGCTGTACCTGCTGCGCCTGTTGTGCCGGCTGAAGAGGATGTTGACCTTGATGCTGCATTTGGCGGCCAAGGTTTCTTCGACATGGATCGTTTTGATCCACAAGAAGATGTGCAGGTCTCTGCTGCACAGGTTAGGGAAGTGAGTGTAACTAGAGCAGCTACGACTGTGGCTGACTCAGATCTTGACGATGTGATGGATGAAGCGAGGAGGATGTTGGTGACACGTGAGAGGACGTTGGGAAAGAGGAAGAGGACGGTGGATGATAGTGAGTCAGAGGAAGAAGAGGAGGACATACACAAGTTGATCAGACGTTCGAGACGTGAAAGGACAGGTGCTGGTATGGGAGCTGGAGAGACTTCACGTGTTATACGTTTTGCTCCATCCGCACTGTCAGGTATGTCAATTGTTCCTACTTCTATACAGGTTACAAGCGCTGCAGATGTTCCTGTGGTGGCTACATCAGCTGTTGGCATCCCATCCACTACACTACAGACAACGACTCCGGAGATTGTGTCGTTACCACCTCCAACGCTTACTCCTTCAGAGGTGGTGGCACAATTTGTAGAGTCGACGGTCGTCGCAACTGCAGGGTTGTCGGTCACGATACCACCTGCGGTTACGTCCACAACTGCTTCTGAAGTCCCGGTTGCGTTCGAAATCCCTGCTGAGTATACTCCAGATACGTCTAATTTGAGATTTGATTTCGATGCAACCATCTCAGACTTGGAGAGAATAGCTGCACTTGAGCGGGTCGTAGCAGAGCAATCAAGGATCAACTTTATCCAGACCCAGGCTATTCAACGCCTTGTAGCAGAAAATCAACTACAGTCGTCCCTCCTGGTTGAGCATGGGAAGATTATAGATGCTATGAAGGCGTTCTTGGCATCTCAGGGGGAGACAGGCTGTAGAGGCGACGAGTTGAGGACTAAGAAGAGAAACGACAGAGACGATGATCCTAATGCACCGAAAGGTGCAGGTGGTGAGTTGCCAAGAACTACTCAAGCTCTTGGGACTTCCACAGCTCAGGGGGAGTCTGCAGGTGCAGTTGGTGGTGATGAGGTGGTGATGGTTGATGATGATGATGATGTGATTGATGCGTTGAGAGAGTTAGATGATGACATGCTAGATGATGATGTATTTGATGATGATGTGCTGCCGTGTGAGGAGATTGAGAAGATTGGCGTACAGATTGTGATTGAAGATGGGATAGAAGAGGGGGAGATAGTAGAAGAAGACGTTGAACACGAGATCCCAGATGTTGAGAAAGCCGACATGGGTACTGAGATGGATGAGACTGAGTGGGAGGAGCAGCCTAGGTGGAAGGAAGGCTATGCTCATTGGTTTATTAAGACCAAGAAGCCTGCTGTTCCAACCATGTTCAAGAAGAGTTATAACATCAAAGGCTATGCTGAGTCGAAGAAGGGAATTATCTGTTGGATATATGATGAACAGATAAAGTTGTCTGTGGTGAAGCGTTTTGATGGTATTCAATACTTCAAGAGAACCTTGAGATCTCTCAATACATTGCCGGAATGTGAGGTGAAGGATTTGGCCAGGTTGAGCCTGATAAATAGAAGTGACGACAACATGGCAAGAGTGATTGGGAAGATCGTGTGGAAAGAAAGCATAAAAGAGAAGAAGTTTGAATTATTAAAGCCACAGAAGGGAAAGCTCGTGGAGGATACAGAAAGGGGAATGAGAGCAGATGGCAAGCCATGGATGGTGATGAAGTACAAACCGATCCGATGCATCAAGGAGGTTCCAATGAAGACTATGCCTCAAGATGTGTTGAAGAATCTAAAATGGTGGTACGTTGATTGCCAGACTGCTGAAGCCGTGATGGAAGACGAAGACGAACAAGAAGTGCTGAGGGTGTATGATCCGATGCATCTTGTTAACTTATCGAAAGCTGATCTGCAAGTGTTGAATGAAATGAAGATATTCTATATTCCTGCTTGGAAGGACGAAGCAAGGAAATATCAGCGAGTAGTCACGGTATGTGTTAGAGAAGGAGTGCATGCGTGAAGATACAGGATTACAAGACAAGAGCTTAAAGATCAAGATATGAAGCTACTGCCAAGGGGGAGTCTGTTGGTGCATGAATGTCAGTAGTTCATAGTCTAGTGTCTGTAATCGAGTCTGTAATGTTATTTATGTTTTTGTACAAGCGAAGTTAGGCGAACTTGTTGAGCAAGCGAAGTTATGGACAACTTCGCCTGAACATATCAGGCGAAGTTGTCGTGTATTTATATTAGATGTTACGGCTTTGTTAGTTGGTTAATCAGTTTGTGAGTTCAGTTGTTCAAGTTAGTCGTTTTGTAACAGTGATATTTACATCACGTGAGTTCGGTTATAATATATAACGTGTTTCGTGTATTCGTGTGTTTGTGTTCTATACTCGTAACGATCTACGCAGGGATTCCGCACCTGAGTAGACCGCGATATCTCGTGCGATCCGTCCAGGGAACCTACACATCCACATAAAGAGAAGCGAGAACAAATCAGCAGATGCTCTTAGTAATATGCCTTCAACAAACTTCGAACATTTTGCCAAAGACATCTGCATCGAAATATTGGACTGCCCGTCTGTTTCGCAACACCAAGTTTTAGTGATCCAAACGGGAGTGGAATCTTGGACGACACCCATTATAGCATACCTGTCATCCAGAGCCCTCCCAAAAGGAAAAGCTGCGACCCGGAAGATTAAACACAAAGTCTTGAACTATCAGATACATGACGGTGTTTTATACCGACGTTCCTTCCTCGGACCACAACTTCGATGTGTGGACGCCGAGGACGCGAACTATCTAATCAGAGAAGTTCATGAAGGCATATGTGGTCTTCACACTGGCCCGCACATGGTCGTAGCGAAGTTAATGAATTCCGGATATTATTGGCCAGGGATGCATCTGGACGCTGTGCACGAAATCAGAAAGTGTGATTCTTGCCAACGTCATGCTCCCAACACACTACGACCAAAGAATGAGCTTGTTCCAGTTACTTCGGCTTGGCCGTTCCAGAAATGGGCTATCGACATAATGGGACCTTTCCCTAAAGCCCCCCGGACGCGTCAAATTCATGATAATAGCCATCGACTACTTCACGAAGTGGGTGGAAGCCAGACCGGTTGCTTCCATAACAGCAGCAAGTGTTAAGAAATTCCTGTGGGAATTCATAATCTGCCGGTTTGGTCTTCCCCTGGAACTCCTTAGCGAAACAGAACTCAGTTCGTGGACAATGGGCTACAAGAATGGTTAAAAGAGTTACACATTTCTCAAATCTTCACCTCTGTAGCCCATCCGAAAGCGAATGGTCAGGTTGAGAGAACCAACCGGACGAACAAGGAAGGAATCAAAGCAAGGTTAGGGACTAAACGGACGGGCTGGGTTGACGAATTGCCCCATGTACTATGGGCCTTCCGCACCCAAAAGAATTCCAGCAATTCTGAAACCCCCTTCAGTCTAACCTACGGCATAGAGGCCATGATTCCGGCCGAGATTGGAATTCCATCCGCCAGAGTTTTACTGATTGATGACAATGATCATGAACTCCGGATGAACCTTGACCTCCTCGAGGAGAGGAGATAACTAGCATCGATCCGCGAGCACAATTACAAACGCCAGTTGCAAAAGTATTATAAATCGCGGGTCCAAAGATGTGAGTTCGATGCGGGAGACTTTGTCTTCCGCAATAATGAAGCCTCCGGGCAAGTTAGCCCCGACTTGGGAAGGACCTTATAAAATTTAGAAAGTTTTACCTAAAGGTGCTTACAAGTTAGAAAAGTTGGATGGGACTGAGATCCTTAGAACTTGGAATGGGGCCCAACTAAAGAAGTGCTACATATAGTTTGTTTTTCTCTTTTGGCCTACATGCCTAATTAGATATTCACAACTTATGTAATTTCATCTTTTGTAATTCGACTTATGCCTCATTTATGGAAATTTTCATTTCAGTCATTTACGACTTGTATTATTATGTAATCCTTTATTGGTATACAAAGAAGATCCTACAAACACTTATATTATGAAAAATAAACAAAGTGTATCGGATGCAAAAACAAGCCTTCTTTATTCATGCAAATGAGGATTACAACAAAGAGATTAATTACAAGGAAAGGAAAATCTATTTATGGCGCGACATCATTATGTCCCGCGCCCTGGTCTTCCGCATCATCAGCATTTTCTTCATCTTCTTCCCCAAGATCAAGAAGGTCCTTTAGCTGCTCGATGTTGTCCTCTCTGTTCGCAAGCTCGGATATCTGCTCCGCCAAGGAAAATTTTAAGGAATCAAAGTCCTTTGTCTTCTGGACAAGGACGGCAACAGTATCTTGGCCAGCCAAAATATACTCTTCAGGAATCCTGGAAGTCGAGCCAAACTTGTAGCCTTCCTCGAAACCTAATTGGCGCCCAGCTTGCTTGGACGCCTTCAAGAGGACAGCAACGCAATTCCCAAGTTCGTCACTCGCTCGGACATCAGCGATGACCTGTTGGGACAATTACATATAAGTAACTTCAAGTACTTAGATTATTCATAACAAAACAAGGTACACACCTTGGGCATTCCCACCGCTAGCAGCCATTTCTGGTCCGCCTTGGCCTGGACAAGCTCCATCTTATGGCCGGCGCACTCTAAAGCTTGCTCTTGGTTCTTAGCAGCAAGATCAGTCAAGCACTTCTCCTTAGCCACTGATTCAGCCTGCAAGTTTTTGTTCAATTCAGCTTCCTCAGCATTGGCGCGAGCAACTTTCTCCGCTTCTAGTGCTTGACTGATCTCCTTGGCTTCATTAATGGCCTTGAGAGCTTCTTCCTTGGCATCAGAAGCTGCAGCCGCCAACTCATCCCATTCTTTGTTCATCGCCAACCAGTCTCGGGTTATTTCTTGGCTGGTGGAAATCGTATTCGCTATATGATAGGAGTTAGAGTTTAATAACTCTTGGCGAATACGACGGCGATGACGCTCCTTCTCAGCAGGCGGAAGACTCTCCCGCAAATACTCGAAACATAAGTCCACGTCACAGAACGTTGAATCCCGACGTAATGACCAATGTGGTTGGTACGGTGTAGAATCTTCCTCCTGAGGAGCCGGAGAGGTCTGGGGTCCATACGTGAAGGCACTCACGCCTCCTTGATCCCTAAAATGATGGACGTTATAAGAAGGTGGCATACTAATATGTTCAGTATTGTCAACCTCCTTATTCTTCAGAGGGGAATCATCTGCCACAACAACCGGATCTTTAGCAGTGTTCGGAGGTGGTGGTGGCGGAAGAGGAGTTGAACCCCTCAAACCTGCAGCACCTTCAGAAAGGTCATCCAGGTTCACTGAATAACTTAAAGAGTTGGTTAGAAACATTCTAATCCACAACAGTTAACAAATGATAAAAAATTTTAACTTACCCAACGAAGGGTCTTCTGCTTCAAGCTGATCCAAACACGCCTCCAAAGCAGCAGGTTTCGCCTTCTTGGACTTCTTCTTAGGGGCGGCCTTGGCAGGGTTAACCTTGCGCTTGCCGACCACCTTTGAAATGTCCGCATCAACAATTTGAGGCTCACATTCAGTGGTGACATCATCAAGCGCGAGACGTTTGCCTTCCGCAGCAGCGTTAACATTGTCTTGACCCGCTGTCTGGTTGGTGGTGGCTCTATGGTGGGTAAGACCTGCAGTTGAGTCTACAGCGTTATTAACGTCAACTGAAAAACTTCCTTTCCAAAGTGATGACTCTTCGATGGACGAAAAGAGTACAATCACTCCGCTAGAATAATGGCAGTCACAGGTCGAGGTTGGAGAATGCCCTCACCTTTTTGGATGCATTCCTCAACATAGTCCTCACCTTTGGCGTACATCGCCTCGGAAACTACTGGTTCCGAGCGAAACGCGGTGGGAAACAAAAAAGTTAGTGTTGGTGCGTTCCAAGAAAGGCGCATCCCTTGGATCGACTGGGTGGCGCACCATCATTCCCCCCTCATGATCCAACAAAGTATCGAAGGAAGAACCCTCACCTGAACAAATAATGATAACAGTCATAAATCAGAGGTATATCAAAGCAAGAGTAAAAGTACTCCCAAACTTACTTTTGTCAGTCTTCTCGTAGTAGGGCTCCAACTCCGGGAACGGCCATAGTCGGCTCATATTCGCACTCAACATCGCCCCCTCATGGATTGGGCGCATGGGAGTTGGAGTGGCAGTCAGGGTTGTAAACTAGGAAAGCCCCTCGTACGCAGCAGCCAGAACCACCGGCATGGCATCTTCCGCCTTCCGACGGGTCATCGGGAACGGGATAACTAGTTGTCAAGATCGATTGGAGGAATTTTGTTACCGGAATCCGGAAGTTACCCGTCGTAAAATGGTCTATGTACACAGCCATCTTCTTCGGCGGTGGACTGGTGGCAACAGAACCCTTCGCCGGACGTTGTGGTTCCCATTCAGGTGCCAGACCGTATACGTTAACAACTTCATCAAAGTCCTTATCTTTAAGGCTTACAATGACATCCTGAATGGTGGGGGTACCCTTCTTTTCTCCAGCCATTTAAGTAAGAAGAACAAAGAAATCTCAGAAAGTTTTAAGGCTTGAAGGTTTGAAAGAAGAAGAGTTTGAAAGTGATAAGAGTTGAATGAAATCACAAGTGATATATTTATACTTATCGCAATTAATGCGACTAATGGAGTGCCAGAGGAGAGTGAAACCGCGGACCGCCAGATGACTGACACGTCAGGCGGGAGATTCAAGAAATTGCAAACAAGTTGTTAAGGGCGTCATACATGTCTTATCAGTTGTCTCTAAGAAGTTTCTCTCTCCGCCACGTCATCATGATTATCTAACTCTCAAAAATTTCAAATTTCAAATTTCAAAAAAATCTCCTAAAGATATTTTGCTTAAAACAGTTGGATACTCACAAAAGACAAAAAACTTCTCTCATTAATTACTCAAAAGATGATTACAAAAGTGGAAAGAAGAATTACGAGGGTTTGAGGTCGTTTTGTCTTCCGGAGCCTTCGATGACGTGTCTTTCGAAGAGTCATTCTCAGACTCCTCACCTAAGTAGCTCCTCAATTGCTGCACGCCGTCATCGGCGGAAGCAAAAATCCGGAAGCATACTTTGAAGTGGGAAGATCAAGTCGTCATGCTCTTTAATCCTTATGGCACGTTCTTGCTTGACGTCAAGGCCATTAAGCGGATGATCCTTAAATGTGCGGTTACTTTGATCATAGGTCATCCCTTCATGGAAACCTCTCACACGTCCAAGCGAGGAAGAAGCAGCCATCAAATTGGCAAAGCTATCAGTAAGCTCCGCACTTCCCTTGACGTGGCGGATGACCTGTCAGAATAAAAACATAAGTATTGAACATCAAAGGTCGAGATAGGAAATGATCATCAAAGTGGGAAAACTTACAGTATCAACTCCCGAGTGAGGAACCACTGACGGTCTTGTTCCGCGCGCTCAGCTCGCATCCGGAACGCTTGGGATTCCGCAGTTGTTTCCCCTCGAGCGTGCAGGAGGGAATCATAAGCAGCTTGCATCTCTGCAGCACTTTTGTCTCTGAGCTCAACTTGCTCCCTCTGCAACTTCAAATCCGCTTCAAGCTCTTGGATTCGAGTGCCTTGAAGGGTCACTTGATTTTCCAAAGCTGAATTTGCCTCTTGAGCCCGGGCCAAATCATCTTTTTCTCTCTGAACCTTAGCCCTGGCAGCCTCAAGAAGAGAGTTCTACTTTTCACATGCCTCCTTCCATTGGCGGGCAGCGGTAGCGTTCCGATATTGCTAGCCCCTGAGGGCGATCTCAGCATCGGTCTGCTTCCACTTTGCAGTATTAGCCACTACACGGTGTGCCTCGGCCTCTTTCTTCGCAGCTTCAGCGTCTCGACGAGCTTCCCCCAGCTTCCCGCCTAAAGTACACCATTCACATAAGATTTCCTGCTACAAGCCAAATAGTTAGCCAAGGAAAATGAAAGATCAGTGTGAAGGTCATGGTGGGAGCGGTCACGTTAATACGCCATTTTAGCAGGCGGCGTACAATGTGTGACAAAGCTCATACAGGTCCCGGGATCAGTAAACAGGGACCCATTAGTAATATCCCATGGAGGGACAAACAAGTCAAACCTATCTCCCAAGTTCGCATCCCCATAGTAACAGGAACCTGAAGGTTCAAGATGAACTGGGATGGAGGATGGTTGTTGTGGAGGAGGACGAGGAGGAGACTCATTAATCCTGTAACCCTCCGTATTCACAGCAGGGTTGTCCCCATGATCAACAGTAGCACTTCCAGTCTGAAAAAGATAAGCAAAACGATTATCAGTTTCAGACTGAACAACGGGCTCAGCTATAGCAACATCAACCGGAGGAGTCGGTGGCCTTTCTCCGGTAGTCGTCTCAATTAGAGGAGACGTTGGCCGATCCTCCGTGACAATCTCAGTAGGAGGAGTGGGAGACTTGTCCTCCGCCTCTCTTTCCGGAGGAGGAGATGGCTGTTTCTCCATCTGAGGAGTCGGAGTGGGCAACCTGTCAGACACATCCTCCGAGAAGATCAACGGATTTGCATAAAAATATACACTTAGCTAACACCCCAAAATAGTAAAGAACTCAAAGGGTAACACATACCTTCTACCGTGTCAATGCGCTCAGCAAGTCTGTATTGGGGCTTCCTGTGACGCTGGGATTTTCGTTTCTTTTTCGAAGGCCTCGCTTCAACGTCCGCATCCTTTGAACCCACATGACTCTCCTGAAAAGATGAAAAAGCTCTCTTCTTCTCCAACTCTGCCAATAAATGGGAGACAGAAGAAGATTCAGGGCATCGTCATCGAAATCCCTCTCCTCTTGAGAGGTATGTAACTCAGACGAATCACCATCATCATCACTCGACAATAGAATGGCGATCATCCCATCAGAGGTAAGAGCATTAAGCGGATGAGGGTTTAGAGTATACGCACCTGTTTCGAAGGTTGCGTCCGAGACAATGGGCTCAGCCCGCACCTTCTTCTAAAAAAGGAACCGAGCTTTGGTTTTCTCAAGGATAGGTTGGTCCCTCGCATCACGAATGATTTTACGGCCACAACCTCTATCCTCAAAAAGGGCATTTAGCATTGAACCTCGACCTGAAATGATAAAAATTTAATAATAAAAAGCTTCGAGGAAGAGAAAAACAACAAAGATAACTTACGTTCATTCAAGTCAATGAAGACAGGTTCCATAAACTCCGACGGCCATAAACGGCTCATGCCTGCCCACACTAAGGCTTCCTCAGGCAACGCCTGCATTGGCGTCGGCTCCGTCATTAAAGTTCGAAACCAATCATGTCCATCATGAGCAGCCGTAACAACGTCCGGAAGAGCTAAATTGACCTGACGACGGACCATGGCAACAGGCACCACGTCCTCCGAGATCCAGAAAAACTTATTACGCCAGTCGGCGAACACCTTCTCAACCTCATACCCAATGCTCCGATCAGAGAATCTTTGACATGTATACCAACCATCACGGTTGGTAAGACGGGGAATCGGTCAAGGTGTGGCACCATATCACGTGCTATACATACGAATTCGTCATGGCGAATTCGCATTACAGTACGTGGATGCAACTGGGATAAATGAATCCCATAAGCAGTTAGCACCTTCATAAAGAATTTCATTTTGGGAAAACGAAAGTTCCCACAGACGAAGTAATCAGCATTGACAACCATTTTACCAGGTTATGACAGGCTGGCTATGGAACCAGGAGAAGGAAATTCCGGCTCCCACTCCGGTGGAATGCCATACGTCTCTAACAACTTCTCATATTCTGAGTAGTCCCACGAAACTTCTATCTCATCGAATTCAGTTTGAAAGTTTGACATTGCAGAAGGTTTTGATGAAAGGATAAACAAGAAAGTTCAGTGCTTTATCAGAAAGAAAGCAAAGAAGATAATCAGCAAATAAAGGCGATAAAACTTCGACTGGAAGATTTCTCTCTTTATTTATACTCATCGCAATTAATGCGATGCGATATGAACAGTGGAGAGAGAAAGTCATCGCCTGATCACCAACCGCCACGTCACGCGGGAGATTCGAAAAAGAGAAAAAGTTGCACAGACGGGTACAGTAACAGTCGTCAAAAACTAACTATCATATGTTCACGCGCCTGCGAGTGGTCAACTTGTCCTTTTTTCATGATTATCTATACCAACAGAAGATATTTTCTACCTAACTTCAAAATTCAAAAACCCCCAAAATACATTAGGTCCAAAATTTCACCCGCATAAAGACTTCACACGGAAGAAACACTGGACTGGGGGACTTATAGAGGTAGGGTACCAAAAAGACACAAATACCCTTAAGTACCACCAGCGGGTCATTGAGGAACCTCTCATATATCACCCGCGGGATATACGGATCACCCGCATATCACGGGAGAGGAAGAACGTCCTCGTACCCCACGCGGAAGCATCCTGGCAGCCTCAGAAGTCATCCGCAGGACAGGACATCTGTCCGCCAAAATGACCGGAAGGAAATGCCAAACTACCCTCTAGAAGAATGTCCACAATTGTTACTTGAAGAATACGTGACTTGCCTACCAATGAATGACAGACACCTGGCCAGGTTGTTATAACCGTGCACATGGCCAGGGTGCAATCCGTCCTATCATTGGGCGACACGTGTCCAGGTTGTTATACCCATGCACATGGGACGTATAGCTCAACCTATCATAAGAGGACACGCGTCCAGGCAGTTATCAAGATCTTCTAAAAGAGGACAGCTGGCCCAGTCACCTTCTTGCATCCTTCGGCTATAAATACCTTGTCAACCTGCATAAGGTATTCATTCACTCACTTGCATTCTGACTCAATTATACTCTGACTATACTTAGTCTATTTTCTTCAATACTTTCTCCTTTACGAACGTTACTGATTCTCACGCCGGAGGGTGTTTACAGGAAGACCCCCCCCCCCCCCCCCACTTTTTCCTTCCTGTAACGAGACTCACGGTGTCTGTTTTGCAGGTTCCAGTCACTGGACTTTGGGAAGTTGTACTCATACTGTGTTAGTAATTATCATATCTTACCTTGTGGACTCATTGGATCCAAGACCCATTCCAGGGGATCGGATCCGTGTTTCTTCACCAATGTTGTTTTGATAAATGAGCAACACACCCAAAAGGATTGTCCAAAATTCAAAAATTAGAATGCTAGAGGAAGATCCATGAAAACCCGTAAAGATTCACTTAGTTACCCTTATGTTCTTGTACTTGTCAATACTAGAACCAAGTTAAGTTTAATCTAAACGATTAGAGTTAGTTCTTGCCATAAGACCAATATATTTAGAGGTATTCATTAAGTTTATTTATGGAAAATCGCTAGTCTTAAGTGACTTTAATCTTTCGATAGAAACCCATAACCTTTGCAATGATACCTATCGAATTAGACAACCCCGTTATAGACATAGGCTAATTATCTGAAAATCATGCTAAGACTGTGGTTCGGGAAGGCCAGTGTGTTTACCACTCGCCAATGGTGAAACCCTAGCAATCCATGGTAATCAGCATGATACCAAATTGATGATTAATACCAAGACACGCAAGTTATTGCATGAAGAATACCCTACGCCTTGAAGATATGCTTACAACACAAAATTATGTAGAAGTTTTACCCGTAGATTTTCCTAGATAATTCCCGTCAAGACACATCAAGTTTAGACTAGATCTTGTACAAGATGACGCACCGATATCTAGATCTCCGTACAGATTGGCGTCATTAGAAAAACAATATCTATTCAAACAACTCCAGGAACTTGAACTGAACAAACCAACCATTAAAATTCGATGCCCATTATCGAGAATGATGATCTATTTGATTAGTTTCAAGGTAAACCTGATCCATACCCGAAAATCGATTTACCAACTAGATATCAATAGAATAAGACTTTCTAAAGACATTTAGAAACACAATAGGACCATCATAAGTTTGTAAGTCATATCGGTCAGATTGACAAATAAGTCGTAATGTTCTTGAATATCATGAATAAGATATTCAAATCTTACCTGGATGATATAAGCATATTTACTCATGAACCAAGAAAATTCAGGAACAACACTTTAAACTGAATTGATGATAGCTAAAGAATAAAAAATTGTATTCTCTAAGTATGATTTATGGATTTGGGAAATTCATTGTGTTACACACATAATCAGTAAGAAAGGTATTCATGTAAAGATTGAAGCAATTGAGGATTTGGAGACACCAAGGTCTCCTACCGAAGTGTGACAATTTTGAGGCCTTACTGGGAATTATTGGAGATGTGTAGTTAAGATTAGCTTGACCTTTGACGACATTAACCCCAAAGGATAAGAAGTATGCCTGAAACAATAAGATAAGATGAAGCTTCTCAATTACTGAGCCAAAATTTTGTAATGCACTATCTTGCCCCTTCCAGAAGGAACACATAGATTTGTAGTGATTGTGATGTTTTACGCTTAGGTCCTGTATGCATGCTTATGCAGAAAGACAAAAGATAATAGACTATGCATCATGATGACTTAGTGTGCATAAGAAGCATTTTACAACTCACATTTTAGAGCTGGGAGTTATTATTTTTACTATAAAAGACCTGAAGACACCCTCTTTACATAACAAAGTGTATGAACTACACCAACCATAAGGATTTTCTATGTGTTGTAGATCAAATGGAATTCAAAATGGGGCAACCCATTGAAGTAGAACTACTTAATAATTACAATTGCGATATTTGATACCACGCTGGTAAAATGAATATTGTAGCTGATGATTGAGTATAAAAGAAAAGCCTTCACATATATGTACGTTGGGATTAATGTTAAAACAAGTCATACAACTCAAGATTGGAAAAGTATAAGGCAAAGCCTTGAAGAAAGAGAAATCTAAAACTGATTGAATAAAGTTTAGATTCCTCGATGTGAATTAGTATTAGACGAACGCATAAGTCTAAATGCTCAATTCATCATAGATTTCATAACGAATTCCCACAAACACCTAAGTAAGAACGACACTCTCTAGGTAATAGCAAAACGATTAGTTCATTCTCTAACCATTAGGAAAAAGATAAGATGGAGAAAATAATTGATTCCTAACGGAAAGAATGATAGAGTAATCTTGTAAGGTAAAATGACAATTATGGTTCCGGAACATAATTGTGAATTTACATGTGCATTTGAACTCTAATACGGCTTTCTATGTCAAGGATCGGGTTAACTCTTCAAGAAGCTATGAAATACTCGTCTACCATTGGCTTATTTTCTTTAAGCAATTATCTTTCAGCATTACAATTTCTCCATTGCTAGTCTTATACGGAAACAAAATTTGTCAATCATCACATTACTAAGCAAACCTAGAGGGAAATTGAGTCTTCATTATATTAGACTCTTTCGAAATCGCCAATCGAGTTGGTCCAGTTGTGTGTAGGCTCGAATTACCTCCGACATTTATTAGAATAAGTGACATGTTCCATGTATTAAATTTAAGGAAATGTCTAATCATTCCTATCAACAAGAGTCCATGTGGACATCATGATTCGATTCATAGAAGAACCTACATAAGTTATGAATAAGAACATTCATAAGCTTAGGCGAAATTTAATCAAGTTAGTCAAAGTCAAGTGGAATTCAAGACTTGGTCATGAGTTCACTTGAAAATATCTACAATAGATAAAAGGAATATAACTTCATCTATCTCTGATAAGATCAGACTCAAGTACTACCTCCTAAATTTTCAGGACGAAAATTCATAAAGGAGGGGAGAATGTGACACCCGGCTAAAAATTAGCCTAAACCGCGACTAATATAATCTCGATTAGAAATAAAATTCCGTCATTATAAAAAAAATATTCTTTATTATTGATATAGACGTTTCAAAGTCAACAAAAAGTGCAAAAATCGCCACGTAACGAGCCTGACGTGGAATAACCTCGGGTAACGAGTCAAAAAGTAAATAAATCATTAAAGGTACTAAATGATCTCAGAAAATTAAAATACTTATTAAAGTAGTCGAGACAATGTATAAACTTAATTTTAGAAGGCTCGAATAGCAAAAATTGCAATATTAGAAACCGAGTGTCGGTGGACGACCCGGTAAGGACCCAACGTCAACTATTACCAAAAATTAGTTTCTTATGCTTGTATTATCAAGTCCAATTTCGTTCAAAGTCTGACAAAAATTATTAGAAACAGGATTCGTTTGATTAGCTAAAATCCGTTATACGTTAAAACGGAAACTTAAGATTATTGTTTAAAACCCACATTTTCCCCCTTTCCCTTTCTCTCTTGGCCGACCAAACCCAACCCCACCACCCCTTTTGACCAATCACACACAAGACAACACATATACATGCAATGATGGCACATGATACTTGGAAGATTACTATGGTGACACATACCTACTTTACACTCCAAATCATCACTCTACTCCTTCCTCACTCTCTCTATATACACGACACACACACACACACTCCTCACACACACAATTTCAAATAATAAATCACAAACACACACACATACAATCCACAATCAAGAACTATGGAGGTTTAAATCAAAGAACAATAGAATATTAAGCTACTGGGAAGGATTAATCTAGGAGGCACACTACACCACTTATTCTTAACAACATTTTCATCTTTAGAAATCTCAAGGAAACAATTGGATTCCTTCAAGTAATTTTATTAGAGCGTAACTTTTTTCCTATTTGTGATAATAGGTTTCAAAGGATTACTCGATGATTATGGTAAACACAAACATCTTTAGGAGTTCAAGGCCGTATGAGTGGAAGAGCAACGAAGTCAATCAACTGTAACTCATCTTCTTCAAGACACGTTAAAAAGCTTTTCATCCATGTAAACTGATAGTGGGTTTATGCTGTTTTTTTGGAGGATCTTACGAAGAAACTGCCCTCCTCCTAAGTAAATAGTTAATTTATTTTAGTTATATTTTGTTGCATTCTTCCAAATAAATCATTTATACTTTTTTTTCTTAATTAATTAACTATAGATGGGATACTGAAGGTGGAGCATATGGTTGGCCAAGAGGCAACATAAATAATTGGTACATCAATTAATCTATTCTTATATACCAAATAAGTATTTTAATTTAATCAAACATAATATCATAATGATTAGGATATTTGAATGGGAGGATGGATTATGTGACTTTGCAGCCTCGATAGCTGGAGACACAAGCTCCAGTGATTGTCCGGCATATTCATACCACGGATACCAACAATACCAAGTGCTTCAATCGGAGCTATTTGGGAAGAAAATGTGAGTGATTTTGAATGTGTACTCGCTTTAGAGGTATTTCATTTATTACACTTTCTTTCTATTAATGACATTTTACATTCTCAAGTGATATTGGTCCACTGCTTGGAACTTGCAGCTAAGACACATATGTTTGGATATGGGAAGGCTTACATGTGAACGCTTACTTGATTGTGTTTCTTAGTTTCGTTGTGAATTGACCATCACTTGCTTATTAGATAGAATAATGAAGCGACAAATTCTGCGGACTCATGTTCAACAGTTGTAAGTTTTCTACTATTCTTCTATATTCTACTCAATGATTCTCATGCTCTCATGTTTGCGTTTGTTCTTTCGTTAAGAAAATGAACATGTTCGTGTTTGTTTATATATGTTCGTTAACAGTATAAATTTTAGAATAAGACTTTACATTTAAATAAATGATTAAACGGGTTGACAAGTTTATCTTTATTAATAATAATTATTTTTACTTTAAATTTAAACGGGTTAACGGGTCGACGCAGTTAATTAAACATGCTGCGTATTGTAACATGTGAGTGTTATTCATATGTAGTTCAAACCAGTGTTTTATTTTTAAAAACGGTACCGGTTTGGTTCGGGTCAAAACATGCATTTCAAAAAGGTACATGTTTGGTAACAAGCCAAGCTGAATTTTTTTGTAACAAGGCAAGGCGAGCTCAGTTCATGTTGGTGCATGTTTTGTGACCGTCGCTATGCAATTCTGTTCAGCGTTGTGGAAGTACGAAGTTAGAGCAACTTCGCCATAGGCGAAGTTGTAACAACTTCGCAATAGGCGAAGTTGTAACAACTTCTGCCATAGGCGAAGTTAGAACAACTTCGCCTACAGGCCCAAGCCCGCGAAGTTTATATATATATATATGTGTGTCGTGTTTAGGGTTAGAAATCCAGAAAGTTGAGTGAGTTTAGTGATCAGTTCAAGTAGCTAGAGAGAAACCGAGAGAGAGAGAGTCGTGTGGGACGACCCGAGGTAGAGCTCACCTCGGGTCGGCCGTCATTTGTTTTCATGTTTGGTTTGTAAGTGTTTCGGTTATTATGAAAAGATCTGCAGATGTGTTTATTCCATTCGTGTGTTTGTTCGTGTATGTGTTTGTGTGTAATCGTGTTCTTCGTCTTCTACACCATAAACGAGTCTAGGAGGATTCCGCACTCCTAGACCTCGTGCGGATCTCGTATCGATCGGCGACGCCCCGCGGGGAACCTACAAGTGGTATCAGAGCCTTAGGCTCTTATGCTATGGTTCGAGATCTGCGTTTTGGTGTTTCTGGCACGTTTCTGATGCGTTTCTGGCCGATCAGCGCCGCAGGCGAAGTTATGGGGATCAGGCGAAGTTGTCGCTTAAATTTTAGGGTTTAGGGAAGATATAAGGTTAAGCGAAGTTATTCACAACTTCTCCTTCCTCACAAGTTCGCTTATCTCAGGCGAAGTTATCTGTCAGGCGAAGTTTTGGACAGGCGAAGTTATGGACAGGCGAAGTTAAGGAAGAGCGATGTTGACTTTAGGCGAAGTTAACGAAAAAAAAAAGTTTTTTGGAGTTTTCGTCTGTATGGCCAGGTGTACACGATTATTGTGAGACCGGAGATGTTGTTCTGTCAACGAGTGAAACTTGTTATCTTTGGGTCTTACGTGTGAACAAATACGTGTCAACTCTGGATATGGAGTTGAGTTTGTGAATGGGATATTGATTGAAACTGGATATTGACACATATTTGGGTGTTTGTGGGCAATGAAATTGTTGTTGTTCGAGGTTGACCAACTGAAGAAAGTCAAATTGAACTGAAGGTTTTCGTCATTACTGGATTGCGGTCAGAGCATATTATTTATGTTATTTTCAAGGCGTGCGAGAATTGGATCCTGAAACGTGATGCTTATTTATTAGAGTGAAAATTCTGGAACAAGTTGGATTTAATCGGGATTTAAAGTGTTTATGTTCTTGATCGTTATCCCTGGTGATTGAAGATGCTTCGGATTAATTAATGGTCATGTGTGTTAGATTCTGTTAAGGTGGTTTTGTGATGAAATTGATCACTTGATGTTGAGTAGTTGAAGATTAAACCTTATCGTATGCCGACGTGTTGGTGAAGTTGTGGAGGGAGCCCAACTTCACGTGTTGGTGAAGTCAGAAGGACTCACGTGATTGGTTGAGATGATCAATTAGGCACAGGGATGCATGCATTTCAAAGACCTCAATCTATATTGTCGGAGAAGCTTACACTGAAGGGGAGATCTGATATGGAAGACGCTGGGTGATTGGTAGATTTGTGAAGCTACAAGACAGTTTCAGACACGGCTGGTTGAAGAGCAAACAGAAGATCATCAGTTAAGAGTGAGTCTGTTGGTGCATGTTTTGTAACAGATGATCTTTTGTGTTTGTTAGAATTGAGAGCAACGGTCAAAGGGGAGTCTGTTGGTGCATGTTTTGTGACCGTCGCTATACAATTCTATTCAGCGTTGTGGAAGTACGAAGTTAGAGCAACTTCGCCATAGGCGAAGTTGTAACAACTTCGCAATAGGCGAAGTTGTAACAACTTCTGCCATAGGCGAAGTTAGAACAACTTCGCCATAGGCGAAGTTGTAACAACTTCGCCTACAGGCCAAAGCCCGCGAAGTTTATATATATATATATATATGTGTGTGTCGTGTTTAGGGTTAGAAATCCAGAAAGTTGAGTGAGTTTAGTGATCAGTTCAAGTAGCTAGAGAGAAACCGAGAGAGAGAGTCGTGTGGGACGACCCGAGGTAGAGCTCACCTCGGGTCGGCCGTCATTTGTTTTCATGTTTGGTTTGTAAGTGTTTCGGTTATTATGAAAAGATCTGCAGATGTGTTTATTCCATTCGTGTCTTTGTTCGTGTATGTGTTTGTGTGTAATCGTGTTCTTCGTCTTCTACACCATAA
Source organism: Bidens hawaiensis (assembly GCF_021521415.1). Classification (NCBI taxonomy): domain Eukaryota; kingdom Viridiplantae; phylum Streptophyta; class Magnoliopsida; order Asterales; family Asteraceae; genus Bidens; species Bidens hawaiensis. Next base: position 258,394 of record NW_027493043.1, read on the forward strand.
ACGAGTCTAGGAGGATTCCGCACTCCTAGACCTCGTGCGGATCTCGTATCGATCGGCGACGCCCCGCGGGGAACCTACAAGTGGTATCAGAGCCTTAGGCTCTTATGCTATGGTTCGAGATCTGCGTTTTGGTGTTTCTGGCACGTTTCTGATGCGTTTCTGGCCGATCAGCGCCGCAGGCGAAGTTATGGGGATCAGGCGAAGTTGTCGCTTAAATTTTAGGGTTTAGGGAAGATATAAGGTTAAGCGAAGTTATTCACAACTTCTCCTTCCTCACAAGTTCGCTTATCTCAGGCGAAGTTATCTGTCAGGCGAAGTTTTGGACAGGCGAAGTTATGGACAGGCGAAGTTAAGGAAGAGCGATGTTGACTTTAGGCGAAGTTAACGAAAAAAAAAAGTGTTTTGGAGTTTTCGTCTGTATGGCCAGGTGTACACGATTATTGTGAGACCGGAGATGTTGTTCTGTCAACGAGTGAAACTTGTTATCTTTGGGTCTTACGTGTGAACAAATACATGTCAACTCTGGATATGGAGTTGAGTTTGTGAATGGGATATTGATTGAAACTGGATATTGACACATATTTGGGTGTTTGTGGGCAATGAAATTGTTGTTGTTCGAGGTTGACCAACTGAAGAAAGTCAAATTGAACTGAAGGTTTTCGTCATTACTGGATTGCGGTCAGAGCATATTATTTATGTTATTTTCAAGGCGTGCGAGAATTGGATCCTGAAACGTGATGCTTATTTATTAGAGTGAAAATTCTGGAACAAGTTGGATTTAATCGGGATTTAAAGTGTTTATGTTCTTGATCGTTATCTCTGGTGATTGAAGATGCTTCGGATTAATTAATGGTCATGTGTGTTAGATTCTGTTAAGGTGGTTTTGTGATGAAATTGATCACTTGATGTTGAGTAGTTGAAGATTAAACCTTATCGTATGCCGACGTGTTGGTGAAGTTGTGGAGGGAGCCCAACTTCACGTGTTGGTGAAGTCAGAAGGACTCACGTGATTGGTTGAGATGATCAATTAGGCACAGGGATGCTTGCATTTCAAAGACCTCAATCTATATTGTCGGAGAAGCTTACACTGAAGGGGAGATCTGATATGGAAGACGCTGGGTGATTGGTAGATTTGTGAAGCTACAAGACAGTTTCAGACACGGCTGGTTGAAGAGCAAACAGAAGATCATCAGTTAAGAGGGAGTCTGTTGGTGCATGTTTTGTAACAGATGATCTTTTGTGTTTGTTAGAATTGAGAGCAACGGTCAAAGGGGAGTCTGTTGGTGCATGTTTTGTGACCGTCGCTATACAATTCTATTCAGCGTTGTGGAAGTACGAAGTTAGAGCAACTTCGCCATAGGCGAAGTTGTAACAACTTCGCAATAGGCGAAGTTGTAACAACTTCTGCCATAGGCGAAGTTAGAACAACTTCGCCATAGGCGAAGTTGTAAACAGGCCAAAGCCCGCGAAGTTTATATATATATATATATATATATATATATATATATATATATATATATATATATATGTGTGTGTGTGTGTGTGTGTGTGTCGTGTTTAGGGTTAGAAATCCAGAAAGTTGAGTGAGTTTAGTGATCAGTTCAAGTAGCTAGAGAGAAACCGAGAGAGAGAGTCGTGTGGGACGACCCGAGGTAGAGCTCACCTCGGGTCGGCCGTCATTTGTTTTCATGTTTGGTTTGTAAGTGTTTCGGTTATTATGAAAAGATCTGCAGATGTGTTTATTCCATTCGTGTGTTTGTTCGTGTATGTGTTTGTGTGTAATCGTGTTCTTCGTCTTCTACACCATAAACGAGTCTAGGAGGATTCCGCACTCCTAGACCTCGTGCGGATCTCGTATCTATCGGCGACGCCCCGCGGGGAACCTACAGTTCATTGTCTTGTTTGTTAGGATTGTTTAGCTGGGCCGCTCATTGGGTCGTTTAAATTAAATTATAAATTCTTAATTTGTATTATATTTATATATAAATTATAGCCAAATATTTAATACATATAAATTATAAAATTTGCTGTTTGTTAATTATGTTTGAAATGATTCGAAAAATGAATTAATTCTTAAATCGCTCTGCGCTATGACTAAATGTTTCCGAAACTGCCTCTTAGATGAAAACGAATATGCAGCTCTTTAATTAAAGGTTGTGATGTGCTGAAATGAACCAACAACTGATCCCCTACAATTCAGACACGTAAACTACAACAATCTGTGGCCCACGATCTGGCCTGTAATAGGCAGCAAAAAATTAATTTATTTTCCTAAAATATTAAATACATTATGTTTAAGACCTACTAAATTTCAGCCTACCATATATAAAACGGTGACCTGATTTCAGTCTTTGACCCGATTCAATATTTTTTTACCTAATTTCAGTGTTTTTTTAATATTCATTGCAGATAAAAGTTTGGAAAGGGAAGAGACTTGCTTACTCGTGGAGGTCGTTGGAACTTCAATAACAAGGTGATTAAATATTCGATTGGAATATTTAGAGATTTTAAACAATATGGCTCGGTTTGAAGCTGAGCCAAGCCGGCTCGGCTCGGTTAGAATGCTTGCTTGGTTGGCTCAGTTCTTAACGAGCCAGACTGGTTTGATTGGCTTGTGAGCTTGGCCTGGTTTGGCTCAGATTATATTAAGTCAAGTTTAGTAAACTCGCATTCTTCTTAATAAACCAAGAATTGGTAATTTTATCAAGCTTCTAACAATCTTAAACTTCACATACATGCCTATCTTGTACTAACAAGTGTTTTTTTTTTCACTAACAGGGCGATATCATTCATTGTTGAGTTAGTTTGGATGCCAACGAACTTATATTTAAACCGATTTTACATGATATGTGTTAGTTTAAACTTGATTTGAACTTGTTATGTATTCGTTAAACTTATTTTATGTTCAGTTAAACTCGTTAAATAATGTGTATAAGGTTGAACCTGAGCTTAAGCTCAATTTTCAGCTCGGTTTCAAAGCCGAGCCAAACATGTGCTTTTTAATTTTCAGCTTGTACTTGTATAGAAAAGGTGGTAGAATAACCGCGTTGTGAATCGCCGCCGCCGCATCGTGCGGGTACCTACTAGTTTATTATTATGTTCTTGTTTATTTTCGTTATTAATTGTGTTTTTTTCGTAACCTTGTGTCTTTTTTCGTCGATATTATGTTGTATTGTGTTATATTTTGCTCGGATTTATGTTATATTTTGCGATCTATTGTGGGTTTTTTTATTTATCATTATGTTTTTTATTTATTTTCGTTATTGTATTCTATTTCTCAACATTCTGTCTTTTTTTGTGAAACGAGAAAGACGGAGGAAATAACTTGGGTGGTGTTTGTTTTTTCTGAAAAGCTCTTCCTGGCCACTTCTGTCTGCGCCGCGCAGACCACGCGCAGACATTGCCCTCTGCAGACTGTTTGTTTTTTCCGAAGATGTTTTAATAAAAAAACGTCTGCGCGCCCACTTCCTGATACAGACATGGTTCAATCACTTATAGCCTCTTCTCGCACATGTTATTCTCACCAGACTTCTATCATCTCCTCTCCTTTCCTCATCAAACCCAGCCACCTCCCCTAGCCTCCGCCGCCACCTCCCTTAGCTTCCGCCGGCCACCTCACCTAGCTGTCGTCGCTGATCCTCAACCACCATCACCATATCCGTAGCCCGTTACCGCTCTCTTCCCATAATAATCCGCACCCCCAAACCCAACCCTAGATCCGATGCACTCCGATTGTATTTCCCGCCATAATTAGCATCATAACTACTCTCATACACCTACTAGGTACCTGACTGGAAATATTATTATTATTATTATTGTATGGAAACTGAGTCGGATTTGATGTGATCGGAATATGAGGAACAGTAGACGACGGAGACGGCGGTGGAGGGTGTAACCGGTGGTGGTTTGATAATCGTATTGATAATCGTACGACCGTTGAGTATGTGATGGTGGTGGGTCAAATTAGGGGTCAGGGTTTGGTGAAATTAAGGTTTGATTGGGGATGGATTGAGGGTACGGCGGAAAGTAATCGGACGGCGGCGGGTGGTAGGATGGTGCGGTGGTGAATGGAGGTGCGGAGGCGAAGGTAGCCGGAGGTTGGTGATGGAGATCAGTGGTGATTGGATTAGAATTAGGGCTTTGAGGGTAATTGGAGTAGTACAGGGTGGATGTGTAATCTGGACGGTGTTGCATGGTGGTGGTGGCTTAGGGAGATGTGATGATGATTGATAGTGGAAATTGAGGAGGAACAAAAACAGAAAGTCGAGCGAAGTCTGCAGACGTTAAAAAACAAACAATCTTTTTGTTGTTTACTGCGGTGATTTGGTCCACCTTTTCTGCTACAGATGTTTGCAGATGTGGTCCGCAGACTGCAGACATTTTACCTCTAAAAAAACAAACAACACCTTGGTATGTTAACATTTTCCTTTCAAACCAATTCACTCACATTATTTCCGTCCGTTTTAGTGAAATTGCATGTATAATTGAAATAAAAAAATATATAATACTTTTTTAACAAAATGATGCAAGTAATAATGAATACAATATTTTTTTTGATTGTTTAAAATACAATTAAGTTCTCCCAGGCCCACACAGTGTGACAATGGGCAGCTGAGCCCACTGGATTGAACCAAACAAATCACATGGGGTATGTTTGGCAAAACTAGCTGGTAGCTGGAAGCTGGTGGCTGAAAGCTGTAGCTGGTGGCTGGAAGCTGTAGCTCTTTAGATATATTTAGATGTTTGGCAGAGTAGCTGGAGCTTTTAATAAAACGTATAAAATTACTAAAATGGGCATAACTAAAATCAATAATAGTAAATGTATTTATTTTGGAAGGTTATTTAAGTAAATTATCATACTAAAAGCTTGTAGCTCTTTCTAAACGCTACTAGTAGAAGCTTTAAGCTTTAAGTTTTTTCTCCTGACCTAAAAGCTTCAAGCTCCTTGAACCAAACAGAGCTTTTAATTGAGTATGAGCTTTTTCTTAAAAGCTTGAAGCTTGTAGCTCCTAAAACCTCCTAAAAGCTTCATGCCAAACATACCCATGATCTCCAAACTATGGGCGGTTCATCCAACATTTTCAATATAAAACTTAAAATTTCATATAAGCCGATCATGTAAAAATTAGTTAGTTTATATTTTATTATTTACGTAGGTATAATGTGGAAAACTATTATTATTTACTTTTATCAACTTTCTCATTTTTTAGTACATTCATAACTTTTTGATATTTTATTATTATTTTTAAGAAATTATACCATAAACTTGAACATATTTTATCTTTTATTTGAGTATATTATTGCTAGATTAAAAGAAAAATAAAACTTTTAATCATGTTGGAACTGGCTATTACATATATGTCGTAGCCACTTCTATAAGCTATTGTTATGAATGAAACATTTAGGATTAGAAGCAACATAGTTCAACCCATCACAAGTAAATGGATCAAATAATCACTTCTAGAAAAACACATAATATTCACAATGAAAGATACATTCTTGACATGCAAAATGAAAATGAGGTGGAATCAAAATTAATACATGACGAATGTAGGCCAAATAAGCCTACAATGACATTAAATTAGTTGGTGCAATGAGTTGATGAAATTTATCCAAGCAAAAGAATGATCTATTTTGTAATAGTATTGGTAAGTGGATGAATGAAGAAAATTGAAGGAAATATGGTCATAAAAGTTTCAGTGACATTAGTTTAAAACTTTGATAGTGGGTCATATTTTATAATATAAGATATGTTGATTATTTATAAAAAATATTTTAAAAAAGTCAAATAAAGTTAGTCTCAACTCTCATGATCGAAGATGTTTGTAAAATAGGCATATTGGATTTTTATAATTCCTATTAATGTTATAGTCAAAATAATTCTAGTTGAGTTTATTTTCAGTGGAGATCAGGACCGTTAAAGAAAACTTAACGACGTTAAATTTTTTTCGAATATCAATTAGATGTTTTAGAGCTTTTGAGTTTTTATCAGAAGAAGAAAATTCGGGCCCGTTGGCAAGTTTTCATGCAACGTACGCGATGAACATAACCAGTTATAGACAAATATAAATTTAAAATTACCTTAAAGGAAACATATCCGTGTTAGATATGAGATGATAACTCACAATTATTGAATACACATTATACATTTGTTTACAAACATTATATACATTTAAAACGGATTAAAATTGATATTTTTATTTATAGCATGTAAGCAACATAAACAAGATAAAATTATGTCATGTTATTGGTAAGTGGTAAGCTACATATCACGATAAGGCACCTTATCCGACAAGTCAAAACATAGTACCATGGACGATATCCATTCAAGCAGTGGCGAAGCTTGGGCTTCGTACCGCTGGTGACCGAAGTCACGGACCTAAATCGGGTCGATTATTCGGTTCGGGCCGGAACAAACAATATGACATCTATATATCTAATTTTTTTTTTCATTCATTCAAACGATTGTTCTTACAATTAAAAAGGAACTAGATAATTTTTTTAACCAACAAGACCTAAAAGATTCATAATAATGCGAGAGCCGAGAAGAAGGGTGAGTACCTTAGAAGAAGAATTACAAAACAGCCGTGAGTTTTATAAAAATCCAAACCCTAATCAGCAATCAATCCGCGTTTTTTTTTATGTTTTGTTTAAACAAGTTTTTATTTTTACAAATAGCCCCCCCCCCCTCCCCAACAATTTTGAGTTTTATAAAAAAACCAAACGATGAGGTATTATATTAAAAAAAATCAGTGGTGACCAGTAGCGTTTTGGAAAAATACATCGCGGGTGACCGCGCTTAATACTTATAAATTTTTTTATAAAAAAAATATGAAATTTACTCTACTAACGGAGAAAACGGTAGTGACCGGGGCCACCCCGGGTCCCCGAAGAGCTTCGCCCATGCATTCAAGATTGCCAATCGGCGTTTTGGGTTACCGGTTAGTATATCTCATTTTGTTTTTTAATAGTAGATCTATTATACTCTTACACCACTCCAAAGTCCAAACTAATATACAATTATATTGAACTCGAGATTTCTTATCTAAGAGACAAGAGCCTTACCTTTACCAAGTGGTTTAGTATCGTATTAGCTTATACACATGCATAAGCGGATCCTAAAATGTGTTATTTACTCTTTAATTACTGTAATTACTTTAACAGTAAATCTCTCTCATTAATTATGTGACTTTACATACCGGTAATATTTGGATTTACAAATAATATAAAAAATACATTTTCAAACGTTTGAAACATCTTTAACGTTAGGGGTCAAGAATATACCACCTCAACATTGCTCGATCGTTGCACCCATAAACTACACGTTGGGTATGTGGAGGTTTGGGCTTGAATTAGTTAAAGACATGTTTATTGGGTTTAGTGAAGATTAACGACATGAGATACATTTGGGTCAACCCTACATCTCTTATTAGCGTCAGTTAATGTTTTTTCATTATCTAAGCTAGAATCCCTAATTTTGTCTAATTACATTTTACTTTTACTTTTAATCTCTCATCATAAGATTAATGCATTATTGGTTCCAGTTTGGCGGTTAGTATCATGAACACATTGCAAACTCCTAAGTGTATCACTTTAAAGGAAAACAGAGATATAAGGCTGCGAGGATATAGTGTCTTAATGTTTACATTCAGTACCATGAAGACGTTGCAAACCACATAAGCCATGCATTACCTGTTACTAAAGCTATGAGACAATTGGTGGACACAGAAACAAAGGTCGCTCTTCATAAGTTGTCACAAATCACACATGGCATAATAACTCAAACCTAGGCTATGTGTAGTGTTTTCATTAAGTGAATGAAAAAGTGTTGTGACGTCACTGCCACTGCCACGTAGGCAAGAGGACCTTCTCTTTTCACACTCACTAATATGTGTAATGGTCTTATATAGATTCTACTTTTGTATTGGATAATGAAAATTAAACGAAGAAACAAACATGATTCACGTCTTTGGATGAGACCAATCACAAAGAAAGGGCCACACCCCCACATGCGCGGTATGAGGGCGGGCATACATGGTGAAATAGCAGTTGGCATTAGTCCATTGTACATTTACGCGTAACGCTAGCAAGAGAAAAACATAAGAATGAGTTATTTTCAGTCTCACTAGCAAAAGAAGAACATAAGAGAGTTATTTTCCAATAACTCGATCCCTACTACTTTAGTTATCACTCGTACACATATACATACTCTAATATTAAAGTTTATATTTATAATAAAAGAAAGGGATTACTCCGTAGAATAGTAACCAACTTTGAAAGTTGTTCCAATCAGGTTACTGATAAAAAACTTTTGTTCCAATCAGGTCATTGAACTTTCATTTTTGTTTCAATCCTATATATTTTACCTGGATAGTAGGTAATCTAGGTTTTTTTAATTTTGCAATGTTTTACTTTGCATAATAAATTTTAAAGCTTGCGAAAATTAGTAAATATGCGAAATATAATTTTAAAATTCCGAAAATTTGCAAAAAAAGTTTCGAAAAATTGCAATAAATTGCAAAAATTGAAAAAAATGCAAAAATGTTCAATTTTTTTTTTTGAAAATTGCAATAAATTACAATCCTTTTGGTTATATTGTTATTAGAGGTGACAAATGGGTTGGGTTGGGTCGAAACGGGTCATGGGTCGGAACGGGTTAGGGTCGAAACGGATCACTTAACAAAAGGGTTGTTTTGGTTCGGGTCGGAAGGGGTTAGGGTCAACAGGTTCGGGTTAGAACGGGTCAAGGTCGGAACGGGTCAAAACGGGTTTCGGGTCAGTTTTTTTTGGATCAACGAATCAGCGCGTTTTCAACACGTTACAGCTCTTTTTAACCGCAAAAGCTCGTTTAAGTGATTTTTTCGGTTCGTTTCAGCACTTAACAGCTCGTTTAATCGATTTTTCAGCTCGTTTTCGCACCTAACAGCTCGTTTAAGCGCTTTTTCAGTTCGTTTCAGCACCTAAGAGGTCGTTTAAGCGATTTTTCAGTTCGTTTCAGCACCTAACAGCCCGTTTAAGCGATTTTTCAGTTCGTTTCAGCACCTAACAGCTTGTTTAAGCGATTTTCTGTTCGTTTCAGCATCTAACAGCTCGTTTAAGCGATTTTTCAGTTCGTTTCAGCACGTAACAGCTCGTTTAAGCGATTTTTCAGTTCGTTTCACCAAGTAACAGCTTGTTTAAGCGATTTTTCAGTTCATTTCAACACCTAACATCTCGTTTAAGCAATTTTTCAGTTCGTTTCAGCACTTGACAACTTGTGCCAGCACGTTTTTATTTTATATTTCGAATTATTGTTTTTTATTAATTTTTTTGAATTTTTTGAGGGTTTTTTAAAAAAAAACCTAGATTACCTGCTATCCATGTAAAATATCTAGGATTGGAACAAAAATGAAAGTTCAATGACCTGATTGAAACAAAAGTTTTTATCAATGACCTGATTGAAACAGCTTTCAAAGTTAATTATTATTCTATGGAATAATCCCTAAAAGAAAAGGTATCATCATCACACTTTCACTACGCTAACAATGTTTTACATGTAAATATACATTTATGTGGCTAGATATTGCATGATTAACCATAATTCAAATTCCAATAACGAGGTCTTTTTTCGTAACAAAGTTTAGACAATAAAAAGAACATTAGAAATAAATTGGATATGGCTCAATGGTAGAGCATACATTTTACAAGTGAGAGGTACGGGGTTCAAACCTCACTATCACCAATTTATATGAGAGATATGAGGGATGACCCTAGCTTGCCAGGGTTCGAGTCCTGATCTCACCCGGTTTTACCGGCTCCTCGCTGTCGTGTCATTTGGCGGGTGTGGGGGTCAGGTTTTTATCCGGTGAATCCCTTAATAGTTGGACCCGCTAGGGGCTCCGTTCGTCCGGACTAGTGGCTGGCTCGGGCTATCTTTAACCAATGGGAGCCGCGTACGAAACACCCGACGTTACCTAGTTGGCCGTTCAAGAAAAATAAAAGAACATTATAAATATAATATTTAATTTGTGTGCGTGTATAAAATAAGAGAGTTCATTTGATTATATGTAACTTAAAATAATAGAGGACACGTTACATCTACTCAGCAAACTCATCCATTTCCATTCTTTAAGCCAACAATTTCATATAGTTATAATTTCAAAATCAAACCAATTTCAATACTTTTATTGTCCTTTACAACACCGCTACAGTTCCCGCATTCAATCGGGCCTTAAATCACACCACACCGGCTGTTAAGAAGACGTTAGGGATGGGACCCACACCTGGCGGAGTCGTCGATATCTTCGGTCTGAAGGGAGAATGTCGGGAGCAGAGATGGGCGGAAAATGCGTGATGAGTCCCGAAGAACAGTTATCGATCCCAGTTGGTGGGTGAATCATTTTATATGCTACGTAGCTCAAATAGTCAAATACTACTTGGTATAATGATTTGTTGGTAGAGAGATGGTGGTTTGGTGATTTTGTTATAGGTAGGAGAAGATGAATCTTTAATTTATTTATTATATGATAAATATATGTTTATTATGTTTTATTTATTATAGAATACCAAACTAGTAATAAACAGGTTATTGCAGGTCATATTCTCAATTATGTTCATAAATATCAAGTTGAGGGACTTTATCATGCATAAAAAATGTATAGGGACTTTTACAAGAAAAAAATAAAAGTTTGTTGGTTTTTCATGATATTTCCAAAAAAAAAAAAACATATAAATTCCATATATCCTTTAAATGACTAACCATGGATCATACTAACAAATCACTGGCCAATCTAATGATATCTGTTTCGAGATCACTCACTGACCCAGGCTAACACCCCTTATTGTTTTTTTTTTGTTACGGGACTCAAATCTAAAACATTTAAGTTTTTTGCAAGACTTTAACTTCTCAAGTACTTTTTTCAGTTTTTGTATAGGTGTTATCAAGCTACTTTTTATATGAAACATAACCTTTTTATGTGAGTTCTAACTAACTACTAAGTGTCAATTATTTTATTTTATTTTATTAAATCTATATGTCAACATACCTATTTAAATTTTTGTATATCGGGTTATCGTTGTCAACAATACCTTGTTTCATGAAAAACTTCAAATGTACAAGACTTTGTTATTACATGATAGTTATATAAGATGTATGTTTTTTAACGACAAATTCTGATAACTGGCGGTCCACTGACCTACCTGATCATTTTCATTCCACCCTACGAGGAAACTCAACTAGAGGTGGGAAAACCCAATAACTCAACTTAAGCCCCCTATTTTTTGTCTCAACTCAAGACTGTCTCCTTTTTAAATTTAAGTCTTTTGGTGTCTCACTCTAGCCAATTAGACTAGAGATCATTGTCATATAAAATACACATAATACGAGAGTTAAAGTTTAATTTAGACAAGTATACAATACAACTAACAACATTGGCAATGTTTATAACATTTTTATTTTTTAGTTAAGCGTCTAGACACATTAGTTTAAGGAGAAACATGATTTATCATACTTCTGTTGTTTGTTTTCTAAGACACTCGAAACCCGATTAACCCCAGTCCGAAAATACCCAAACACGAAAAACTCGTGACAGATTCAGGTTGAGTTTCGGTCAAGATTTAAAAACTTTGAAACCCGAAGAATCCGACCCAAAAAATGAACCCGAAGAACACCCCTAGTTAGAATAGTTTGATTATTTATACAATAGTGAATCACAAATATAAGTTATTAAGACTATCTCTAATACTACATGCACCTTTAGCTGCCACGTCATATGTCACACAATATCATTACAAATCACTAAAAACCTTAATTTTATCTCTAGTTATACAAATATCTTTACCCTCTTTAATTTCCACCTCATCACAAACCTATTACATAAAATATTTAAATGAAATCTTTTTTGTTTTGTTTTTTGTTTTGGCCCTATCTCATTGCATGAATCGAAACAAACTCATGCCCTTATACAAGGACGTCTCACCTAAAGGCTTCTTTAAACGGATAAACTACACATAAAGACCTCCATTGCATGAACCGAAATAAACTCATGCCCTTATACAAGAGTTTCTGCAACTAAAACTGAAGCATCCATGTAACCATGTTTAATACTTTAGATTTTTTGGCTTTATTCAATCCACCACTTGTAGTCTAGTAGTATGAGGACTTGGGTTATTTAGTAGACACTCAAGTTTGATCGCACTTGTGTTACTTTTGGTGGATTATTAAAAAATTTGAGCTAGACCTCGTGAAGTTGTCAGTTCGAATCTCGAGCCTGGTTTTTGTCTCACCGTGTGTTACGCCAGAAATTTCTGCTCTTGTGACGACATAACGACTGTCACATGACAGTAGGTGGTATTGTTTTTCGAGGGCGCCTAAGTCAAACTTTAAAGTCAGTATAGACCAAATTAATACAACATAATCGATCAGAATAAGACAATGAAGTTCTTCAATTTACTACAGCCAAAACATAAGAATAAGAAAGTCGTCGACCTTTTCTTTATATATATATACTAGCTTTTAGCCCGCGTGTTACGCGGGTTACTTTTAGTTTTTTTTAATAATTTTTTTTATTATTGTTTATGTATATTTTTCATATAGGATGTGTTCAAGTATTAAACTTAAATGTTACATGAACTTATAAAATATGTTATATTTATTAGCGAATTTTCGTCTTAATATACAAGAATGCATAAAGAAATTTATATGGCTTGTGTTATTTTCGTTTGTATTGAGTTGTTACGGTTTGTTGGTAATATAGAACGTATATGTTGTTTAATGGATTACCAAAAATGCGCTCTAATGTGTTTGTCAATTAATGTAGCCCAACATTTTGTTTTTTGTTGTTTAAAATATGTATTTTGTGCTTGATAGTGAATTAAGTTTTTAATAAATTAATGCATTTGAATTTCTGTAGGCCAATTATAGTTCCACGTCTATCTAAAATGGGTACGTCATGTGTTATCATTTCATTTTTTGGGTGAATTATTAATTTATTATATTTTTTCTAGTATGATGTTTAGTTTGTGATTTTCTTATTATTTTGTATGTATTTGTTGTATTTATAGATTTTGTAGTTTAGTTATTGTTGTGTATAAAAAGAACATTTAATTTGTTAATTAGTTTTTATTCTTATCAAATATAATAGAAGTTATATTAGTTTAGGATTAATGAAAATTTTATGATCATATGTAAAAACTAAGATTTTAAAATTTTATTTTTTTATTAATAATGTATACGTTTTTAATACTTAATACATAAATTTTTGTATTATGAAATTTTTGTATATTTATTTTTTTGTATATATTTTAAAATGTGTAATAATTGGAAGTCGCCATTTGAAAGTGACGCTATAATGATAATAAACCGTCCTGAGAAACTTTTTTCTCGCATTCTTTATCAAATCCTTCGTTTCATCTAACAATTATAAAACCTAAGTTAATATTCCCCTTAATTAGAATGAATGTTGTTGTTAAGTGGAAGTTTTGTAAGTTCTAGTATTGTTAATTAGAGCTTGTAAATGTAGAATATTTCCAAAAAGTGTGTATATAATACTACTCTAAAAATACACGCTTTTTTAGATGTATTTCCAATCAACTTACATGTTAATTTAAGCCTATAAAAGAACCGAACATTAACGAAATATTCGGCTGGAAGTTCATCTTCGTTTATTTAAAAAACGAACAAAAATGAACATGCATTTTGTTTGTTCATTTATGTTCATGAGCATCCGGTTATGTTCGATAATTTATGTTCGTTTATGTTTTATAAACATCTAAGTCGTTATATATATACATATAAATATGAAAATAAAAAGGGCTCGTTAAAATGAACGAGGTAAATTTAAACCACTAATTTAGATGTGTTTTTTGGATAAATTGTGATGTATTAGGCTTGTTCATTTCCATTGCATACTGTTCATTAAGATTTTAAATGAACGAACATGAATGCACACGGACATGCCCTTATTTTTTATTAACGAACATGAACAAAGTAATGATAAGGTACCTTGGAATACCAAGGATTCCATTATGCCAACGGCCTAGTGTTTCCCATTTTTTGAAAGACGAAGCTAAATCTTTTGGTCTAAATGTAAACAAAATATGTAACCTCCATTATGACTTAATCTCAATCAAATACGCTTCTTGTTAACACTTGACCGTTTATGATTTATGACCCGCGTCAATTGAGAAATAAACCAACATCTTAAAATTTAACTTTCTGAACTTGTTGTATTGATGCATGAAGATATTTATTCCAGAATTGACCTTGTTTTCAACATGCTTGATATCTGATGATAAAATATCAGTAAGTTGCTACTTGCTACCTAAAACAACATCAGTAATGTTCTTGAAATAAGATTTTTAATCATGTCAAATGCTTCAGCATTTGAGATTCTTTTGCAATAGAAAGTTGGTATTACCTACAAGTGATTATTTTCTTTTTAATTTTTTAATAAACATATTATGGTAGTGATCATACTATTGTTGTAACAAAAATAATTATCAAAGGTAAAACAAAGTTGCATACCTTTTATTTTTACCAATTATAGAGACTTCATTCTCGTCTCATAAAACATGTCTTGCCTCACAAAAATTTATTCTTTGCTCATTTTTGACGAACTTCGCTGAAGATTAAACACGCGTTTGACACTACAATTATTAAAATATTAATGTAAAAAATGGTTTTAAACTACATATTACCAACAACACATACCCAAGAACACATCATAAAAACATATTACATATAGAGTAGAAACAACTGACCTTGAATGTAGTACCAAGACACTCTCAGAAGATTGCTACTACAAAGAAATAGCACGCAATTCAAGTTGCAAGAACAATTCTTCGTTTGTAATATGCGAAATTATATTATTTCTTTATTTATGTGCAAAACTGCAGATAACACCTTCGTTCAATTTAGATACTTAAACTTACAAATAAGTAAAACATGCAGTAATATTGAGTTGAAAATAAAGTTTCAAACACCAACAATATCGTTATCTAAAAAATATATGATTAAACAAAACCATATAAATCCAAAAGTCAAACAAACATAAGTGAAAAAAAAAACGTTGCAAATTAAATAAGCAACTAAATTAAAGTGAGTTCCGAATAGCAAATGAATCAGGAGATTAAACAATTTACAAATCCTTAAAATAAGTTATATCCAATATGCATAAAGAAATTATTTAACCATGAAACTCAAAGCTTACTCGAATACCCCACTGAAGTACTTAAGTAATTAAAACTAATCAGCATGAAATTAAATTTTAAAAATAACTGTCTGATCATTAAAATCAAACTCCACCAGAATACTCTACTGAGGTGTTTAGTCCAAAACATTAACCTAATTCACTTAAGCTTGAAACCTCTGATTAAAATTAAACATAAATTTATAGGTCACAATTTTGGAGTTTATCAGTAAAGCATCTAACATAAAATCAAGACGAACCTGGATGTGGTCAAACCTATAGAAACAAAGATTAATAGTTGTAAAACATAATATTTGTAGTAATAAGATCTTTTAACATCGATGAATAGCAGTGATGGCTTTCCTCTAGACCGGTTAGAGTTCCATTGTAACAAACCGCTCCACTCATATACAAAATAATAATAATAATAATAATAATAATAATAATAATAATAATAATAATAATAATAATAAATATACATGATTTAGAAGGGTGTAAAGTTCTAGCAACTTATCCAATCATGATTTTGTTATCGGGATCATAAACCTCAAATGGCCTTTAATAACTAACAAAGACATAACAAAAAATAACCCTAGTCAAAACACTAACGGAAATAATCTTTTGAAATTGAATACAATAATAATAATATATATCATAAGACCTTAAAAAAATTAACGAAAAAGCATAATTAATAAAGAACTATGAATCTTTAATAGTTAACAAACACCGATCTTAAATATAGTGCAAAAGCCAATCAATTTTAGGTATACATATAGATTAGGGGCAATGATACAACTTACTTATTGAATTCAATTTGAAATTAGTATAATAAGAAAAAGACGCCTGAAAAAAAAGATTCAAAATTGGTGCGCAATTAATGTGTTGATGAAGCGATGAAATCGCACCATGGAATCGTTGATTGAAAGGTAAGGTTTTGCAATTGTGAAGATAGAGAAAAACTTTCTATCCACCATGATCTTCACTCAGTCTTCTCTCTGTTTCAATCCACACTAGCGATAAGGTGGGTGTGAGCAACATCTCGCAGGCAGAGAAAATAGGAGAATGCTAAAATGAGTTGTTATGACCCATGGGCTATTCGGGTTTCATTAGAAGCCCCATACCCGTCAAAGCTGTTCAAACACATAAAAAGACTCCATTTACAAATGAAGCAATCCGGTGGCTTGAGAGGGGGCGAGGAGTGACCAGAGCACGACACGTAGGATATTAAACGTTTCGTTCGTATTACGGGATTATTTTATATTACTCGTTTCTAATATATATATATATATATATATATATATATATATATATATGATTTTAATTTTATGTATTGTAAGGAAGTTAAAAATTATATACTTAGGATTTGATGATGAAAATTGTTTCACAGATAAATTAGATGTTATAACCCGATTTAAAAGTTATATGGGTTTGGTAAAACCCATGACCCGCTTTATTTTTAATATAAAATTGTTTCTTAATTATAAATCAGGGTAAAGTTAAATTACAAAGTACAACAAAAATGAGAATGGTAGAAGAAATCTAACCCGTTGATCTTAAATTTGGATGTTGGATATTAATTTAAAAATAAAAATTGATGAAAAGGGCATGAAGGTAAAAACCAACTTATGATAACTTTCTCTCTCCACATGCAATACACATGTCAATTCCTCCATAATTTTAAAACGTCTAAAACTTTTTCACACATCATTTTTTTTGATTTTTTTTACCGTAATAACAAGCGATTTTTATCTTTAATATGAATTCCATTTCGAGGACTTACAGAAATACCTCGAACGGTGCCACAATCTGTTCGACGTACAACAATGTGTTGCACTACTTCAATAAGTCTGCGCAGCCTTTCCTCGGGTTCGTAGAGTCGGGTTTCCCGTTTACCCCTAACGGAGGAGCCGCCCCCACCAGGCAGGCGACCACGGGTCATAACGCACTCTTCGCACAACAAATCCACTTTATATAGTTCATCCTGTTGATGGTATTTACTACACTAAGGCTAGATCCGGACTAATCCTAGCCTATTCTTATGAAAGAAGGTGAGCATGAAGCAACGGCTAGATCCTCACAGTAGGCAGCTTAGCTGTGATTATGAAGTCAGGTGAGAAGCGTTATGCAATAGAGAAGTCAGCTAGTGCACTTAGACAGGTAGTTGATTTCCTTAGCTTTTAAATACTCATAGTAGTCCTTCTGAAACTGAGATTGATCATTACAACAACCAAGATGTTCCATCACATTATTTTGTTATAAAAATAAAATAAAAATAGTGGGTTTTTTATATTATGTTATTTGGTTGTCCATTGTGTTTTTTAATTGAGTTTATATGCATTGTGTTATAGATTTTGGTCATTGTGTTTTTCAATTGTTACTCATATTAAAGATAAAAATTAAAACAAAGATTACGTTATTGTGTCTTTATGATCAACATTTGTCTTTTTACTTTTCATTGTGTTATAGTCATTGTCTTCAATATTCACTTAATTTGAAAAAAACAGTGTTATGTTCAATGTATATTACATTCAAATCATTGTGTAATATGTAGTTTTCATTATGTTTTACGTTTAAGGTCATTGTGTTATATGTATTTTACCATTGTGTCTTACGTTTCAGGTCATTGTGTTATATGTTTCCATTATTGTGTTTTGCGTTTCAGGTTAACGTGTAATATGTATTCATCATTGTGTTTAGTATTAAATAATTTGTAGGTATTTTCATTACATTTACATATTATTATTACATAATGGTGTTATTAGTATTTAAAAAACAAAATGATGAGTTGAAAGACACAATGGTGAAAAAACACAATAACAAACAGAAAGACATAATGACGAAAAAAAAAACAAAATGGTAAGCAAAAAGACACAATGACATAATTTTTTTATTTTTATATAACAAAATCGTACTCATATTAAAGACAAAAAAACGTTTTTTTATTAGGGTAGGGGTAGTGGGGGTGGGGGGTGAACGAGCCGGCGTGGTCCAGGTGGCGGCCTAGGTGGCTCGCGAACACCACTACACCGATCATGTGATCAGGGGCGCGGGCGAGTGAAGTGGCCGGGACCGCGGAGCGTAATAGCCGTTGAATGTGTGGTTTGAATGGTCAAACTAGCCGTTGGGGCTAGTTTGTGGGCTTAAAAAATATTTTTTTACCTATAAATACAAATCCACACACATCATTTTAATAAAAACTCAACCCATTCTCTCTTATTCTCTTTAAAAACTATACTTTCCCTCTTCTAAAACTTCATTTTCTCTCCATATTTATAAATGGCATTGTCGTCATCGTCTTCCAATTCTTCCGAAGAAGACGAACTCATTTGTCAAGCGGTTCAAACAACGATAAACTTTTTGATAGATCGAAAACGCCCCGAGCCCCATTATTCCGGCAACCACGTATTCGTGATCGAAAGACCGCTAATGAAACTTTGATACGTCACTATTTTAGTCCCAATCCCACATATGGTGAGGATAGTTTTAGAACCTGTTTTTGAATGACTAGACAATTATTCACTAGCAAATGACTTGCCGGAGCAATTTGAGTATTTTTAACAAAGGGATGACGCTAGAGGTAAGCCCGGGTTCACGGCTACTCAAAAAATTACCGCCGCTCTTAGGCAACTAGCGTATGGTGTTGGCTCGGACATGTTGGACGAGTATCTACAAATGGCTAAAAAGACCGGACGCGATGCGCTTAACCACTTTTGTAGAGGTATATAGTTTTAATATAATTTTATTATTTACGTTTGTTTATATATTTTTAGATATTTAGATAACTTATATAATTTTAATAATTATATTTAGGGGTCATATCGCTATACAAGCGGAGATACTTACGTAGACCAACAATGTATGATATCCAACGCATATATGAGGTGCACGATGAAAAGCATGGTTTCCCCGGGATGCTCGGTAGCCTTGATTGTATGCATGTTGGTTGGGCTATGTGTCCTACTGCTTGGCGAGGTTAATTCCATCGAGGTGATAACCCCGGCCCTACTATTGTACTTGAGGCGGTGGCGTCACAAGATCTTTAGTACTGGCATGCGTTCTTTGGGGTTGCTAGGTCTAATAATGACCTCAAGGTTATCGATCAATCACCGATAATCGATGACCTTATCGACGGGGTTGAACCCCCTCATGCTTTTTATTTATTATTATTTTTTTTTTGCAAATGGAGAATATTTCAAGTACGGGTACTACCTCGTTGATGGTATTTACAACGAACGGGGGATAGTTGTTCAAGCTTGCGCGTCTTCAGTTTCTAACAAACGAAAGTACTTCACGAAGAAACAAGAATCGGCAAGGAAAGATATTGAAAGGGCGTTTGGAGTCCTAAAGAAAAGACGGGCAATGTTGGCAAATCCAATGAGATTTTAGACAAGGGAGAAGATAACGGAAGTCGTCATCACGTGCATAATCCTACATAACATGATACTAGAAGATGAGGGTCACACTATTTGCCAAAACTGTGACATCTGCCCGATCCGACCCGACCCAGGTACCCGTTTCTCTGACCCGATCTCTTTCTTTTATGATTTAGTATTTATTTATACTTATACTTTATTTTTAATAATAATATATATATTTTCCTTCCCGCCTCTTTCTCTCTCTTTCTTTCCGCCGTCCCCTCCCTCTTCCTTCTCTCTTTCCGCCTTCTTTTCCCTCTTGTCGCCGTCCCGCCCTTACGCCTTGATTCCCTCTTTTTCTTCTAACTCTTTGCTTGTCCTTTGTTCCTTCCCGCCTAAGGTTGTCTGCGCAGCTCCACGCGCCAGACTCCCTTACAAGGAATCCTGCGTGAAGACCACCTGTACAGCGATTCGCGAGACGAACTCTTCTCGCAGCGCGCTAAGAATTGTAATTCTTCTCGCAGCGCGCTAAGAACGGTAGTTCTTCCCGCGACGCGCTAAGGATTTGTAGTTCTTCTCGCAGCGCGCTAAGAATCGTAGTTCATCCCTCGACGCGCGAAGAATTATAGTTCTTCCCGCGGCGCGCTAGGAATTTTAGTTCCTCCCGCGGCGCGCTAAGAAATGTAATTCTTCCCGCGGCGCGCTTAGAAATGTAGTTCTTTCCGCGACACGTTAAGGTTAGTTCTGTCTGCCTTCGCGCTCGCGCTCTCTTGACCTTCTGTGTCTGCCTTCGCGCCTTAGCCTTCTCGCGCTAAACCCTTTTGAGTTTTCTTCTGTTTAATCTAGCCGTTGCTTTTGAGTTGTCTTATCTTTTGTGCTGTTGACCTAATCTGCTTTATGTCTGAAAAGTTACTTTCGGCGCAGCATGCTCACCAACCCCATTGGTTGACAGATAAAGTGACTGACATAATCTTTTGAGAATCTGCTTTTGCCATGCTTGACCAGTAACTTTATCTGTCCTCTCCCATGCCTTTTTCTGAATCCTGTCAGCCTTTTTCTCTTTTTCCCTGCTACCATATCTTTTGATATCTTTACTTTTCAGAACTTTTTACTGTTGATATCTTTTCTTTTACTTTTGGAGATCTTTTCTAGGGTTTGTGTCCCCTAGGGTTTGCCTATATATAGTACTATTTTCTTAACACTTCACACACTACACTTATTCTCTTCCTCCCTTTTTGCTCTCTGCCGTTGTTCTTCAACCGCCTCCCTCCTCTCTTGCCTCCGTCTTCCTCCCTGTTCTGCCCTGCTTTTCCGGTAATATATATATATAATAATTTACTTATTAATTATGCTAACTTATAATCAAGACTTAAAACCGATCGTTAAAACAATAATCTTTACTTATAGGTTAACTTGCTTGGTTCTTGCTTTATCTATCATCGCATCTTTATCAAGTGAGTAATCTCGTATCTAATCCCTTTTTAGTTTTAATGTTTTGGGATGTTCATGTGTTTGTACAAAACTTGAGTCTTAAACTGTTTATGAACTTTAGTCGCGCAGTATCCCATGTGTTGAGGACGTTTACTTGGCTGTTTATTTGTATGTGTATCATTAACCGCTTTGTTCGGCCTATTCCGCAGTTCCGTTGGTACCATTAGATGAACACGGGAGACCTATCGTTTACGGTTTTCTTTGTTTACACTTGCACAGATGTTTTCTCGTTTTTGTGCTCAATTGGGAGCACGGATTGAACTATGAACTATGAGCTATGATCTATCTAGGCTTGATCACAATCTGATTGCACCCTTGTTAAACACCAGACATACACGTGTTGCGCGCAGATTTATGATTATCTATGTATTGTATTAAACTTGATTTCTCACCAACACGCAAGTGTTTGACGTTTATTTTAACACATGATCAGGTTTGCAGTAGCTGTTTTGGAGCTTGTGGACACGTAGGACGTTTTCACTTTTGGACCTAGAATTAAAATGTATCAAGACAAGTTAATGTTGTTTGAATGTTATAATTTATAATATATTGATTTATGTTTGATTTATGTTCTTTATTTTCCCCGCTGCGCGTGCGCGATAAAATGTGTATAAATAAATATTGACACCAATAGTGTCGCGAGTAATGAAGCAATATGTGGCGCCCCGATGTATAATCCGCCTTTGGTCGGGGTGTTACAGATTGGTATCAGAGCTCGTTGACTTTAGGATAGGTGGTTAGACGTAACGGCCTAGAATACCTAAGAGTCCCTTCTCGCGCATGAGAGAAATCTCATGTTTGCGCACTTATTGTTAATTACTCGTTATTTATGAATATGCTCGCGCTTGCGCAGTATATGATTTTATGTTTTATTCCGCGATATTTCGATTTTTGTGAATTTCGATTTTTATTGATTTTACTTACATATTCGTTTGTTGGGATTGAAAATCCGAAAAGTCATGGTGATACATGAATAGCTGATTTTCAATTTCCATTTACGATTATGTTCTGAGGTTGGAGACTTGAAAAGTCATGGTGATACATGAATTGTCAACCTCCAATACTCATTTTCTTGTATGTTTTATATTGAGGATTGAAAAGTCATGGTGATACATGAATCGTCAATCTCCAATACTCGTTTGCTCGTATATTTTAAATTGGGAATTCGGAAAGTCATGGTGATACATGAATTGTCGATTCTTGATTCGAATTTGTTACCTTTATTAAGTCTGCATTTAGGATCATTTATTCTACTTTAACTGTTGACTGTAACTGACTCCGTGAAACCAAGCTTTATGAGATTAAAACTTTGCGCTAAAACCAAGATATTAACTAAAATTAAAATTTTTATAGAATGCCTCCGCTATCTCGCCGATTTCAGAGAAGAGAAGCCTCGCGCATGCGTAGACAGCAACGTTCCCAGGAAATGGCCGCCGTAATAGCCCAAGCCTTGAGCCAAAACAATACCTCGAGTTATAACATTAAGTCCTTTAACGCGGGTAACCCTCCAAAGTTCACAGGTCTTGAAGGAGCCACCGTGATGCTCCAATGGCTCGAAAAGATTGAAAACACTTTCCTCCATACCCAATGCCCCTCAGACAGACGAACCCTATATGCTTCCAGCGTCCTGGAATCCAGAGCGCTTACATGGTGGAATGGAGTAGCTCATGCGCGTGGCGCAGAGGCTGCTTCTAGCATGACATGGGAGGAATTCAAGGAAATTCTTACGCGAGAATTCTGCCCTCCCAACGAAGTTAAGCGCCTGGAGGAAGAATTCTGGAACTTGAAGCAATACAGTGGCGAAGCGCGCGAGTACACGACGCGCTTCCACGAGCTAAGCTTACTGGTCCCTCACCTTGTTACCCCTTCACGCCGAGCAATCGAGAAATTCCTTGGGGGTCTCCCCATGGAAATTCAAGATTCTGTATGGGCCAGAAACCCAGTTACCCTCTCTGACGCCATCGAGTTGGCCGCTGTGCTCAGCGACAACCATGTCAGAGCAGGAACCCTGTTCCTGCGGGGAACTGAGAAGACCAAACTCACCAAGACTGCCCCTGAACCAACAGAAACCAAACCTGAACCCTCAAACCGTAACAACCTCAAGCGCAGGCGCAAGGCCTATGCGCTTACCAACCCGCCCATTGTCCAGCAACCCGCATACCAACCTCCAGTTCATGCGCCTAACCCACTGTCAGCCTACCCAACACCTCCTGTAGTCCATAACTATGCCTTAACCAATCCAGCACTCCCTGCCCCACCAACTAAGAAACCTTACACAGGAAACCATCCCTTTTGCCCAACCTGTAGATTTCACCACCCAACCCAAACCCCGTGTCGACAATGTAACCGATGTGGCCGCGTTGGTCACTCTGCCGAATACTGTAGAGTCCCTCTCGCCAACACAACTGCGCCAACACCACCAGTCTACCCGCAGAACCCACAACCAACCTACCAAAACCCACGACCCAGATCGTGCTTTAACTGCGGTGATCCCAGTCATTTCCGGAACGCGTGCCCGAGACTACAAGTGCAAATCACACAAGCGAATCCGGTGAACCAGATTTCGAACCAAGTGACGCGTGGACGAGCTTTTAATATAACCGCGCACCAAGCGCAAGCGAATAATGACGTAGTTAATGGTACATTTTTGCTTAACGGATTTTATGCTTCTGTACTTTTTGATACTGGCGCCGATCGAAGTTTTATTTCTCGCGCCTTCGAGCAGAAGCTTGCGCGACCGCGCAACGATTTAAAAGATAATTTTTCAGTTGAATTGGCTAACGGTGAAACTGTTTTAATTAACTCTGTGATTAAAGATTGCACGCTTAACCTTAACGAAAACGATTTTCTGATTGACCTCATCCCCATGCCTCTTGGAAGCTTTGATGTTATCATTGGTATGGACTGGCTCTCGATTAATCGCGCCGAAGTTATTTGCGCCAAGAAGTTGATTCGCATACCTCGAGAAAATGGTGATATTCATATCTACGGCGAGAAACCCTCCCGCGGTCTTAAACTTATGACTTGCGCCGAAGCCCAAAGACTCATGCGGAAGAAGTATATTGCATTCCTAGCCCATGTGGTTAAGCCTGCTGAAGAGAAGAAGCTTCGCGATATCCCTGTTGTGCGTGATTTCCCTGAAGTTTTTCCTGATGATCTTCCTGGTATCCCTCCCGCTCGTGAAGTCGAGTTCCGTATTGATCTTGTCCCTGGTGCTTCCCCCGTGGCTAAATCTCCTTACCGTCTTGCGCCCGCTGAGATGCAAGAATTGGCAAGTCAACTTCAAGAGTTGACCGCTAAAGGATTCATTCGCCCTAGCTCTTCGCCCTGGGGTGCTCCGGTGTTGTTCGTTAAAAAGAAAGATGGATCGTTTCGCATGTGTATTGATTACCGCGAGTTGAACAAACTCACCATTAAGAACCGGTATCCCTTACCGCGTATTGACGACCTCTTTGATCAACTCCAAGGTGCCTCTTGTTTCTCGAAGATTGATCTCCGCTCTGGTTATCACCAGTTGCGCATCCGCGATGAAGATGTTCCGAAGACTGCTTTTCGAACTCGTTATGGCCATTTTGAATTCTTGGTCATGTCCTTCGGTCTAACCAACGCACCCGCCGTTTTCATGGATCTAATGAATCGGGTGTGTAGGCCTTTCTTGGATAAATTCGTGATTGTGTTTATCGATGATGTTCTGGTGTATTCTAAGACCAAGGCCGAGCATGAGCAACATCTCCGATTGGTGTTGCAAAAGCTTAGAGCTGAGCAACTCTATGCTAAGCTTTCCAAGTGTGAATTCTGGTCTGATGAAGTACAGTTTCTTGGTCATGTTGTAAACAAGATGGGTATTCATGTCGACCCATCCAAGATTGAAGCAATCAAGAACTGGATTACGCCATCCTCTCCTTCTGAGATCCGTTCCTTTCTGGGCTTAGCTGGTTACTACCGGCGATTCATTTCGAACTTCTCAAAGATCGCTTTGCCTTTAACAGCTCTGACGCACAAAGGTAAACCGTATATTTGGGGCTCGAAGCAAGAAGAAGCCTTTCTAACGCTCAAGCGATTGTTGTGTGAAGCTCCTGTTCTTGCGCTACCAGAGGGTAATGATGATTTTGTCGTACTGCGATGCCTCCAACCAAGGTCTCGGTTGTGTTCTTATGCAACGAGGCAAGGTTATCGCTTACGCATCAAGGCAACTCAAGGTTCATGAAAAGAACTATACAACTCACGATCTCGAGCTTGGTGCAGTCGTATTTGCCTTGAAGATCTGGAGACACTACCTTTATGGTACTAAGTGTATCCTTTACACTGACCATAAAAGCCTTCAGCATATCTTTGATCAAAAGGAACTTAACATGAGACAACGCCGATGGAACGAACTCATCAGCGATTACGATTGTGAGATCCGGTATCATCCTGGTAAGGCTAATGTGGTAGCCGATGCGCTCAGCCGAAAACCCTGCCAGCTTAACTGTATTTTGCCGCGCACGCATCTTCACTTTGCGCCGATTCAAAGCAACCTTGAATCGCGTATTCGTGACGCGCAGCGCGCATCCATCAGTAATGGTAACCTTCGCGCCGAGTTAGCGTGTGGCGCGGAAGCACTCTTTGTCCCTAATCTGAGTGGAATTCTCTGCTATCTCAATCGCATTTGGATTCCCTTTGATGAGAATCTTCGCGCTGATATCCTGAGTGAAGCGCACAAATCTCGGTATTCCGTTCATCCTGGCGCTGATAAGATGTACAAGGATTTGCGCATAACTTATTGGTGGCCCGGTATGAAAAAGGATATTGCTGTGTTCGTAGCTAAATGCCTGACTTGTTCTAAAGTGAAAGCTGAACACCAACGCCCATCTGGTTTGCTCGAACAACCAGAAATTCCTACGTGGAAATGGGAATGTGTAGCGATGGACTTTATTACCAAGTTACCTTTGACAGCAAGCAAACATGATAGCATTTGGGTAATAGTGGATCGATTGACTAAGTCTGCTCACTTCCTGCCCATTCGTGAAAACTACCGTGTTGAGCAACTCGCGCAGCTTTATGTCAAGGAAATTGTCTGCCGCCATGGTACTCCTTTGAGCATCATATCCGATCGCGATGGCCGTTTTATATCTCGCTTTTGGAAATCTCTCCAATCTGCGCTAGGAACTCGCCTGGACATGAGTACAGCATATCATCCCCAGACTGACGGTCAGTCTGAGCGAACTATTCAAACTCTTGAGGATATGCTCCGATCTTGTGTTCTTGATTTTGGAGGTAATTGGGATTCACACCTGCCTTTGATCGAGTTCTCTTATAACAACAGCTATCATTCCAGTATCGGTATGGCCCCATTTGAAGCACTTTACGGTCGTAAGTGCCGCTCCCCGATTTGTTGGAGCGAGGTGGGAGAAGCTCAAATCACAGGACCCGAACTTGTTCAAGAGACAACAGATAAAATCGCCAAGATCCGTGATCATCTGCTGATTGCTAGAAGCCGACAGAAGAGTTACGCAGATCGCAGGCGAAAGCCTCTCGAATTTCAAGTTGGTGATCTTGTTCTCCTCAAAGTGTCGCCCTGGAAAGGTGTTGTCCGCTTTGGGAAGAAAGGTAAGCTTGCTCCTCGTTATGTTGGTCCATTCAAGATTCTCGCGCGTGTGGGAAAAGTTGCCTACAGACTTGACCTGCCGCCCGCGCTCAGTAATGTGCATCCAACGTTCCATGTATCCAATCTCAAGAAGTGTTTAGCTGACGAGAACCTTCACATTCCACTTGATGAAGTTCAAGTTGATGAAACTATGCATTTCGTTGAGAAGCCTGTTGAGATTATGGATCGCGAGGTTAAGCAAACCAAGCGCAGTCGCATCCCTATCGTGAAAGTTCGCTGGGAGTCCAAGCGCGGAGCCGAGTTTACATGGGAAAGGGAAGATCAAATGAAGATCAAGTACCCGCACCTGTTCTCTGCGCAACCTACTTCGAGATAAATTTCGGGACGAAATTTCTTAAAGTAGGGGAGACTGTGACATCTGCCCGATCCGACCCGACCCAGGTACCCGTTTCTCTGACCCGATCTCTTTCTTTTATGATTTAGTATTTATTTATACTTATACTTTATTTTTAATAATAATATATATATTTTCCTTCCCGCCTCTTTCTCTCTCTTTCTTTCCGCCGTCCCCTCCCTCTTCCTTCTCTCTTTCCGCCTTCTTTTCCCTCTTGTCGCCGTCCCGCCCTTACGCCTTGATTCCCTCGTTTTCTTCTAACTCTTTGCTTGTCCTTTGTTCCTTCCCGCCTAAGGTTGTCTGCGCAGCTCCACGCGCCAGACTCCCTTACAAGGAATCCTGCGTGAAGACCACCTGTACAGCGATTCGCGAGACGAACTCTTCTCGCAGCGCGCTAAGAATTGTAATTCTTCTCGCAGCGCGCTAAGAACGGTAGTTCTTCCCGCGACGCGATAAGGATTTGTAGTTCTTCTCGCAGCGCGCTAAGAATCGTAGTTCATCCCTCGACGCGCGAAGAATTATAGTTCTTCCCGCGGCGCGCTAGGAATTTTAGTTCCTCCCGCGGCGCGCTAAGAAATGTAATTCTTCCCGCGGCGCGCTTAGAAATGTAGTTCTTTCCGCGACACGTTAAGGTTAGTTCTGTCTGCCTTCGCGCTCGCGCTCTCTTGACCTTCTGTGTCTGCCTTCGCGCCTTAGCCTTCTCGCGCTAAACCCTTTTGAGTTTTCTTCTGTTTAATCTAGCCGTTGCTTTTGAGTTGTCTTATCTTTTGTGCTGTTGACCTAATCTGCTTTATGTCTGAAAAGTTACTTTCGGCGCAGCATGCGCACCAACCCCATTGGTTGACAGATAAAGTGACTGACATAATCTTTTGAGAATCTGCTTTTGCCATGCTTGACCAGTAACTTTATCTGTCCTCTCCCATGCCTTTTTCTGAATCCTGTCAGCCTTTTTCTCTTTTTCCCTGCTACCATATCTTTTGATATCTTTACTTTTCAGAACTTTTTACTGTTGATATCTTTTCTTTTACTTTTGGAGATCTTTTCTAGGGTTTGTGTCCCCTAGGGTTTGCCTATATATAGTACTATTTTCTTAACACTTCACACACTACACTTATTCTCTTCCTCCCTTTTTGCTCTCTGCCGTTGTTCTTCAACCGCCTCCCTCCTCTCTTGCCTCCGTCTTCCTCCCTGTTCTGCCCTGCTTTTCCGGTAATATATATATATAATAATTTACTTATTAATTATGCTAACTTATAATCAAGACTTAAAACCGATCGTTAAAACAATAATCTTTACTTATAGGTTAACTTGCTTGGTTCTTGCTTTATCTATCATCGCATCTTTATCAAGTGAGTAATCTCGTATCTAATCCCTTTTTAGTTTTAATGTTTTGGGATGTTCATGTGTTTGTACAAAACTTGAGTCTTAAACTGTTTATGAACTTTAGTCGCGCAGTATCCCATGTGTTGAGGACGTTTACTTGGCTGTTTATTTGTATGTGTATCATTAACCGCTTTGTTCGGCCTATTCCGCAGTTCCGTTGGTACCATTAGATGAACACGGGAGACCTATCGTTTACGGTTTTCTTTGTTTACACTTGCACAGATGTTTTCTCGTTTTTGTGCTCAATTGGGAGCACGGATTGAACTATGAACTATGAGCTATGATCTATCTAGGCTTGATCACAATCTGATTGCACCCTTGTTAAACACCAGACATACACGTGTTGCGCGCAGATTTATGATTATCTATGTATTGTATTAAACTTGATTTCTCACCAACACGCAAGTGTTTGACGTTTATTTTAACACATGATCAGGTTTGCAGTAGCTGTTTTGGAGCTTGTGGACACGTAGGACGTTTTCACTTTTGGACCTAGAATTAAAATGTATCAAGACAAGTTAATGTTGTTTGAATGTTATAATTTATAATATATTGATTTATGTTTGATTTATGTTCTTTATTTTCCCCGCTGCGCGTGCGCGATAAAATGTGTATAAATAAATATTGACACCAATAGTGTCGCGAGTAATGAAGCAATATGTGGCGCCCCGATGTATAATCCGCCTTTGGTCGGGGTGTTACAGATTGGTATCAGAGCTCGTTGACTTTAGGATAGGTGGTTAGACGTAACGGCCTAGAATACCTAAGAGTCCCTTCTCGCGCATGAGAGAAATCTCATGTTTGCGCACTTATTGTTAATTACTCGTTATTTATGAATATGCTCGCGCTTGCGCAGTATATGATTTTATGTTTTATTCCGCGATATTTCGATTTTTGTGAATTTCGATTTTTATTGATTTTACTTACATATTCGTTTGTTGGGATTGAAAATCCGAAAAGTCATGGTGATACATGAATAGCTGATTTTCAATTTCCATTTACGATTATGTTCTGAGGTTGGAGACTTGAAAAGTCATGGTGATACATGAATTGTCAACCTCCAATACTCATTTTCTTGTATGTTTTATATTGAGGATTGAAAAGTCATGGTGATACATGAATCGTCAATCTCCAATACTCGTTTGCTCGTATATTTTAAATTGGGAATTCGGAAAGTCATGGTGATACATGAATTGTCGATTCTTGATTCGAATTTGTTACCTTTATTAAGTCTGCATTTAGGATCATTTATTCTACTTTAACTGTTGACTGTAACTGACTCCGTGAAACCAAGCTTTATGAGATTAAAACTTTGCGCTAAAACCAAGATATTAACTAAAATTAAAATTTTTATAGAATGCCTCCGCTATCTCGCCGATTTCAGAGAAGAGAAGCCTCGCGCATGCGTAGACAGCAACGTTCCCAGGAAATGGCCGCCGTAATAGCCCAAGCCTTGAGCCAAAACAATACCTCGAGTTATAACATTAAGTCCTTTAACGCGGGTAACCCTCCAAAGTTCACAGGTCTTGAAGGAGCCACCGTGATGCTCCAATGGCTCGAAAAGATTGAAAACACTTTCCTCCATACCCAATGCCCCTCAGACAGACGAACCCTATATGCTTCCAGCGTCCTGGAATCCAGAGCGCTTACATGGTGGAATGGAGTAGCTCATGCGCGTGGCGCAGAGGCTGCTTCTAGCATGACATGGGAGGAATTCAAGGAAATTCTTACGCGAGAATTCTGCCCTCCCAACGAAGTTAAGCGCCTGGAGGAAGAATTCTGGAACTTGAAGCAATACAGTGGCGAAGCGCGCGAGTACACGACGCGCTTCCACGAGCTAAGCTTACTGGTCCCTCACCTTGTTACCCCTTCACGCCGAGCAATCGAGAAATTCCTTGGGGGTCTCCCCATGGAAATTCAAGATTCTGTATGGGCCAGAAACCCAGTTACCCTCTCTGACGCCATCGAGTTGGCCGCTGTGCTCAGCGACAACCATGTCAGAGCAGGAACCCTGTTCCTGCGGGGAACTGAGAAGACCAAACTCACCAAGACTGCCCCTGAACCAACAGAAACCAAACCTGAACCCTCAAACCGTAACAACCTCAAGCGCAGGCGCAAGGCCTATGCGCTTACCAACCCGCCCATTGTCCAGCAACCCGCATACCAACCTCCAGTTCATGCGCCTAACCCACTGTCAGCCTACCCAACACCTCCTGTAGTCCATAACTATGCCTTAACCAATCCAGCACTCCCTGCCCCACCAACTAAGAAACCTTACACAGGAAACCATCCCTTTTGCCCAACCTGTAGATTTCACCACCCAACCCAAACCCCGTGTCGACAATGTAACCGATGTGGCCGCGTTGGTCACTCTGCCGAATACTGTAGAGTCCCTCTCGCCAACACAACTGCGCCAACACCACCAGTCTACCCGCAGAACCCACAACCAACCTACCAAAACCCACGACCCAGATCGTGCTTTAACTGCGGTGATCCCAGTCATTTCCGGAACGCGTGCCCGAGACTACAAGTGCAAATCACACAAGCGAATCCGGTGAACCAGATTTCGAACCAAGTGACGCGTGGACGAGCTTTTAATATAACCGCGCACCAAGCGCAAGCGAATAATGACGTAGTTAATGGTACATTTTTGCTTAACGGATTTTATGCTTCTGTACTTTTTGATACTGGCGCCGATCGAAGTTTTATTTCTCGCGCCTTCGAGCAGAAGCTTGCGCGACCGCGCAACGATTTAAAAGATAATTTTTCAGTTGAATTGGCTAACGGTGAAACTGTTTTAATTAACTCTGTGATTAAAGATTGCACGCTTAACCTTAACGAAAACGATTTTCTGATTGACCTCATCCCCATGCCTCTTGGAAGCTTTGATGTTATCATTGGTATGGACTGGCTCTCGATTAATCGCGCCGAAGTTATTTGCGCCAAGAAGTTGATTCGCATACCTCGAGAAAATGGTGATATTCATATCTACGGCGAGAAACCCTCCCGCGGTCTTAAACTTATGACTTGCGCCGAAGCCCAAAGACTCATGCGGAAGAAGTATATTGCATTCCTAGCCCATGTGGTTAAGCCTGCTGAAGAGAAGAAGCTTCGCGATATCCCTGTTGTGCGTGATTTCCCTGAAGTTTTTCCTGATGATCTTCCTGGTATCCCTCCCGCTCGTGAAGTCGAGTTCCGTATTGATCTTGTCCCTGGTGCTTCCCCCGTGGCTAAATCTCCTTACCGTCTTGCGCCCGCTGAGATGCAAGAATTGGCAAGTCAACTTCAAGAGTTGACCGCTAAAGGATTCATTCGCCCTAGCTCTTCGCCCTGGGGTGCTCCGGTGTTGTTCGTTAAAAAGAAAGATGGATCGTTTCGCATGTGTATTGATTACCGCGAGTTGAACAAACTCACCATTAAGAACCGGTATCCCTTACCGCGTATTGACGACCTCTTTGATCAACTCCAAGGTGCCTCTTGTTTCTCGAAGATTGATCTCCGCTCTGGTTATCACCAGTTGCGCATCCGCGATGAAGATGTTCCGAAGACTGCTTTTCGAACTCGTTATGGCCATTTTGAATTCTTGGTCATGTCCTTCGGTCTAACCAACGCACCCGCCGTTTTCATGGATCTAATGAATCGGGTGTGTAGGCCTTTCTTGGATAAATTCGTGATTGTGTTTATCGATGATGTTCTGGTGTATTCTAAGACCAAGGCCGAGCATGAGCAACATCTCCGATTGGTGTTGCAAAAGCTTAGAGCTGAGCAACTCTATGCTAAGCTTTCCAAGTGTGAATTCTGGTCTGATGAAGTACAGTTTCTTGGTCATGTTGTAAACAAGATGGGTATTCATGTCGACCCATCCAAGATTGAAGCAATCAAGAACTGGATTACGCCATCCTCTCCTTCTGAGATCCGTTCCTTTCTGGGCTTAGCTGGTTACTACCGGCGATTCATTTCGAACTTCTCAAAGATCGCTTTGCCTTTAACAGCTCTGACGCACAAAGGTAAACCGTATATTTGGGGCTCGAAGCAAGAAGAAGCCTTTCTAACGCTCAAGCGATTGTTGTGTGAAGCTCCTGTTCTTGCGCTACCAGAGGGTAATGATGATTTTGTCGTACTGCGATGCCTCCAACCAAGGTCTCGGTTGTGTTCTTATGCAACGAGGCAAGGTTATCGCTTACGCATCAAGGCAACTCAAGGTTCATGAAAAGAACTATACAACTCACGATCTCGAGCTTGGTGCAGTCGTATTTGCCTTGAAGATCTGGAGACACTACCTTTATGGTACTAAGTGTATCCTTTACACTGACCATAAAAGCCTTCAGCATATCTTTGATCAAAAGGAACTTAACATGAGACAACGCCGATGGAACGAACTCATCAGCGATTACGATTGTGAGATCCGGTATCATCCTGGTAAGGCTAATGTGGTAGCCGATGCGCTCAGCCGAAAACCCTGCCAGCTTAACTGTATTTTGCCGCGCACGCATCTTCACTTTGCGCCGATTCAAAGCAACCTTGAATCGCGTATTCGTGACGCGCAGCGCGCATCCATCAGTAATGGTAACCTTCGCGCCGAGTTAGCGTGTGGCGCGGAAGCACTCTTTGTCCCTAATCTGAGTGGAATTCTCTGCTATCTCAATCGCATTTGGATTCCCTTTGATGAGAATCTTCGCGCTGATATCCTGAGTGAAGCGCACAAATCTCGGTATTCCGTTCATCCTGGCGCTGATAAGATGTACAAGGATTTGCGCATAACTTATTGGTGGCCCGGTATGAAAAAGGATATTGCTGTGTTCGTAGCTAAATGCCTGACTTGTTCTAAAGTGAAAGCTGAACACCAACGCCCATCTGGTTTGCTCGAACAACCAGAAATTCCTACGTGGAAATGGGAATGTGTAGCGATGGACTTTATTACCAAGTTACCTTTGACAGCAAGCAAACATGATAGCATTTGGGTAATAGTGGATCGATTGACTAAGTCTGCTCACTTCCTGCCCATTCGTGAAAACTACCGTGTTGAGCAACTCGCGCAGCTTTATGTCAAGGAAATTGTCTGCCGCCATGGTACTCCTTTGAGCATCATATCCGATCGCGATGGCCGTTTTATATCTCGCTTTTGGAAATCTCTCCAATCTGCGCTAGGAACTCGCCTGGACATGAGTACAGCATATCATCCCCAGACTGACGGTCAGTCTGAGCGAACTATTCAAACTCTTGAGGATATGCTCCGATCTTGTGTTCTTGATTTTGGAGGTAATTGGGATTCACACCTGCCTTTGATCGAGTTCTCTTATAACAACAGCTATCATTCCAGTATCGGTATGGCCCCATTTGAAGCACTTTACGGTCGTAAGTGCCGCTCCCCGATTTGTTGGAGCGAGGTGGGAGAAGCTCAAATCACAGGACCCGAACTTGTTCAAGAGACAACAGATAAAATCGCCAAGATCCGTGATCATCTGCTGATTGCTAGAAGCCGACAGAAGAGTTACGCAGATCGCAGGCGAAAGCCTCTCGAATTTCAAGTTGGTGATCTTGTTCTCCTCAAAGTGTCGCCCTGGAAAGGTGTTGTCCGCTTTGGGAAGAAAGGTAAGCTTGCTCCTCGTTATGTTGGTCCATTCAAGATTCTCGCGCGTGTGGGAAAAGTTGCCTACAGACTTGACCTGCCGCCCGCGCTCAGTAATGTGCATCCAACGTTCCATGTATCCAATCTCAAGAAGTGTTTAGCTGACGAGAACCTTCACATTCCACTTGATGAAGTTCAAGTTGATGAAACTATGCATTTCGTTGAGAAGCCTGTTGAGATTATGGATCGCGAGGTTAAGCAAACCAAGCGCAGTCGCATCCCTATCGTGAAAGTTCGCTGGGAGTCCAAGCGCGGAGCCGAGTTTACATGGGAAAGGGAAGATCAAATGAAGATCAAGTACCCGCACCTGTTCTCTGCGCAACCTACTTCGAGATAAATTTCGGGACGAAATTTCTTAAAGTAGGGGAGACTGTGACATCTGCCCGATCCGACCCGACCCAGGTACCCGTTTCTCTGACCCGATCTCTTTCTTTTATGATTTAGTATTTATTTATACTTATACTTTATTTTTAATAATAATATATATATTTTCCTTCCCGCCTCTTTCTCTCTCTTTCTTTCCGCCGTCCCCTCCCTCTTCCTTCTCTCTTTCCGCCTTCTTTTCCCTCTTGTCGCCGTCCCGCCCTTACGCCTTGATTCCCTCGTTTTCTTCTAACTCTTTGCTTGTCCTTTGTTCCTTCCCGCCTAAGGTTGTCTGCGCAGCTCCACGCGCCAGACTCCCTTACAAGGAATCCTGCGTGAAGACCACCTGTACAGCGATTCGCGAGACGAACTCTTCTCGCAGCGCGCTAAGAATTGTAATTCTTCTCGCAGCGCGCTAAGAACGGTAGTTCTTCCCGCGACGCGATAAGGATTTGTAGTTCTTCTCGCAGCGCGCTAAGAATCGTAGTTCATCCCTCGACGCGCGAAGAATTATAGTTCTTCCCGCGGCGCGCTAGGAATTTTAGTTCCTCCCGCGGCGCGCTAAGAAATGTAATTCTTCCCGCGGCGCGCTTAGAAATGTAGTTCTTTCCGCGACACGTTAAGGTTAGTTCTGTCTGCCTTCGCGCTCGCGCTCTCTTGACCTTCTGTGTCTGCCTTCGCGCCTTAGCCTTCTCGCGCTAAACCCTTTTGAGTTTTCTTCTGTTTAATCTAGCCGTTGCTTTTGAGTTGTCTTATCTTTTGTGCTGTTGACCTAATCTGCTTTATGTCTGAAAAGTTACTTTCGGCGCAGCATGCGCACCAACCCCATTGGTTGACAGATAAAGTGACTGACATAATCTTTTGAGAATCT
Source organism: Bidens hawaiensis (assembly GCF_021521415.1). Lineage (NCBI taxonomy): Eukaryota > Viridiplantae > Streptophyta > Magnoliopsida > Asterales > Asteraceae > Bidens > Bidens hawaiensis. The sequence continues at coordinate 293,634 of NW_027493043.1, forward strand.
GCTTTTGCCATGCTTGACCAGTAACTTTATCTGTCCTCTCCCATGCCTTTTTCTGAATCCTGTCAGCCTTTTTCTCTTTTTCCCTGCTACCATATCTTTTGATATCTTTACTTTTCAGAACTTTTTACTGTTGATATCTTTTCTTTTACTTTTGGAGATCTTTTCTAGGGTTTGTGTCCCCTAGGGTTTGCCTATATATAGTACTATTTTCTTAACACTTCACACACTACACTTATTCTCTTCCTCCCTTTTTGCTCTCTGCCGTTGTTCTTCAACCGCCTCCCTCCTCTCTTGCCTCCGTCTTCCTCCCTGTTCTGCCCTGCTTTTCCGGTAATATATATATAATAATTTACTTATTAATTATGCTAACTTATAATCAAGACTTAAAACCGATCGTTAAAACAATAATCTTTACTTATAGGTTAACTTGCTTGGTTCTTGCTTTATCTATCATCGCATCTTTATCAAGTGAGTAATCTCGTATCTAATCCCTTTTTAGTTTTAATGTTTTGGGATGTTCATGTGTTTGTACAAAACTTGAGTCTTAAACTGTTTATGAACTTTAGTCGCGCAGTATCCCATGTGTTGAGGACGTTTACTTGGCTGTTTATTTGTATGTGTATCATTAACCGCTTTGTTCGGCCTATTCCGCAGTTCCGTTGGTACCATTAGATGAACACGGGAGACCTATCGTTTACGGTTTTCTTTGTTTACACTTGCACAGATGTTTTCTCGTTTTTGTGCTCAATTGGGAGCACGGATTGAACTATGAACTATGAGCTATGATCTATCTAGGCTTGATCACAATCTGATTGCACCCTTGTTAAACACCAGACATACACGTGTTGCGCGCAGATTTATGATTATCTATGTATTGTATTAAACTTGATTTCTCACCAACACGCAAGTGTTTGACGTTTATTTTAACACATGATCAGGTTTGCAGTAGCTGTTTTGGAGCTTGTGGACACGTAGGACGTTTTCACTTTTGGACCTAGAATTAAAATGTATCAAGACAAGTTAATGTTGTTTGAATGTTATAATTTATAATATATTGATTTATGTTTGATTTATGTTCTTTATTTTCCCCGCTGCGCGTGCGCGATAAAATGTGTATAAATAAATATTGACACCAATAGTGTCGCGAGTAATGAAGCAATATGTGGCGCCCCGATGTATAATCCGCCTTTGGTCGGGGTGTTACAAAAACTACCAAGGTGATATTCCAAGACAAGAATCGACGATCACCAATGAAAAACGACTCGACAACATAAATATCATCAAGACCCGTGAGATACACGGCAACGTTCGGCATGAGTTGGTCGAGCATTTGTGGGATAGAAGACCCGATAATCTTGTATTAGACTAGTATCAATGTATGTTATATATTATTATTAATGTAATGTTTTATATTATTATTTAATGTATTATTTAAAATAAGTAAATAAATAAAAAACTGTCAAGCCCCGGATCACCTGGACCACTACACCCTCTGGGGCTTGATCCAGAGCCATGTCATCGCCTACGTGTCGGGTTTTGATTGGATCACTTGGGGCTCAAACAAACCCCATTACCCTTAGCCTTATGGTGAACTTTAAAAAAAAATATATCATATGAAAAAGTTATAGGCTTTTTAAAATGATGGGAGAATTAACATGTTACTTGAATATGAAGATAGAAAATGTGTACTATTACTTTTATACGTTTTTTTCCTTTGGTCCCCACTTGACACATGTCAATTTTTAAGTCTTCTCACTTTTCTTATTTTTGTTGTCCTTTGTATAATAACTCAACTCTTATAAATCATATCTTTTTTTTTAAAAGTAAATATTAATTTTTAGTCTATCTTTATTTTATAATCTTTTCATATCAAATATTTGGTCAGATTAATTTTTAATTTAATGAGATGTTATAATCCGTTTAAGGACTGTCTGGGTTTGGTAAAACTCATACCCGTGAATTCGGGTCAAATGCATGAAAAACCTACATTTAAAAACAAGCAATATGATGACTTCCATAAAGAAAGGAGCGACCATATTGCGAGACATAAGATTTTTTAGTTTTCGTTTATATATATTATAGATATTTTTTTTAATTCAATTTTTACACCTTTTGAAAAAACCTCAATCTTATAGATTCACATTTATTTTGTGAGTGGATAAAGTTTTTAATGTAACTGGAAACCCCACAAATGTGCCCACAAAACTATTACTTTTCCCTTTCCCCAAACCTTCATCCACACTTCTCTCTCATCAAAAGAACACACTCTTTTCCTTCATCTTTCTTGCTCATCATCACTCCTTTGGATTCTTGTTTTCTGGATTTTATAAACCCTCAATTGGTCTCTTGTCTTGCCTCAAATCATAAAAACAAAACAAGAATCTTTAGTCTTCTTCAATCTTTAACCTCAATAACATCTCTCCAATGGCCTCTTCATTGAACTCCATCATTCTTCCTGGTTATTTAACTTCTTTTCAAGAAACTCATAACATTCCAAATGGGTCTCATTCTTCTTCACTTATTTCCACTGATTTAACCCAAAGATCACATCTTTTGTCAGATCACCACAAGGGTTTAAGTTTAACTTTAACTTCAAATTCTTGGAATGCTAAAACCCCTGTTCTTGTAAGTTCAAAGTTAACAACTTTTTTCAAGATTTTATTAAAGGGATTTAATTTAAACTTAATCTTTACAGGCACATGCTTCAGTTTGTGTTAGCAAGTCAATGAGATGGTGGGAAAAGACACTTAAGCCCAACATGATTGAGATCAATTCAGGTCAAGAATTAGTACACACACTATCAAATTCAGGGGATAGATTTGTCATTTTGCAGTTTTATTCACCTGGTTGTGGTGGGTGTAAAGCTTTACACCCAAAGGTATAATCTTTTTTTTTAAAGATTTTATTTATTAATTAATTTTTTTAATTGATTTATGTATGTGTTTATAATCAGATCTGTCAACTGGCTGAGTCAAACCCTAATGCAATATTTCTGCAAGTGAATTATGAAGAACTCAAACCCATGTGTCAATCTCTTCACATTCATGTTCTGCCATTTTTTAGATTTTATAAAGGTCATGAGGGCAAGGTTTGCAGCTTTAGTTGTACTGTTGCAACTGTAAGTTTCTTTTTCATTCTTTTAATATCACAGAAACATCCAAACGATTTACAATGAAGTGGCTGGTAAGCGGGCAACAAACGATTTTTCATTATAAGTTTGAATTAAATGTTGAAATGGTTGAGAGTTTAATTAATTATTAGATTTTATTAACCAAGTAAAGGATTTTATATTGAATGGATCAATATGGCAAAAGTTAATTGTGATGTGTATACAAGCCCTTGAATTTATTTATGAAAAAAATATGATCATCAGTTGGCCGGTATCTAACACGAAATTCGTGAGTTTATGTTTACAAACGGGCTCGGGATAGTTTTGGTCTACCGTTTAGCTAAGCAGGTCGTATTCTTGTCAACTCGGCAGGTTTGTGGCTTGACCTGATTAAACTATGTATTTTTCATTTTACTTTTTTTTTTCAAATGTGTTTTGTGTAATAAATTAATTTGTTAGTATTTAATTTTAATTTAAAAACTGGTAATTTTAATAATTTATAAAATTATTAAATAAATGTACAAAAGCATGTTGATTTGATGATAATAATTGGTTAATGGAGAGAATCTTGATTTTTATGGTGATAGATCAAGAAATTCAAGGATGCATTATTAAAGTACAAGTCAGATGGATGTAATCTTGGTCCAGCTAAAGGATTAGAGGAGTCCGAGTTGTTGACTTTAGCTTCAAATGGTCAAATTTCGTATAATAGTTCGCCATTGAAGGCAAATGAGGATGATTTGCTTCTAAAAAAGATGAACTTACTTCTTGCATAAGTTGAATTTGAAAACAATTTATTTGCGAGAATTTACTTGTTTAGGTTGTAGAATAGATTAGTCCATTTGAACCCTAATGGGTTTGTTGGTGGGCTTGCTGCTTTTTTAGTTGATGGGTAAGCCCAAGCTCCACTTGTTTGATATTTGACAACATTTGTTTAGTTTGTTGTTACAAATTGTAATTTGTGATTAATGGTTATTGACCAATCAAGTTAATGCTTGGATATTTTTATTAACGAGTCAACTTGGTCATTAGGTGTGTATGGGAACACACACATAAAATTGTTAATACAACTTCTGAAAGAAGGCTATTGTGGTTACTGGTTACTATCAATCATACTATGGTTCTTCAAAAGAAGGCCGTGCAAGCCCAAATAAGAAAAATGCCCAATTACATCAACTGGTTACTTATTTTTGTTTGTGGGCCATAAAATTTACAGTTTTGGGCTTTGGCCTTTTAGGAACTACAGTATAATTTACCACTGCTAATGGGAATGGGATCCTCCTGTAGTGACCCGGTGTGAGTTTGGCCAGGGCCGACTCCGAAAAGATGAAAATTTTTATGGGTCAAAGGCGAAAATTTTTTTGGGCCTTAAGTAAAAGAAATATTTTGTTGAGTTTAAACAATTTAATTTTAAATGAGCTTACTTGATTATGATTTGAGCTATGTAAAAAACATTTGTATAAAAATAAACTAAAAATTGTCTCAAATAAGACTAGAACTCACAACCTTTTGGTTAAATGTCATCTATTTATAACTAGATCAAGCAAGTGGTTATGCAATTGTGTTGAAACATTGATTATATATATTGTTTTTGGTAACAATACAGATAAGTTTTTTTTTTTTTTTTTAAAGTCTGTGGCCGTCGACTATCCCGCCATGCCTTTAGGCCGGCCCTGAGTTTGGCATATGCACGAAATATAGAATAATATTTACAATAGGTGTGAGTTTGGTATATACACGAAATATAGCATAACTGAACAATAGCTGAATAGCATAAGACCTAATTAAATAAAAGTTACAAATGTAAAGTTGTGTGTCACATACTTACATTGCGTATAGTATCGCTTCAGTACATATAGTAAAAAGTACTGAAACCGATTAGTGTTGAAACCAAAACCATGGTAGTGGTTATTTTGGCTAGTGATATTGGATCGGTTTGGTGAATATATGTGTTACAACAAAAAAAGTTATTACAATAATTTATATACACAGTTGTCTTATGTAATCCAAAAATTAAAGTCACGATACGCACAAAAAGATCCTGACACATGTTTGACACCGATAGAAAACCATAAAAGCGAATATCGATACAACAACTGATAATACCGTTACTTGTATCGATGTTGTTCGGTTGGTATTAATACTGTTCTTTATGGTACAAGTACTCGATATACCGCACGATAAAAAATTTAATCACACAAAAGCCCTCTCATTTAACTAAAAACAAAGTCATGATATACATAAAATGATATTGACACGTATTTTACGTCGAACAATAAGTTCAGTACTATTGGGAGGATGACGAGATGACACCTACTACACCCATTGGAAGGATTGTAGCTCCATTTTTCATAAATTTGGAAACACAATACACTAGAAACCTAGTGGAAGATAAAGGGTGGGCGTGAAGCATAAAAGACATCAACTTCCTAGTCAGTCGTCTTGAGGGTGTTATGTTTTGTCATATTGCATACCTAGATTATTTTGAGCATAGAAGAGGTCTAGGGTGTTTCAGGAGATGAATCAACCGGTAACTTATTTGTTTTGAAGGTTATGATTCTTTACTTTGTTTTCACAATATATTGTCCGCCAGGTTAAATGAATTTTACAATACCGAAAACAAGTTACTACACATGAGACTATCATGACAAGTTTATCCACATGTCTTGATAAATTGCTAACCAGAGCAAAAAGACGTGTTATACAATGTTTTCTTTTCAAACACCATAATAAAACCTTCGCATATATGTTATAACGTAAATTCCCTTTGACATGTCTATAGACGTGTATCAAATAATCAAATCTAGGGTTGTCATTTTTACCCAAAACCCGAAACCCAACCCAAGAAAACACGTACCCCAACTCGAACTAACCTGATCCGAAAAACCCGAACCTGAGAAAAGATCAACCCGAACCCGAACCGAAGTAATTTGGGTTGGTTCTCAGGTTTGATTTATAAGTTTTGGGTCAACCCGAATAAACTTTTAGTTTTCAAATTAAATATATATTTATGTATAATAGGCTTAGTATTAGTGACTAACGTTATCATAATCCGGTCCTATGCGATTGTTGTCATCACAACTATTATTGATCGATTGTTTATTGATAGTTTATGTTTTCCGTATGTTACTAATAGCAACTGTAATCGAACAACCAAATCACGTCCGATTGAAGACGATTGTGGTTCAAGTTAGTTTTACTCTTCTTTTGGATTGTTTTATCAAGTTATGTTAGTTTATTAATTGATTATTTTTTTACAAACAAAGAATAATATGTTGTTTTAATTTTAGCATTGTAGGTTTTATTTTTTTATTTTTTGTTTTTTATTTTGTTTTCTAGGATACTCGAAACCCGATTAACCCAACCCGAACCCGAATTACCCGAACCTGAAAAATCCGTGAGATATTCGGTTGGATTTCGGGTCCAGATTTAAAAATTTGAAACCCGAATAACCCGACCCGAAAAACCCGAAACCCAAATCTGAAGAACACCCCTAATCAAATCTAGAATAATTATTAATCGTTTAATTACATGATTTTCTTAATAAACAAATACATGTCATCCAGTGATTGGCTAAGAAAGATTCCAACGTGGCAACAAATGGGGCCCACAATGACACTTGTGAAGAACAAGAACAATGTAAAAGATTTGGTGGATATGCCACATGGAGATAAGGATAAGCACATATTGCTTCTCATTGGTCAGTTTCCAATCAATACCCTGAATATCTAACAAAATCACCAACACCTAAACCACAGCCACAAGATCATCACTCAAATCATTATTACAAAAGGATGAACACAGAACACATATTATTCATTTGCAACTCATCTCTCCAAACCTCTAACTGTCACCGGAAAGTATGGCTGCTGTCACACAAGCTTCAGTTGCAGTTTTCCGGCCGTGTGCTTCCAGGTCCAGATTCCTGACCGGTTCATCAGGGAAGTTAAACAGAGAAGTATCAGTTAAACCGGTTAGCACCTACTCATCCGGTTCGTTCAAGGTTGAAGCCAAGAAGGGTGAGTGGCTACCCGGTTTAGCTTCACCTGGTTACCTCGATGGAAGGTATGTTTGTTTATGTTCGTTTACGTTCATAAACTGTTAGTTTAGATTTTAAATGAACAAACATGAACATGCCAATTTTAGTCGGTGAATGAACATGAACAAAAAAACAAAAAAAATTGTTCGATTATATGTATGTGTATGGTTAAAGTTAATAACAAACACGAACATACCCATTTTCTTTATATGATTAGCTTACAGACCTGTCCTTGAACCACTTGCATACATTTGTTTTTCCGTGTATGAATATCTTTTGATCCTCGAATTCTTGGTTCGGATTAGATTGGGTCACATTAATAATAATAACTTGTTTTTTCCATAATCGAGTTCGATACCATTTTTCTTTGTTTTTCACCTTGTTTATCAAATGAAACATGTAAAATATTCAACTTTTTCTAGCAAGTTAAGGGGGGTGTTTGGGATTCCTTATTTTGCCTCCTTATAATTTCATTAAATTAATAAGTTATAAAAGTGTAACTTATGAAACTTTTCCGCTCACGGTATAAGCAATCCCAAACATCTTATTACTTCTCAAAAAGTTTATAAGTTATAAGTTAGTGAAAATAAGCAATCCCAAACACCCCCTAAAATAAATCTCGGGCTAGGTTGAAAAACCGTAATATATATCAAAATAGCCATTTTGCCATTTTGACATATACAGATTTCCTTCTGGAACCATTTTCTTAGTTAATAAAAAAATCAAATGATATTAATGTAAATAAAAAGTAAAAAACCATTTCGTTTAATTCAACGTTTAAAATGGCTATTTTTGGTGGTTTTCCTAGGGTCGTTGACCCACATCTTATATAGCATGTCCTATTGACTATTGTTCCTGAACCACTTGTGTCATTTCAGTCTTCCAGGTGACAACGGGTTCGACCCATTGGGACTAGCCGAAGACCCAGAGAACCTAAAGTGGTTCATTCAAGCCGAGCTTGTGAACGGGCGGTGGGCCATGTTGGGAGTCGCCGGGATGTTGCTACCAGAGGTTTTCACAAGCATAGGCATAATCAACGTTCCTAAGTGGTATGACGCGGGTAAATCAGAATACTTTGCATCATCTTCCACCTTGTTTGTGATCGAGTTCATATTATTCCACTACGTCGAGATCAGAAGATGGCAAGATATCAAGAACCCGGGAAGTGTTAACCAAGATCCGATTTTTAAAAGCTATAGTTTGCCTCCTAATGAAGTCGGGTACCCGGGTGGTATATTCAACCCACTCAACTTTGCACCCACTGCTGAGGCCAAAGAGAAGGAGCTTGCTAATGGTATACATTATATAAATTTCTTGCCATTTTTTAATATTTTTAATAATTAAGTTGTTAATAATTCTATTAAAATTTCAGGGAGACTCGCGATGTTGGCGTTCTTGGGGTTCATCGTTCAGCACAACGTAACCGGAAAAGGGCCATTCGACAACTTACTACAACACCTCTCAGACCCATGGCACAACACCATAGTTCAGACCCTGTCAGGGAACTAAAAAGTATTTTAAAAAATACAATCATTTATGTTGTAAACCATGGACCGTGTGATCGATCTAAGCTTTGTTTTCGTTTTGTTAATGTACAGTAATATGAGACGTTAATTTATAATTTATTTCAACTTATACCCATCCACGCACCTATCATTATAAATGTCTCCCATTCATTTTCATACTATACAACTAAAAAACATCACTTAACAAACAAACTTAATAAAGCATGTGCCAATTCTTCGTGGTCGGTTAGACTATCCGGTTTGTGTATGAAATCGTAACCATATAGCCATAGAATATCAAAAACTTTATTAAACTTTTAAAAGTAAATTTGTAAAACTAATAAGATGTTACCTGGGGTTAAGCCCTTTGACGATATGAGTTTGTATCAATCAAGGAAAGAGGGCACGGCCCGGGCTCCAGGTTCCAGCTATGACACATGTTATCACCGAATACGGCCTTGGTAAGTTGGTATTCATGGAATAATCTAGAAATCCTTGCAAACTTTTGGATGTTTCGGGCTTCAAATCTTTCGGTTTTGCGAAATTGAGATAAACGTACGGATGGAAGAGGAACTGGTCACAAAGATGAGGTTGGGGCCTCAAGTTTGAACTATAAATCCCGATTTTCCTTCTCATATATGGTCCAAAAACGTCTATATGGTCCAACCACCCGGCTTCCTTAATCCCGATTTTCCTTCTCATATATGCAAACTAAACAAAGCAATATATGGTCTTCGACAAGCTTCCCGTGCTTGGTATGAAGAATTAAAAACTCATCCCCACTTAACAAATTCTTTCTTAAAGACCTCGGTACCCTTTCCTATTTTCTTGGTGTAGAAGTCCTTCCACACCCTCATGGTATGTTATTATCTCAAACCAAGTATATTCATGACATAATTAAACGAGCCAATATGAGTGACTGCAAGCCGATGATCACACCTATTACATGTTCCGAACCCATTACACTAGTTGGTGGCACACCCCTTACATCACCCACGGAATATCGAGCCCTAGTCGGGGCTCTACAATACCTATCACTTATCCGACCCGACGTTGCATTTACGGTGAACAAACTATCACAGTTCATGCATGCTCCCACTACCACTCGTTGGAATGCCCTCAAACGTCTCATTCGATATCTCCACGGGTCGATAAACGAAGGTATTTTACTCCGCTACAAATCACCATTAAACCTACATGCTTTTGCAGATGCAGATTGGGCCGGAGACAAAGACAACTATCGTAGCACAACTGGTTATATTGTCTACCTAGGCTCCAACCCAATTACATGGAGCTCCAAAAGACAACCTACTATAGCCCGCTCCTCAACCGAAACCGAATTTTGGGCTGTCGCATCTACGACAACCGAAGTCCTATGGCTAAAATCCCTTTTACACGAATTCGGTTTAATATCCACCTCCATCCCAACAATTTTTTGTGATAACTTAAGTGCTACCCAATATTCTGCCAATCCGGTTTTCCACTCTCGTATGAAGCACTTAGCTATTGACTTCAATTTTGTTCGTGAAAAAGTTAATGATAAATCCATTCGAGTCACCCACATTCCCGGAGATGATCAACTAGCCGATGCCCTCACGAAACTGACTCCCATTCAAGATTTCACCTACTTATGACCAAGATTGGACTCACTACTCGACCGTCAATCTTGCAGGGGAATATTAACACACAAGAGAAAGAAACTATTAATTCAAATATTTTGAATTAATTCCATTGCTAGTATCATGCCTAAAATCAAGTTTCGGTTTCTGCACATAATTCTATTGATTATATTATTTAATGTAATTGTATATCACTCCTTGATTTTAGCCTGTATAACTACTATATATTGTAACTCTTCTAATCAATGAAATTATTTTTTGCAATTCTTTCTATTCTTCATATTATGTTATGTCATATTGCATACCTACAAAAACAACAATCATACCAAGTAAATCCCACAAATAAAAAAATCTATTCAAGGGGTCAGGGGAGGGTGTGATGTAGATAAACCTTACCTCTACCCATGAGATTAGAGATACCACTTTCAAAGAGACACCCGAATCCAAAGTAGACTATGCAGAAGCACACATGTACCTAACATAATGTAACATCTGAAAGTTTCAGGTTTAAAATACCAAGTTTGAAAGATAAAGGACCAAAATTGACAAATTCTAAACTCAAAGGCTTAAAAGGAAAATTCTGATTTTCTGTCCCATAGCGATACGCGATGGGACAAGGGACAAGCCCATCGCGTATCGCGAAGGGCTTGGTCAAATATTCAAAAAGACTAGTCAATGGCGATACGCGATCGCCAAAGGACCAACGTCATCGCGTATCGCGATGACGTGGTCTGAAAGGAGTGACACGTGTGGCCACGTGTCAAATAGTGGCACTATGGGTGGTCACGTGGCACTGCGTCCGCCACATGGCACTGCGTCCGCCACGTGGCAGAGCTATTGGTGATGAGGACAAGCTATATCGCGATACGCGATGGGCTTGTCAAAGGCCATCGCGTATCGCGATGGGCCTTCTGACTTTGCCTATGAATTGAAAGTCCGAGTTCAACCTTTTCTCACACCAAATTTCACCTACAACTCTCTCTTTAACATCTCTCTAAAGCTTTGGAAGGTGTACCCTCGACTAACTCGTAAAACGTGCTCAAACTCCTCGATTTCCGCACCCAATTACCTACGTTTCCTCGATACTCGTGCCGCATCCCGACGACGTTCCAACTAAGAAGGAATTATTACCATCCTGATGTCCCGCCTCGTAAAGTGTGCCGATGTGGGAAGAAATGTTGGTGTCTCGATTTGCGTGTGAAGAAAATGTGTCGAGAAGAAAGGGTTGATTAAGAAAATAAAGAATTCAAAAAGGCGTTGAGGTGCTGCTCGATTGTGTAGGGTTTTTATAAGCCGACCTAGGTAGGTATGATAAAATATTAAAAAGACTTAAAACTCTAAGTCGAGGTTATACTCGATACCTTGATAAATAAAAGAAAATATAACAAAGAAAAGAAAAGAAAGAATATGAATATATATATATATATATATGTGTGTGTGTGTGTGATTATATTATATGATTCTTTGTTATAGATTATTATTTAAGTAATTATGAATATTCTTAAAGAATAAGAAAAAAAATACATTTGTTAGAGAAGAAGAAACGTAGGGTTTTAAAAAAAAGTAAAACAAGATTAACTAAAGGTTGTCTTATAAAAGAAAGAAAAGAAAATAAGTTAAAAGAAAGACTTTTAATTTATAAAAGAAAAGAATACTTTTTAACTAAGATTTTTAAGTAAAAAAAAATATAATTGAGGTAAAGATTATAAAAAGATTAAAGGTCTTAAGCCGGATTGTATATCCGACTAACAAAAAGTTATACTCGTAATATATGTGCGAGATAGCAAGGGAAAGACCCTCGGACAGTGTATTGAAGCTGATCCAAATAAAAAAGGTGAATACGCTCCAAACTTTACAAACTTGTTTAAAACGAGTCAAATGAATTAAATGGTTTACCTGGGACTACGTGTCACTAAAAACAAAAGTAAAAGTGCTAGCCCTCAGGTAGTCGTGTACGTTTGTCTGGATCCTTACATATGTGGTATACGTGGTGGGCACGCCGCACCACACCTGGTCATATTACGCTTTTCTGCGGGGAGCATGACCATGTGTATACGAATGGTACTTAACTAAGTCGAACGGTACGGTGTTTGCTAGGGTATTTAGTGTAGAGACTTGAGTTTATAGTTGTATTGTTTTAAGCTTGATTATTCCTAAGCCACGATGGGCCTAACATAACTATGTTCGAGGGGTAATCAAGTAAAAGAAAATATTTTAGCGTTAACATATATTCACCAGCATGTGTTGCTGACGTATTTTCTAAACATTTTGCAGGTAATCAAGAATAGGGCTTGGGATGACGAAGTGCTCAAGATATCCGATGGATCGGATCTTTTTGTTAAACTTAAATATGATATGGTGGTTTTGTAATTAAACAAGTAATCTTTATGTTAAACTTAAAACGGGTATTTTATAATTCCGTCTGTTGTTAATGTAAATATTACATTTTAAATCCACATGTTTTAAAGACTTCGGCTTTAATACGTAACTCTGATTTATTTACAAATGTGGTACCAACATACGCGTCGCACGCCTAGGACGTGGTATGCGGTGTGACAAGTGTTGGTATCAGAGCCATCGATCTTAGCGACTTAGGTATTGAAAGATAATACCTAAGCTTCGATCCAAGCATAAGAAAAATATTTTATTACTTGTTTAAATTTAAATAGGGATAAGATAGGCTGGTAAACCTTTTCTATCCCTCCCCAATCTAAACCAACCAACTTATATATGTCGATCAAGAAGATCAAGGATGGATTTATGCGAGACGCACGAAGAGCTGGAATCCCTGAACCCCTACCAAAAGATAACATGAGTGAGGATTACTATGAGTCTTTCTTCAATCAAGACCAATTCATTGACCGAACCAAGCCAATATATTTCCCTGGAACCAAGCAATGTCCGATCAACTTACCCGATAGTCCACCAATACCAAGGAATGATCCTCCAAGACATTCAAGCTACCACTCATCAAGCATACCGATGTACCACCCATCGGAGGAGGTCCCAACATATCACCCTTCCGAGATTCCGACATACCAACCATCCGAATTTCCAACATATCAACCGCCAAATCCTCATCCATCGTACGCTTTCCTCTCCAACAGACCAATCAAGGAGGAACCTATGTCCGACTCGTCTGACTGGATGCAATGCTACTCTGATTTTGACTCTGTTTACCCTTACCCCAACAACTATGAAGGACCTTCCCTAAAGCCAAGAATGAGAGTCATGATGCCATATGAGAGTTTTCGAATGCCCCTGATAGTGAAGGAGACTGCCCAATTAATGGAGGAGGAGGATCCTAAAGAAGAAGAAGACCGAGAGGAAGAAGAGGACCCTGAGGAGGAAAACCCCAATGAAGTGACAACACCAATGGAAGAACCGTCCGACTGTGATTGCCCGCCAGGAAAAGGATGTTTGTAACCACTCTTCCACAAGAACTTGAGTTATGGATCTGTTGATCCCTATGTGCAATACCTCTAAGAACTCAAGAGCAAAGCATCATCAAGTTTCCCACCATACCAAGGCACGATCCCGTCAATTGAAGAGCAAGCAAATGAGATCTGTGAGCAAAATTAGGCGGCCAAAGCTTTATTCAACTACCCATCTGACGTGACATCATCGCCATACCTAAACCCAAAGAACCATTACGATATAGTCATGATGGGGTACCGCGATCCACCACCTCGCTACGGATATCCCAACGAAATTTTGCAATCGCAGGAGGAACATCTCGACACGGCGTTGCATGAAACTGATGACTTGAGGAAGAAGGTAGCCATTGACGAAGTTAAGAAGAAGAAGATAGGAGATAAGCTTCTTCGAAAGTGTAACAAAATGACAAAGATGGTGAAGAAGTACCTGAAAGACTGAAGAAAATCGAATAGGGTTGTTTGTGATGTTTGTTGTAATGTATTTATGATCTTGTGCGTATGATAAAGGGCGTTGAACCTTCTTAAAAATAATGATAAGGATATATATTTATATAATATATATATAAGTATGTGTATTGTAGTAATATATATATCAATTTTGATATATATAAGTGTTTTAATGACGAATAAAAACGTGTGTTTTAAGAAAAGAATATTGTTTAATATTTCAGCTAAAAAGAAAAAAAAAGTTGAAAAAGAAATGAAAAATGTCGCAACAAAGAAACAATGTTGAAGCTTCTCGAAAAGAAGCTGATAAAATAAAAGAAAAAAAGATAGAACAAGAAAAAGAACAACAGGAGAAAATACCCGACAAATATATGAAACAAATTCATCAAATGATCAAAGAAGCTGTTAGGGCTGAATCACAAGCTAGATGTCAATCTAGGTAATCAAAACAATCCCAATTTGTTGAACCCTCTCGTAAATCGGTAAATCTCGACCTAAACCGTCCCATGTTGAAGAGAGTGTTCACGAATCCAATGCTGATGCTGATGTCAAGCAAAAGTTCAAGAAAATGAAAATCGATAGTTGCTAGTTCAAAGATTTCAAGTATTTTGGACCAAAGGAGTTCTATGGCGACAAAGGCGCCATTACGACCATAAGATGGCTCAAGGAAATGGAGTCAATTGTGATAATAAGCAAGTGCACCGACCAAAAAAAGATACAATACTCTGCCCAAATGTTCAAGGGCGAAGCGGTAGAATGGTGCAACACACTGATTTTGAGCAAGGGCCTACAAGAGTTGTACAATATGTCAAGGGAAGAATTCAAGGAAATGATGATAGCGAAATTATGTCCGATGCATGAAACCGACCAGACTAAATTTCTTAATCATAAGGTCGTAGGAACAAATTTGCGTGAATATAACACTAACTTCCACGAGTACTGCCGACTCGTGCCTCAGATGGTTAACCCTGAGTCCAGCAAAGTCACCCGATACATTTGGGGACTTCCGCGAGAAATCCGCGATATGGTGAGGTCACACCTCCCATAAACTGCCGATTCCGCGATGGAGTTAGCTGGTTATTTGATGAGCGGCATTGTCCGCAACAAGGAGGAAGACAAGAAGGTTATGTCGACCAACAACCAAATGAGGACTGGAGGAAGCGCCCGATTTATGGGCAAGGGCGTAAACCAACACCGAACTGTATTCAATTCTAATTCTCCGCTATGAAAGACATGTAAAAAGCACCACAAAGGTCAATGCCGATTTTCTCCGTCTTCAACCGCAACTGTTTGTGAATCGTGTCACAAACCCGGCTATGCCGCTGCTGATTGCTGGAAAAAGATGATGACTTGCTTCAACTGCAAGGAAATGGGGCATCTAAGCTTTGAATGTCTTAAAAACAAACCCGCGACTGGTGGTGCGGGTGGAAGTGGTCAAGCCAAGAAAGGCAACACAAGAGTCTTCATGCTCGATGCCCGAAAAGCGGCCGATATACCGGAAACCATCACCGGTACGTTCCTAGTTAATGATACATATGCTAGGGTTTTATTCGTTCGGGTGCCAACTTAAGTTTTATAGATTATAGCTTTTGTAGTCTATTAAACGAACCCTTAACAAAACTTAATAAAACTCTAAGCGTCGAGACCGCTAGTGGTGAAATTGTCAAAATCTCCGAAGCCCTAGAAAACGGAAAAATCTTATTAGCTGGTCACATTCTGCTGATTAAATTGCTACCAATGACTCTTGCTGGTTTTGACATTGTACTTGGTATGGATTGGTTATCAGAAAATCATGCTCGTATCATTTGCAATAACAAAACTTTTGAACTTCGAGCCCCTGATAAACGAACCATTCGAATTGAAGGAGACAAAGACGCTGGCCAAGTTAGTATAATTTCCATGATCAGGGCTAACAAAAGTTTGAATCAAGGATGCTTAGTTTTCATGGCCTACGTCACCGAAGAATCCAAATCGAAGGAGATAAAATAGGTACCTATTGTCTCCAACTTTTCCGATGTCTTTCCCGAAGAACCTCCTGGAATCCCTCCCGGTCGTGAAGTAGAGTTTAGGATTGATCTTATTCCCGGCACTGCTCCGATCGCCAAAGATTTGTATCGTTTAGCTCCAACCGCAATGAAGGAATTGAAAAAACAACTTGACGAACTGCTTGAGAAGGGTTACATCCGACCGAGTTCATCACCGTAGGAAGCGCCAATACTATTTGTCAAAAAAAAGATGGATCAATGCGCATGTGTATCGACTATCGAGCACTAAACAAAGTCATAATCAAGAATCATTATCCACTCCCTCGATCAATGCGCAAGGCGAAGGAGATAAAAGAGGTACCTATTGTCTCCGACTTTTCCGATGTCTTTCTCGAAGAACTTCCTGGAATCCCTCCCGATCATGAAGTAGAGTTTAGGATCGAACTTATTCCTGGCACTTCTCCGATCGCCAAAGCTCCGTATCGTTTAGCTCCAACCGAAATTAAGGAATTGAAGAAACAACTTGGCGAACTGCTTGAGAAGGGTTTCATCCGACCGAGTTCATCACCGTGGGTGTTGGTGCATGAATGTCAGTAGTTCATAGTCTAGTGTCTGTAATCGAGTCTGTATTGTTATTTATGTTTTTGTTATAAGCGAAGTTGTCAACAAGTTCGCCTAGGCGAACTTGTTGAACAAGCGAAGTTATGGACAACTTCGCCTGAACATATCAGGCGAAGTTGTCGTGTATTTATATTAGATGTTACGGCTTTGTTGCTGTTGGTTAATCAGTTGTTCGTGAGTTCAGTTGTTCAAGTTAGTCGTTTTGTAACAGTGATATTTACATCACGTGAGTTCGGTTATCAATATAACGTGTTTCGTGTATTCGTGTGTTTGTGTTCTATACTCGTAACGATCTACGCAGGGATTCCGCACCTGAGTAGACCGCGATATCTCGTGCGATTCGTCCAGGGAACCTACAATTGGTATCAGAGCATTTGCTCGATTGTGAGGTTCGGGATATTCACGCGGGTATAGATTTCGTCCCGTGTTCTCGACTATTCGCGGGACGTGTTTTCGTGTTTCTAAGTCAATCTTACCTACTACCACAGTATTCAAGCCTTTGCATCATCAAAAACCTTGTTAAATCCAGATTCCAGATCTTCAAAAACGTCCGTGTTCATCAGGCGAAGTTGCCGTCACTGTACGTAGGGTTTCGGCGAAGATATAAGGTTAAGCGAAGTTATCCACAACTTCGCCTACCTTCTCAACTTCGCCTGTATCAGCGAGGTTATCTACAACTTCGCCTCATTCCTAAGTTCGCTTACCTTAAGCGAAGTTAAAAATCAGCGAAGTTAATCAGCAGAGTTATCAGCGAAGTTCTTCAGCGAAGTTCTCTACAACTTCGCCTACTTCAAGCGAAGTTATCCGTAACTTCGCTTACAGTACTTTATTTAAAAAAAAAAAAAAATTTAACTTTTCAGGTTTCTTACTTTTCGGAAAAGAGGTCGTCGATCAACATCTCTGAGTTAGTAAAGATGGAAGTTGAAGCAGGGTCGGCTACCAAGGCCCCTAGATTGCTGAGGGGAACCGATTTTGTTGCGTGGAAGGATCGGTTCATACAGTACGTCAAATACCAGGATGCGAAGATGTGGGTATGCATCCAGGATGGGTATATTCCACCAATTATGGAGTATGAAGGTCGGGACCAAATCAAGAAGTATAGTAAAATGGAAGAAGAAGAGAAGAAGATGTATGAGGCTGAGAGCAAGGCTCATGCTGCTATTACCATGGCTCTTACACAGGAGATCCTTCATACTTTTAGGAAGTACACTTCAGCAAGGGAGCTTTGGGAAGCCCTTGAGAGCAGATTTGAAGGAAATGTAGGAATCCGTGCTTCAAAAATAAAACTGCTCAAGACCCAGTTCTCAGTCTTCAAGTATTTGAAGAATGAATCATTAGATGATATCATCACTCAATATTATCATCTGATGACTGAACTGAGCAACTATTCCATTTCTTACAGAGAAGAAGAGATAGTTGAGAAGCTTCTAGATGCTCTCCCACCAAAATGGGAGATGTACACTGTGCTGATGAGGGAAGACAAAGACTTTCCCACATATGATCTAGAAACGGCAGTCAACAAGCTCAGAACCTTTGAGCTTAACATGGCCAGAAAAGAGACCTCTATGGATCAGGTTCAAGATCCAGGTATGTATGGAGCTAAAGTCAACACTAGCTCAGGCTCAAAGACTGAATCAGCTGCTTACTACTCGAAGGGAGAGTCGGGCCCCAACTCATCACATGAGGGGCATGTGTCAGTTAACACAAATGGGAATGTTTGCTATGTAGCAGCTGGATCTAGTGGTTCTCAACCCCAGGCAAGCAAGAGTAGTTGCTCTTCAAGTGCTCCCAGCAACAACTACTCTAAGATGCCTATGAGTGTCAAGTCTGCTGAAGAGCAGTTTGGCCTCTATGCTTCTTTCATTGCTTCCTATGAGAACTATATTCAAGGGAAGATTGTTGATCCAGCTATGTTGGATGAAGATTATGATCAGATTGATGCTGACGATATGGAAGAAATGGATCTACAATGGCAGATGGCCATGATTGTAAGGAGGGTGAAGAGGTTTATGAATAAGACCGGTAGAAAGTTTGTCGGAGGAAGACCAGGTTTCGACAAGTCAAAGGTAAGGTGCTACAATTGTCAACAAAACGGTCACTTCGCAAAAGAATGTAGGAATGAGCGTGTAGAACGAAGTCAAGGAAAGTCTACACCGCATAATGAGGGAAGAAGAGATTACAGTGCCATGATTTCCAGAGGAGATGGTGAATATAACTGGAACCTGCTTTCTAAAGAATCTTTCGAGCAGGCAAATTTGGCAAAGGTAGAAACTGAAGAAAGTGAGAGGGCTACCAAAGAAGAAAAAGCTCTTATGGCAGATGACAATGACCAGCTCTCCGAGGTATGTTTTAAACCTATATGTTCAAAATGTGAGAACTTGTCTGAGCAACTAGCAACCATAACTGATCAGTATGTTAGGTTGGATGCTGAATTTAAAACCTTAAAAGAAGATCATCACTTTATTAAATCAAGAGAAAATAACTATAAAATTAAAATAAAAGCTTGTGAAAAAGATGTTAAAAGTTTAAAAACTAAACTTGCTGAAAAAATTGAAGTGATTGATTTAAGTTATGAGGTTTTGGAAGAAAAGACCAAACTAATTGCTGAGAGAGAAAAACAGATTGCTGACCACCAGGTGAAAGTGGTGGAACTGAATAGAAAACTGGAGCAGTTCAGAAATTCTTCTGCTATTCTTGATCACCTTGTTAGTGAACAAGGTTCCTCTACCAAGAGAGGAGGAATCGGTTATCATGAAGTTCCACCACCGTACAATCACAATTACACTTTTAACCCTAGTGTTCAGAAATCTGTTGATTTTGAGGTTGCTCAGACAGTGCCAATTAAAGTAACCATTAAAGAACCAAATGTTAGTAGAGGCGAAACAAGTTCGCCTGTTTCAAGTGTTGAAATTTCTGATCAGAGTCCTGTCTCGTCAGATTCGGATAAGTCATCCGAGTCTGGTAAGGTAAAAGAGGAGGTTGTGTTACCCAAGAGTGGAGAAAAAGATAAAATGAATAAAAAGAGTACTCCACTAAACCCGTACGTCCCACCATATGTGAGACGAACGGCCGGTAATATAGCCTCGACATCTAAAACACCGGTTGATAAAAAAGTTGAGCATAGGTGTTGTTTTAGATGTAATCAATTAGGACATCTTGTTGCAAATTGCCCTCTGAAGCAGCGATTCAGAGGTGTAAGGCCTACTAAAGCTGAGAATAGACCTAATAGTAATTATTATGCCCCTAAAAATGAAAACCACTTAAAATTCAAAAATGTGAATAATTCAGGTTTTCATAGAAACAAATCTCAGTTTTACACTTCTAATAACCAAACCACAAGCTATAATTCTTTCAATTCTCAAAGGTTTGGAAGGCCTTACAATCAATCTTCAATGAGATATCCTAATGGGACTTACAGGAGTTATCGAGATACTAACTTTGGAAAGCCAAAGTTTGGGATGTATAGATCCAAGACCAATTGGTCTTGGGTCCCTAAATTCTAAACTTTTGCTTTATTGTGCAAAAAAAGTTGTACAGGGCTGCCAACAATCTTTGGGTTGTATATAGCGGCTGTTCCCGGCACATGACGGGTAACAAATATTTGTTACACGATTTGAAACCTGTTCAAGGAGGGTGAGTAAGTTTTGCCGGAGAAAGTGGAGGCAATATTACTGGAAAGGGAACGGTGTCGAACGGAAAGATGACGTTGGAGAATGTCAACTTTGTAGAAGAATTGAAATACAACCTGCTAAGTGTGTCGCAGATTTGTGATAAGGAGTACACCGTTCATTTTACAAAGAACGAGGCGATTGTGTTGAAACCAGGTTTTCAGATACCTGAGGAGTGGATTTTAATGAAGGCTCCACGTGAAAGAAATACGTACACTATGGATATGAGAACAACTGAAATGGCCACGGCAGATTCATGCCTTATGACAAAAGCGAGTGAAACAGAGTCCGAATTGTGGCATAGGAGAATGAGGCACATTCATCTCCGGAAGATGAACCACATTGTCAGGAATGGGCTTGTGCTGGGCGTTCCCTTGAAAAATTTCAATTTTGAAGATAAATGTATAGCGTGCAAGAAGGGAAAGCAGCACAAGAAATCCCATCTCACCAAGAAAGTAAATTCAATTGCCAGTACTCTAGAATTGCTTCACATGGATCTCTTCGGTCCCGTGTATGCAAAAAGTCTAGGAGGTACTTCATACTGCTTGGTGATCACTGATGACTACTCACGATACTCGTGGGTATATTTCCTGAAATCAAAAGATGAAACGGCTCAGATGGTGAAGAATTTGATTACCAAAGTTGAGAACGTTATGGATAAAAGGGTTAAGTTCATCAGAAGTGACAATGGAACAGAGTTCAAAAATTTTGAGATGGAGATCTTCTGTCTTCAGAGAGGGATTGAACACCAATACAGCGCTCCTTATACACCGCAACAAAATGGAGTGGCTGAAAGGAAGAACAGAACGTTAATTGAAGGAGCCAGAACTATGCTGGCTGATTCGAAGCTTCCTGTGGTGTTTTGGGCTGAAGCTGTTGCTACAGCTTGTTATGTTCTGAATAGGGTCTTAACTGTTAAAAGACTTGGTAAAACGTGTTATGAGCTTATGCATGGGAGAAAGCCCAACTTGAGTGGTCTTGAACCATTCGGGTCCCCTTGTTCGATTTTGAAGACAAATTCTAAATTTGGTGAAGTAGCCGATGAAGGAATCTTAGTCGGTTATGTTGTTGGGACTCCCAACAGACGTGTCTTCAATACATCGACCAGCAAGATTGAGGTGGTGTGTAACACAGATATCACAAGTTACCAACCGCCAAAACCAAGCAACGGACCTGCGGAGTTTTTCGACTATGTTAAACTTTTTAAGTCTTTTAACATACCGGATTTAGATATCTCTGAAGAAGAAGAAAGAGTTGCTACGAAGATGATCCTTGATGAGGAAGAAAATCTATTGCAAAGACAGCTGATTGATAAATGTCAACCTTCCTCATCAAATACTATCGATACCCCTGCTGCCTCAACTGAAGAAGAATTTATCAATCCTTTTCACTCTCAGCATGAAACAACCATTGACGAGCTCTCTTCTAACTTGGAAGACAATTTGCATGTCGGTTCTGTTCCGACCACGAGAATTCATAAAGATCACCCTTTGGAGAATGTGATTGGTGATGTGTCCTCCGGTGTACAAACAAGACGTAGCTTGGATGAGCACACCTGTGTTTACACAAGCATTAAGGAGACAGGAATAATCAACGAATGCTTGTACACCTGCTTTATCAGCCAGATTGAACCGAAAAATTATCAAATGGCTTTAAAGGACAGCTCGTGGGTCGAAGCCATGTAAGAAGAGTTGGCTCAGTTCAAGAAAATGGAAGTTTGGGATTTGGTTGAAAAACCAAAGCATGTGCATGCGATTGGCACAAAATGGGTGTTTAAGTGCAAGAGAGACGAGAAAGGGATTATCATAAGAAACAAGGCGAGGCTAGTTGATTATAATGAAGTGTTCGCTCCTGTCGCAAGGTTGGAAGCCATAAGATTGTTTTTGGCGTTTGCTGCATATAAAAAGATGAAGGTATTTCAGTTGGACGTGAAGAGTGCTTTTTTGAATGGGAAAGTTGATGAGGTTGTGTATGTTGAGCAACCTCCGGGTTTTCCTGACCCAGATTTTCCAGACCATGTGTACAAGTTAAGCAAGGCATTGTATGGATTACATCAGGCACCTCGTGCCTGGTACTCAACTTTATCAGACTACTTGCTTGAAAATGGGTTTGAAAGAGGTCAGATAGATAGCACGCTGTTTGTGAAGAGACAAGGAAGCGACTTCCTGCTAGTGCAAGTCTACGTGGATGACATTATTTTTGCTGCATCAAAAGTCTCCATGTGTCAAGACTTTGAGGCCGTCATGAAGAAAAGGTTTGAAATGAGTGCTATGGGTGAACTAACTTTCTTTTTAGGATTGCAGGTTGATCAAAAGAAGGATGGGATGTTCATTCACCAGACCAAGTATGTCCATGATGTGCTCAAATGATTCAAGATGGAGGACAGCACTTCATTCGACACTCCAATCTGCGTCAATCACAAATTGGGTGCTGAGTCAGACGGTGATGCAGATGTGGACCCAACTCAGTATCGGGCTATTATAGGTTCTTTAATGTACTTAACTGCTTCTAGGCCAGATATAATGTTTGCTGTTTGTCTTTGTGCTCGTTTTCAGGCAAACCCGAAGGAATCTCACATGAAAGGTGTGAAGAGGATCTTGTGGTATCTCAAGGGCAAACCGAAGCTGGGGTTGTGGTACCCGAGAGGAGGAGACTTGGAGCTAGTCGCCTACACAGACTCTGATTATGGTGGGTGCAATCAGAGTCGGAAGTCAACAACAGGAGGATGTCAGTTTCTTGGTGGCAGGTTGGTGTCGTGGCAATGCAAGAAACAGACTTCGGTCGCAATTTCAACCTGTGAAGCAGAATACATGGCAGCATCCAACTGCTGCTCCCAGGTTCTTTGGATACAACAACAGTTGCGCGACTATGGTTTGAATTTCTTACTTACTCCTATTTGCATTGATAACACAGCTGCTATCTCAGTAACTAACAATCCCGTGAAACATAGTAAAACTAAACATATTGACATACGTCATCATTTCATACGGGATTGTGCTGAGAAGAAACTGATAGTGCTTGAAAAGGTGGATACGCTTGATAATTTCGCTGATCTTTATACTAAAGCGTTTGATAAAACAAGATTTCATAACCTTATCGAGCTAAATGGGATGATCAATCCCGAGTAACCATGCTTTTCTTGTAAAAAAAAAAAAAAAAAAAAAAGAAAAAAAAAAAGGTCACTATCGCTTAAAAATATGTCGGTTACATCAGTTTGAAGGACTTGTCTTCGGATATGTTTTGGTCCTCATTTTCTACTTGTAGATTTTGAGGATAGCCATTAACCAGATTACTGATTGTGACCGGGGCGGTTTATGATGAGTTTTCATTCTTTCGCTTAAAATTAGTCGATCATACTTAGTTATAAGGACACATACTAGTATGTGGTCGGTCCAGCTGATCCATTGGATCTTCGGGATAGCCGTTTACCTGAAGACTTTGTTTTGGTCGGGGCGATTAATGTTAAAATTTTTGAAAAAAGAAAGGGAAATGAAATTATTTTTCAAGTCTACTACTTCGTAAGAAGTACGTTTGCTATGTTAAACGGAAAATTGATCCAACCTTGGAAAATGATAGATATACTGACTCTGTGTGCTTAACTAGTGAAGTTATTAGGCTTAAAAGGCTTTAGGACAGTCATTGTATGTCATGGTAACTTTTTATGGTGCGTAAAAGTAGACGTGATACAAACTAAATCTACTTGATTTTACGTGGAAACTCCTTAAGAGTTGTGCATGTCTTCATATATATCTTTCCGAATGATAGGCAGAAAAGCGATTACCCAGTCATACACGAGCCCATGTGTGTCCTGATTCCCGTGAAGATAGCGTTTCAAGAAACTGTAGTGATCCAGATTCGGGACTTGCAGTTGGTTTACTACTCTGAAGTCTATGTAAATTTGTGAGTTATTAAAAAAAAAAAAATTTGAGTTATTGAAACATTCTATAGCTGAAAGTGTCTAGACTTCTCAATCTTAGAGTAAGAAGAAGAACGGGAACCAGATGAAGAGTACTTACAACTTAATCAGACACTATGGGTCGAGGTCAATTCGGGGTGACTTGGGGAAGCCAAATACGCTTTGAGGATAGATAGGAGGCATCAATATTTCTGAGTAGTTGCCACTTAAATTTTGAGGCATAATTAAACCTAACTCGTATCACAGAAACGATGAAAACCATCTTAAGTTATTTACCTGCTTACAATCTGTCTCTTTATGTCATAATACAGCTAAACACGGATCTATGTGACAATCACATACTTAGTATGATTCCTGTTCGGATCTTTTCTAAAACGTAGCAGTCCCTATCCAGACTGAAATTTGATCCCTTATACTTAAATTGTTTATAGTTTTCTTTTTCTGTAGTTGTATTTGTTTATAACGGGTTACTTGGACTTGATCGTGTCATTTAGTTCTTAAAGGAAAGTTTTATAACTTGATTGGAAAAATGTTAAACTTATAAGGTTAAATTTTGTAAATATATAGGCGATGTTGTTGATCAGGCGAAGTTGTGTATAACTTCGCCTAGGCGAAGTTATCCTTAACTTCGCCTGTATAACTTCGCCCCTATATAAGGATTTTCAAGAGTCAAACTGTTCATTATTCTCAAACTCAGCGAACTTATATCATCCGTTTACACAGCGAACTTATACTGATCCTACTTGTTATCTTGTTCTTCGATTTCAAACCGATCTAAAGGTTGTTTGGGTTCTTTTATCAAATGTTATATGTTCATTGATGTTAATCTAAGGTTGTTTCGACAACCGGTTAATAACCTCGAACAACCGATCTTTAAACCCGAGTTCAAAACTTGTTTTACATGTTCATGGGTAAACTGGTCGTTTAGTTATCATTAATATCATGTGTTTGAGCCTCCTCAATCGTCAAAGTTAATCGAAACACCGGTTTTCCGTCCAGGGAACCTACAGTGGGGAGCGCCAATACTATTTGTCAAAAATAAAGATGGATCAATGCGCATGTGTATCGACTATCGAGCACTAAACAAAGTCACAATCAAGAATCGTTATCCACTCCCTCGAATCGACGATCTTTTTAACCAACTCCAAGATGAAAGTTACTTCTCAAAAATCGACCTTCGTTCTGGTTACCATCAACTAAAAGTTCAATATGAAGATATCCTGAAAACCTCGTTCCGAACAAGGTATGGACAATATGAGTTCACGGTCATGCCGTTTGTTCTCACTAATGCACCAGCCTCGTTCATGGATAAGATGCATCGAATCTGCAAACCTTACTTGGATAAATTTGTTATCGTATTCATCGACGACATACTTACTTATTCAAAGTCTAAGGTTGATCATGAAAATCACCTTAGAATCTTACTTGAAATATTAAGAACCGAGAAGTTGTACGCCAAGTTCTCGAAATGCGAGCTCTGGTTGGACAAAGTGCAATTTCTTGGACATATCATAAACGTAAATGGTATTCAAGTGAACCCCGCTAAGTTTGAAGCTATCTCTAAGTAGGAGATTCCAAATTCGCCAACCGAGATCCGAAGTTTCTTAGGTTTGGCCAGCTATTATCTTAGGTTCATCGAAAATTTCTCTCGTATAACTGTTCCCTTAACTTCTTTGACTCGCAAAAATATCAAGTATGAATGGGGGACTAAACAACAAGAGGAGTTCGATATACTTAAACAAAATCTTACCCAAGAACCTATACTGGCCTTGCCAGAAGGTATTGAGGACTCTGGTTTAGTGACGCGTCTCACTCCGGTTTGGGATGCTTACTGATGCAACGAAAGAAAGTGATCGCCTACGCCTCTCGTCAACTCAAGGTACACGAAAAGAACTATACAACTCGCGATCTAGAGTTAGGCGTCATAATCTTTTCATTAAAGATATGGAGGCACTATCTCTATGGAGTAAGATTTATCGTGTATACCGATCATAAAAGTCTGAAACACATATTCGATCAAAAAGAACTTAACATGCGTCAACGACGCTGGATGGAAACTCTAATGACTACGACTGTGAAATTGTATATCACGAGGGTAAGGCCAACGTTGTGGTCGACGCCATGAGTCGTAAAGAACATGAAAAGCCAAGGAGAGTACGAGCATTATGGCTAAAACTCCAAATTGATCTCATCGAACAAATCAAATCCTCTCAACTCCAAGTAATCAATGAAAACAAGATCTCCGATTAAAAACGTAAAGGCACCACTGACTCGCTAGTCAAGGGTGACGATGGTATCCTTAGAATGGGAAACCAAATTTGGGTACCAATTGTTGGAGACTTGCGTGAAAAGATTGTGAATGAAGCTCACAAGTCCAAGTACATGATGCACCCCGGCTGTGACAAAATGTACCAAAATCTCAAACCGAACTACTGGTGGAATGGGATGAAAAAGGACATCGCTTCGCATGTGGGGAAATGTTTAACTTGTTTGAAAGTCAAGGTAGAACATCAAAATCCATCAGCATTGCTTCAGCAACCCGAACTTCCCGTTTGGAAGTGGGAGTTAATCACAAGGGATTTCATCACAAAACTCCCAAAAACGACTCGTCAACATAATGCCATTTGGGTCATAGTGGATAGACTAACAAAATCCTCTCACTTCATAGCAATACACGAATCATACTCAATGGATAGATTAGCACGTATCTATGTGAACAAAATCGTTGCTTTGCATGGAGTACCGTTGTCTATAATATCTGATCGAGACAGTCGTTTTACGTCTCATTTCTGGAAAAGCTTCCAACAAGCATTAGGAACAAAGTTAAACCTTAGCACCGCCTATCATCCACAAACTGGTGGGCAAAGCGTGACGATTCAAGTGTTGGAAGATATGCTCCGCGGTTGTGTGATAGACTTAGGTGGAAGTTGGGATGACCACTTACCCCTAATGGAATTCTCGTATAACAATTACTATCACACGAGTATTTAAGCTGCACCGTTCGAGGTGTTATATGGCCGTAAATGTAGAACGCCCGTGTGCTGGTCTGTAACCGGAGTCAATCAATTATCTGGACCCGAGATAGTCCTAGAAACCACCGAAAAAATCTTACAAATCCGAGAACGTGATCGCCAAAAGAGTTACGCCGATGTTCGTCGTAAGCCGTTAGAATTCAATATCAGTGACAAAGTTCTTTTGAAAGTCTCGCCATGAAAAGACGTCGTTCGCTTCGGTAGGAAAGGAAAACTTAGCCCTCGATTCGTAGGACTATTTGAAATACTCGAGCGAATCGGGACTGTTGCATATCGTTTGCGACTACCCGAAGAAATGCAAGGGATATACGATGTATTCCACATCTCTAATATGCACAAATGTCTAGCCAACAAATCCATGTCTATGCCATTAGAAAACGTTGAAATTAACGAGAACTTAAAATTTGTTGAAAAACCAATTCAAATAGAAGATTCAAAAACAAAGAAATTAAAGAGATGAACTCTAAAGATTGTGAAAGTAAAGTGGGACTCTCAGAAAGGCCCCAAATACACTTGGGAACTTGAATCCGAAATGAAGAAGAAATACCCCCACTTATTCTAAAGAAGCAATCTCGAGGACGAGATTTATTTCAAGGTGGGGAGGATGTAACATCGTGAAAGTTTCGGGTTTGAAATACCAAGTTTGAAAGATAAAGAACCAAAATTGACCAATTCTAAACTCAAAGGCTTAAAAGGAAAATTCTAATTTTCTGTCCCATAGCGATACGCGATGGGACAAGGGACAAGCCCATTGCGTATCACGAAGGGCTTGGTCAAATATTCAAAAAGACTGGTCAATGGAGATACGCGATCGCCAAAGGACCAACGTCATCGCGTATCGTGATGATGTGGTCTGACAGGAGTGACATGTGTCAAACGGTGGCGCTATTTGTCGCCACATGGCACCGCGTCCGCCACGTGGTAGAGCTACTGGTGATGAGGACAAGCTACATCGCGATAAACAATGGGCTTGTCAAAGGCCATCGCGTATCGCGATGGGCCTTCTGACTTTGCCTATAAATAGCAAGTCCGGGTTTAGCCTTTTCTCACACCAAATTTCACCTACAACTCTCTCTCTAACATCTCTCTAAAGCTTTGGAAGGTGTACCCTCGATTACCTCGTAAAACGTGCCCAAAATCCTCTTTTTCCGCACCCAATTACCGACGTTTCCTCGATACTTGTGCCACATCCTGACGACGTTCCAACTAAGAAGGAAGTATTACCATCCTGACGTCCCGACGACCCGCCTCGTAAAGCGTGCCGACGTGGGAAGAAGTGTTGGTGTCTCTATTTGCGTGTGAAGAAAAGGTGTCGAGAAGAAATGGTTGATCAAGAAGATAAAGAAGTCAAAAAGGTGTTGAGGTGCTGCTCGATTGGGTAGGGTGTTTATAAGCCGACCAAGGTAGGCATGAACACGAATAAAATAATAATAAATTATTGAAAAAGGTTTAAAACCCTAAGTTGAGGTTATACTCGATAAATAAAAGAAAATATAACAAAGAAAAGAAAAGAAAAGAAAGGATGCGAATACATATATATTTACACATATAAATATATATATATATATATATATATATATATATATATATCTCTAAGTGATTATATTATATGATTCTTTGTTATAGATTATTTTTTAAGTAATTATGAATATTCTTAAATAATAAGAAAAGAAAAGAATACGTTTTTTAGAGAAGAAGAAACGTAGGGTTTTAAAGAAAAGTAAAACAAGATTAACTAAAGGTTATCTTATAAAAGAAAAGAAAAAGAAATAAGTTAAAAAAAAGACTTTTAATTTATAAAATAAAAAAGAATACTTTTTAACTAAGGTTTTAAAGTAAAGAAAAATATAATCGAGGTAAAGATTATAAAAAGACTAAAGGTCTTAAGCCGGATTGTATATCCGACTAAGAAAATGTTATACCCGTACAATAGGTGCGAGATAGCAAGGGAAAGACCCTCGGACAGTGTATTGAAGCTGATCCAAATAAAAAACGTGAATACGCCCCAAACTTTAGAAACTTGTTTAAAACGAGACAAATGAGTTAAATGGTTCACCTGGGTCTACGTGTCACTAAAATGTTATAAACAAAAGTTAAAGCGCTAGCCCTCAGCCAGTCGTGTACTTTTGTCTGGATCCTTACATATGTGGTATACGCGGTGCGCACGCCGCACCACACCTGGTCATATTATGCTTTCCTGGGGGAGCATGACCATGTGTATACGAATGGTACTTAACTAAGTCGAACGCTGCGGTGTTTGCTGGGGTATTTAGTGTAGATACTTGAGTTTATAATTGTATTATTTTAAGCTTGATTTTTCCTAAGCCACGATGGGCCTATCATAACTATGTTCGAGGGGTAATCAAGTAAAAGAAAATATTTTAGCGTCAGCATATTCACCAGCATGTGTTTTGTAGGTAATCAAGAATAGGGCTTGGGATGACGAAGTGCTCAAGATATCCGATTGCTCGGATCTTTTTGTTAAACTTAAATATGAAATGGTGGTTTTGTAACTAAACAAGTAATCTTTTTGTTAAACTTAAAACGGGTATTTTATAATCCCGTCTTTTGTTAATATAAATATTACATTTTAAATCCACATGTTTTAAAGACTTCCGCTTTAATACGTAACTCTGATTTATTTACAAATGTGGTACCAACATAAGAGTCGCACGCCTAGGCCCACTACGTGAATATCGACCTTCGGCCACACATGTGGTCTGGGCGATTTGTCACACTTCGGCTTAAATGTGTGGCTAAAAGGTCTTTGACCATGTTTGAAAACCTTCCAGAATGTTTTGGCCACACATATTATTCTTCATGTGACCATTCTATACCTACTCAGTTACTTTTCGCCACACTTTGAAAAACACTGTGACAAAAACTAGCAAATTATAAAAACGTGTGGCGAAATGTGACCTACAGTCATAGTTTGTTTGATCTTTGATACATGTAACCAAAAACACATGCATTAGCCACAAATTATGACATTTAACTAGCCACATGTTTTAATAGTGTGGCCAAATGTGACAAACGACTACTGTATTGATAAGAGATGTGTCTAAAAGGTAAAAGATATAGCCACTTATATTACGTTGTGTGACCTAATGTCACATTTTCTAGCCACATTTTTAATAAAGTGGTGAAATATGACGAACAACCATTGTATTTATTAGTAATGTGGCTAAAACGCTTAAAATATATGGCCACTTATACGAGGTTGTGTGACCAAAGAGCAGTTTACTTTTATTTTTCCTAAGTTTTTTATTGTCACGGATACACTTATTATGTGTGGCTATAAGTGATAAATTGTATCCCTTAAATATTTTTAAGTGTGTCCAAATGTAATTAATGGCCACTTATACGAGGTTGTGTGACCAAAGAGTATTTTACTTTTGCTTTTTATAAGTTTTTTATTGTCACGGATACACTTATTATGTGTGGCTATAAGTGAGAAATTGTCACACTTAAATATTTTTAAGTGTTTCCAAATGTAATTAATGGCCACTTATACGAGGTTGTGTGACCAAAGAGTATCTCAGTTTTATTTTTTATAAGTTTTTTATTGTCACAGATACACTTATTATGTGTGGCTATAAGTGAGAAATGATCACACTTAAATATTTTAAGTGTGTCCAAATGTAATTAATGGGCACTTATACAAGGTTGTGTGACCAAAGAGTATGTTAGTTTTATTTTTTCTAAGTTTTTTATTGTCA
Organism: Bidens hawaiensis; assembly: GCF_021521415.1. NCBI lineage: Eukaryota > Viridiplantae > Streptophyta > Magnoliopsida > Asterales > Asteraceae > Bidens > Bidens hawaiensis. The sequence goes on from NW_027493043.1 coordinate 324,731, forward strand.
CAGATACACTTATTATGTGTGGATATAGTGATAAATGGTCACACTAAAATATGTTTAAGCGTATCAAAAACGTAATTAATGGCCACACGTTGATTTGACGAGTGGCGACGTCATTATTGCCTTTACAGTTTCTTGTGCCGCCAATTTCAAATTGTCAGGGAGATGTACCGCCGGGTTCCGATGGTGTTTAAATACCAGTCACAATCACGATCACAATCCAGAAATCACAATCACAATCCATAATCACAATCCACAATCACAATCACAATCCACCTTTCTTCCGATTATAATTTCCGATACTGGATTCAACATGGGTCGAATGTGCACTGGGTGCTCATGCCCCCATCTACTACGACCCCACATTTTTCACCATATGATTCCACTTTTCTTCCGGCGCCGTCCGGAGGAATCAAATGGTGAGGTTTGTGGACTATGTTCACCCTCACACCTTCACATACCAACAACTTAACCGAATGGTTAGGTGGCTTGGGTACACGACTGCCGATTATTTCAGCATTGATGTGGTAGTGCCGGGAATCAAGGTGGTGTACATCGAGTTGAATGACTTTAAGGACTTCAAGGCGGTGTCCGTTTATGGGGAATTTCGTAGTCAAGTGAACCTTCGCCTCCAAAGGCTTAAGGACTCCACCTACACCTCGGATGGCATGTACGAGAGGATCATGCCCTCTCATACTCCAGAAGAGAATCCAGATGTGGATTCGGATACGGAATCTATAGGGAGGTCTACGATGGATGTTGATGTAGATTCTGATATGGTCGGATGCTAGGAGTTAGTTTTATGTAATTTGGTTTTCTATATTAATGTAAATGTTATTATTGTAAATGTTATTATATTTTGGTATTAATATGTTATGTGAATTGATTAATCATATTTAATTTTTTTTTATACATAATCACTTATATTATGTGAATGTTATTATTGTAAATGTTATTATTAACTGTAAAGCGTATGAGTGTTTCCAAAGCGTGATATATATAACAGGTGGCTGAAATTTAATGACTGCAATAAACCAACTATAAAACAACAGAGACTTTAATTCCTACAATAAAACTGGTGGCTGAAATTTGTTAGGCTTTAATATATATATGTTATGTGAGTTCCAAAATTGGTCAAACAGAAAAAATCTAAGGTTTCCACAGATCTTAAACTTCTCAAAGATCTTAAATTTTGATAAAATCCCTTCCAAAACTCAATGCCATCACCAAATCCTAAATTAGGTTACTGGTGATGGCATTGAGTTTGGAAGGGGTTTTTCAAAACTCAATTTTATTTGTTCAAAGGCTTCTTCAAAGTCTAAGACCCACAGAAGCTTTGGTCAAAGATCTGAGTATGGAGGGTACAATTTTGGTATGCAGGTTAGTGAAAAGAAAGGCATAATGGTCTTTTTTTATAAAATGAGTTGATAATGTTTTGCAGGAAACCAGCTGTTAAAAAGTATGTTGAAACATAACCAAATAGAGGTTGTGCAAGAAACAAAACCATCAGACGAGAAATGATGACTGTCACCGATGGCCGGTTTGGGCGGTTTCGCGGTTTCCAACCGAACCATGAACACCCTAGACAACATGACGCATTTTTAGCTTTCTTTGTATTAATGTAACTTTGATATAGCACGAGTCAGTTATGAGTGTAATGACTTTATTGATCTTACTATGATACACTACAAGTCAATTGTGACTTTTATCGATGTAACATGATGTATGTTTGAACTTGACACCAATTGACCAAAATAGGCAGAAGATGAAATGAATTTAACAAACCGGCCTGTATAAGTAGTAATAGTATTAAAAAAAACCAAAATTTCTTTAGTTTGAATTAATAAGTACAAAGTAAAGAATAGTGATATCGTGTATCACAACTAAATTTAAACATATATTTACATCTAACTAGCCGAACGAACACAACTGCTGGGTCGACAACCCCGACATCGGCGTCAATCTACATTACGAATAGTTGTAGGCTTTTTCCTGGGCCTCCAGTAATCATCCGGGGACTCATTACGAAGCAGTTGATTTGGTTGTACAAGTGGCAATGTATTACCCTCATGAGGGAAAGTTACCGTACTAAATTCCTCATGGACCTCGTCATACGAATGCCTATAATTCTTGGGTGGAGCCATGAGGACAACATGCTTTTTTCTATCCAGCTGATCTTGAACATAAAACACCTGGCGTGCTCGCGAGACCAATATGAACGGATCATCCTTGTGGCCAAATTTGTTTAGGTCGACCGACGTGTAACCAAGAATATCATGTTTGATATGTTTACGGTTAACCCATTGGCACATGAAGACCGTAATTCTTTTAGTATGATAATCTAGGACCCATATCTCTTGCAAAACCCCAAAATAAAAGTTTTGTCCATAGGTCACCACGTCTTTTTTGATGTGCATGTCATCCGCCTCTACACCAACCCCGCTGTTCTGGTAAACTCTACCATCATGAGATTTTGTACGAAATTCAAAACCGTTGATGTCGTATGAGTCGTATTTGTAAACATTGCGGTGTGCTCCGTGTGCAATCCACTTTACGGTTTCCGATACAGAACCTGGGGAGCCCGCTAGCTCTCTTTCAACAATGTTTCAAGAAACATGTCTTTTTCGTACACATCCAAGGTGGAAGGTTGTAAATGACTGCTAAAACAAGCCAGACACTGTGGTTTCTGTTGCCTTTATGTACGTCGACCCCATCAGTGCAAATACCTAGACGAAGATTTCTTGGATCGCTTCCGATGGTATCGGAGTACCTGTCATATATGGCTTTCCATGCTGGTGAATCTGATGGGTGGCGTAAAACACCGGTTTATTGGTACTCGTGGCGTGCCATGTTAATTCTCTGTTGTGGTCTTTGATTGAAAGAGACGCTTGAATCGTGGAATAATGGGAAAGTACCACATTACCTTAGCGGGCGTGTTTATGTAAGTTTTGTTAGTCTTCTCATCCACCTTCCACCTTGACTTGTTACAAACTGGACATGCTTCAAATCCTTGTAATCCTTATAGTAAATAATGCAGTCATTGATACACACATGTATCTTTTCGTATCCTGATCCCATTGCCTTCATCATCCTTTTGCCCGCATACATATTATTTACCATTTCGTTATCTGCAGGTAGCATCTTTTTCAACAATTTCAGAAGTTCATCAACGAACTTATGAGATACCCCGTGCTTGCTCTTCAAGTTGAGTAGTTGTACTAATGCAGACAACTTGGTGAAGTCAAGACATCCTGTATATAGGGGCTTCTCAGCGTCAGCAAGTAGTTGTAGAAACTGTTGATACTTCTGGTCGCCTTTGAAATTGTCTTTTGTAGCATTTACCATTTCTCCAGTTTCACAGGCATCTGTTGGAATGTTGGTGTCAACAAACCTTGTATTATTATCATAATTAGTTGGAATGCAGGTGTAGGCAAACCCAGTATTATTAACATTAGTTGGAATGTTAGTGTCGGTTTCTCCATGTTTTATCTAAGTAGTATAACTCTTATCAATTCCAAACCTGTACAAGTCATGTTCTACATCGTCTACACTAAGAGATACGTGGTTCATACACCGAACACATGGACATGAAATAGAAATTGGTGGTGATGTCTCCTTGCAATTACGAACTGCAAAATGTAGAAATGCCTTAACACCATCTTTATATTCTTTACTGCACCTGTCGCCTACTGACATCCAAGACTTATCCATCTTCCAAGAATTTTTTTTATTAACTGTGTCATTAACGATATATATATATATATGTATATATATATATACTAATTAACGCCAATAAATGTAACCGACTAATTAAATGAAAAAATATTTGGAACTCACCTGAGATTAATGAAGCTGTTTGGTAGGATTGAGATTGATGAGAGTTCAGTAAATGCACTAGCAGATCATTTATTAGGGTTTGGTGAGATTGTGAGATTTTATTTGGTCAATACTAATTGATTTGGGAGTCTTCCAGAAGATAACTCGATTAATTGGCGGGTAAAAATGAAAATTTTAAACTTCTAAATTTCGTTATATAAATATTAGAAGAGGTTCTATTACGTTCTCAAGGTGTAGCTCAAACGGTTGAGGCGCTTGTGATTAAACATAGATTGCAAATACCGCGGGTTCAAAACTCAGGAGTGAACATATTTTATTAATTTTTTATAATAACCTCTTTTTAATGAAATAAATACACTGTGATTTTGAAAACACTCAAACTACTCATTAAAAGGCCTTTAAATCCGTTCAGAAACATAAAAATACATCATAATAGATGGTCTAAAATTATAACAAAGTTTCTTAGCTTTTAATTACAAAACAAATTAAAAGCCCTAAAAACAACAAGAAGCAAATAAAATACAATATCTTCACTTTTTTTTTTCTGATTCAATCAGTGAAGCTACACTCCTTGCAAGTTGATCCTCTAATGACTTATTTGCCCTTATCAAGATAGGAATTATGTCTGTACATCTTGTGCACACATCAGATCTTGTGGACGAAACACAATCAGACCATTTAAAGAAATCACATTTTTTGCCCTAAGTTAAAAAATATAGAGTTTAGAGTCAACAATTGTAGATGAATTCCAACTTTATTTGCAATTTCACTAACCTGAGATGCACAATTGTAGAACCTCCGACCTGGATTTTTGGTGGTCCTTGATGTTCTTAGAATGGCTTCTTTACCACAATAAAAATAAACCTGAGATCGATTGTTACCGGATGTTGTGGTCCGCGATGAGATTCTTCCATGGTGAAAAAGGAGTTTTTATTGAAAACAAAACTAGATATATAAGTATATATATATATATATGTATGCGGGTTTAGAAAGGAGTTGTTGTACACATGCGTGTTACTAGCGTTTTAAGATATTTATACATGTCTTTGTACAGTAGCGTGCTGCAAGCGTAATAGACTCTTTTTAACAAATATATAACATATTTTAAGCTAATTGATTACACGCGTTTTTAACAAAGAAAGATGAGAACCATTAATCCATAATTACCATGCATCAAAATATACATCACAAAAAGTACCATTAATTACAATACATAAAACATGTTAAGAAAGCATTTTAAGATAATCCATATTTACCATTCATCAAAAGATGCCATACAAAAAGTACCATTAATTACAATACATCACAAAAACACGAAGACCAGCAAAGCTAACATCACCATCACTCTGCCTTGTCCACAGTTTCCTCCCCCATCTCCTTAAAACTCATGTTGGTTGACACCGTAGTTATGGTGTCAACAAGGGTCTCACACACTGAGTCATAGTATTCAGACTGTTGTTTCTGATAATCAGCAACCATTGCTCGAAACTCATTGTCGTCTTCAAACAACATGATTTTACAGGAGTCGAAGGTCTTTGTTTTTTCGAATGCGAGTCTATCCCTAATCGCTTCGACTATCTTCAACAAAGTGTCGTCTTTCTCTTTCTCAAGATCCATCGTTGTTTTCACCATGTTCTTCACGGTTTTTCAGAAGAATACATTTTTATTATCTTTCTGAAATTGTTAGTGTGATTGAATAACTAGTAATTTAGTAAGTTTGATTTGTAGTAAGATATAGTAAGATCTAGTAAGATATAGCTTAACTTTAATGTAGGCTATCATTACCATAATATTTTCCCGGCATTTTTGACAAGTGAATATAATTGTGATCAATTAATTCTGATAGGTGATATAAATGCAAGTAATCTCTAGATTAAACAAAAACACATGAGACAAGTTTGTGGGTTTCCCAAGCATGGGACACCCTTTTTTTATTACAGAGTTACTATTCGTCCGGTTGCGTTTCCCAAGCGTGGGACACCATTTTGTTTTGTATGTGAGCGTTTTGGTTATATATACCTACACCACATTTGTGAAACTCATATACATACATAATTTTAAATTATTATTTTAGTTAATAATGGATTGCTCGTCATCATCATCATCCAGATCCTACAAGGCTGCCCTCAGAAGGCATATTGAGGCTCAAATCGAGATAGATAAAGCTTGTCGGGAAACTCTTACTGAAGAATTTGTAAAGACTAGCAACAACTTGGATGCTAGGGATGTCATTGCAAAAGTTCTTACTCGAATGCCCGCTAGTACTATCCGAGATCTTGCTGTTTTGTTTATGGTTGATGTATGACAGAGAGAGCTTGACGAGTTAAAACTTTTGGGCAAGGCAATTCTTGAACTGAATTGCTTAATGGAATTGAAGTTTCTTATGTCACTCAGAGATTAGTATGTGATGGTGTTTCATGAGTGTTTATGATGTAGTGATGGTGTGTTTTTATGTGTGTTACCCACCCAGAGATTAGTAGTAATAAAATTTGTATGTTTGTGATAGTGTGTTTATATGTGTGTTTAGGTAATAATAAAAATTTTATGTTTGTGTTAAAACATTGATTCAACATGTAATTATTATCTTAAAGTGCATTACAAACTGATAACAGAAGACTAGAGATCTCCATAACAAGTATCTTAAAGTACATAGTAGTCAGTTTTGAAATCATTCAAATTTTTTGTTGTCTTTTCTTAAGTTCAGCAATCAACTCTTCTCCGGTCAAACGAGTGTCGTCATTTTCATGGAATAGCTGTGCTTTCTTGATAAGAGAATTTCTGTGTTGGTTTATATCCGAGAGGAGGATTTTGCACAAATACTTTGACCTCAACCATTTTAGCTGTCTTTGTTGTTTATGGCCATCCTTTTTGAAATTACACCCCCATGGTCTCTTCCCATCATATGTCTCCATGTGTCTCATAGCAAAAATACCACAATCTATTCCATTATTTCTTTTTCTCCATGTAATCTTCAATCTATTGATTGTTGCTACTTGGATTTGCTGAGTAATGAGGTGTTTGAAATTTTTTATAACATGTATGTATGTTTTTTGGGTTAAAGGTATATATGTTTACCAGTATATCAGGAGTCTTTCCGTATCTTTATTCAAAATTCTCTCTAATTGCTTTTGATTTGTCTTCTAAGCTTTTAAACTTTGCATCAGCTGGTATTTCTTGATTTGCACTGTTGTCAAGTAATTCTATCACTCCTGTTTAAAGATTGAAGGTAACCACAAAGAAATGATCGCGTTGTAGAATTGGCACGAGCACTATAGCAACCTCCTTGAGTGATAGAATTCCACTCCTTGCCATTTCTATTTCGATGTTGTCTGAAAACACATCCAGTCTTACTTTGTCTGTGTAACCCCTTGACTCAGCATAATGGTCATTGTCTGTATAATAATTAAAATGCAGATGATTAAAGCGTTTATTGTGCGTTTTCTAATAGTACAAATAAAATAGATTAATTTGTACCAGCACAGTGCTTGAAACAAAGAATCTGAACGGTGATGCTGCAGATTTTTTCTTTTCTTCATAGTTCATTACTTCACCGAATGCATCCATTGAATTGGTGGCTATATAAATGCCAGTACAGAAGCTTTTAAAGACCACCTTGAATGATTCCGTGTGAGTGGACTTGTAGACCTCCTCCCAAATGTCTTCAAGACAAAAAAATATATACTCTGAAATTATTTCTTCATCTACTGTGACACTAGCGGATATGTCAACCTCTCTCAGAAGATATGGAGAGTTCAGTGTAATGAGCTATCACTTGTTGACAATCCGGTGTCAACTGTTAAACATAAAACAACTCACATTAAATTTGACTGAAAATAATTGTAACTATAATTAAATACCTTCAACCCCTTTTGATTTTTATATATAATTAAATACCTTCTTTTGCCCACGCAATCACTGTATTAACAACTTCATCAATATCTGTGCACGAGACATTGTTTTCCTGACCTGCATCACCTGCATCATTTTTCATGACAGCCAAAGATGTAATATGTTCAACTGTGATTATAATTAAGCTGGTATATAATTAAGCTGGTACATATATGATATACCTTTTTGAGCAGCCACTGGACCACCATCACCAACATCTGAATCAACTACATCACACAGATGTAATAAGTTTAAAATAACAGCATAAGTGTTTTAAGAGCGTTTTAATTATACTAATAATTAATTTAGCCCAAATACCTTTTAGAGCAGCTACTGGACAACCAACACCAACATCTGAATCTTGTGTTTTAGGGACCACATTATTAGTGAATCTGTTTTCCCATTCACAACATCTAGCAAAGATATTCTCATTTGATGGATGTCTATCCTTTCCTTGACGGACCAACTCGTTGATCTCGGAGCAAATTTTATCAAATTTCTTTAACTTGTTATCCATTGCCTTATTCCAAGACTGTAAAAAGAAAATATAGTTATTGTTAATTCAAAAACATTTCAATTTATCCCAGCCAGTTTTAATGGAGTTAAATAATAGTCAATAAGCACGATAGGCATTTGCAAACTTAAAGGTGAATAATCGCTTACATAATCATCCAAATCTTGTTCAGCTATTTGATCGGCATTATCTGTTTCAGATGCACTTTGACCATCTGTTTTTTTAATTACATATAATGTTGTATTACATAAAATGCATGTAGAGATAAGAGATATGAGAGTGTTTTAGAAGAAAATAACAAGTTTAATACCATGTTCTTGTTTCTCCTCAGCTGCAGTGTTTTCTTCAACTCCAGGCTTACCGGCAGCACTAACCGTCACAGCAGCAGTAGCAGCAGCAGCCGCAACAGCAGTCTCATCAAGTCCCTTCCCGGCAGCACTAACTGTCACAGCAGCAGTATCAGCAACAGCAGCATCAACAGTCTCATTAAGTCCCTTCCCGGCAGCACTAACGGTCACGACATCAGGAGCAGCAGCAGCCGCATCAATCCCTTTTCCGTCAACACTAAACGTCACATCAGCAACCTCAGTAGCATCTTCTTCAAAGGGAGGACCATTATTCTCCAAGTATTTTCCATCTTATTAAGAGTAGTTGTTGTTATGTAGTTGACTGCAGGCGTTGTGATGGGAGTCCCAAATGGACCATATTTTTTCTGGTATTCATGCGTGTAAAGCATCACAAGGAAGGTGATCGGACCGTTGTATTGAGCGTTGATACCTCTCCATTCTTCCTTTGTCATTTTCAAGTTTTCAATAACATAGCTGCACCCGTCCATATTTGGAATATCCGAGGTTTTATCAATTGCGGAGATGAATCGTTGATTGACTGTTGTTGATTTTGTCACAAATCCTATACAGGTGTTGAACAACACAAGGAAATTTATCTTAAACAGTTCACCAACTCCTTGATCCGCGGACAATTTGTCTTTCACATGGTTTATACTTATTCTTGAATTTGTCGGGAATTGATTTTTGAACAAATCTGTAGTAACATCTTCCCCCAATCTTGGTCTACTCTTGTCTAAAAAAGGAATCTTACCCATTGGTATCCCCAACACTTCATGTACATTTTGTGGTGTTATCTTAATAACACCGCTCCCAATCTTCAATTCATTTAAACGGTTATTATAGTTCATGAGCAACCAATATCCCAAAGTTGTTGGAGTTTGGGTTACTTGAAGTCTTAACATTGACTCGAAACCCATTTCTTCTACACAAGTTTTTTGGGCAGTGGTCATTGCCTTCACTGCATCAACAATATTAATAGGTGCACACCTATTCTTCAATTTTTTGTCTACAAATTCAACAAAAGGTTTTCCCCTCTCGGCTGGCTTCTTTTCTTTAATGGCTCTCTTTTTCGGACGCTGAAAGTCCGGGCCAGAGGTGCTGTGTTCCACTTGTTTCCGCTTTGACAACAACCTGTCGATTTTTGTGTCAAGGTCTGAATCAGAGTCTGCTTCCACAACATGTTTTGTTTTCCCCACCGGAGTAACTTTTTTAGTCTTCCTTTTATCAGTCTTGTTTTTTCTGACAACTGAATCATATACATACAATAAAACGCGGGGGTAGGGGATAACATCACGAATCACAAGGAAACAGAAAACTCTAATCAAACATCACAATGATAAATTCTCATACCAAAGCCATAACACGCTAATCATACACTTATAACATGCTTTAATATTATACATAGATTTAAAAAAAACAAAGATATGTATTACAACAACAACACGCTTATCAAACGCTTTAATACATACGAAGATTCAAACAAATGCTTACATTTTAAGATTAAGTAAACCTAAAACGCTAAAAAAATCATAAATTAACACATGTTCCATCTTTATTCTAAGACCTATCGTGCTTTTGCTTCGTCCTTGGTTCCGTTCCAGAAGTAGATGAGTTAGGGTTCTTCATTTTGGTTCCGTTCCAGAATAATTAATCCACTCGGGCTTGTGCTTGTGCTTCACAGTAGAAACGAATCGTCAACGGTTTTTAGGAATATTGACTTACGAGGTTGAATTTTGGGAATAATTATCGCCGTTCCAGAAGTAGATGAGTTAATCGTACGGTTAGTATTGTATAGTAGCAAAAAGGCGCGTTCTTTTAAATTTTAATCGTACGGTTTGTATTGTATAGTAGCAATATATATATATACACATATATAATATTAGATGGTGGTGGACGGTGGCGGAGGTGTAGTGGTTCGTGGTGGCAGATGTGTGGTAGTGGGTGGTGGTGGTGGGTAGTGGGTGGTGGTGGCGGAGGTCGGTGGTGGTGGGTGGGTGGTGGTGGCGGAGGTCGGTGGTGGTGGTGGTAGTGGTGGGTGGTGGTGGTGGTGGGTAGTGGGTGGTGGTGGTGGTGGATGGGTATAAATAAATGTATATATATTTATATATAATATTAGTGGGTGGTGGTGGTGTGGTGGGTGGTTGTGGTGAGTAGTGGTGGAGTGTGGTTAGTGGGTGGTGCCGGAGGTCGTTGTGGCGAATGTGGGCGATGGATGTTGGTAGTAGGTGGTGTGTAGTATGATTGCGGATATGTAATACATGAGACGATGACGGTGCTATCCCGTATTATGACCATGATGATTGGCCCAATTATGACGAGACGATGCTATTATAACGACCTGGGTTGTTGGTGGTTATCATATTGATGCTGCTAACCTATATGGTACGGTTTGCTTACGGCAACCCATACTATGGCGACTGTAGCTCGTACGACGAGCATGACGTCTATGATGATGATCACACATATATATGATGATTACCAATTATATGTACCTATATGACAATACGCCACATAGGCTCACACACACACACACACACACATATATATATATATATGTTGATGATGATGGTGACACCGATGTTTAATGACATGTAACCCGTATGATCGATGACAACCATGATAACGTATACGTTGGTCATACTGATGGTAGTATGTACGACTGATGATGTCGTTTGATGACGACAACAATTCATAAGATGGTGCCGACAGTGATCGCTAATAATGAGCGTTTTGTTTACGATAACCCATACGATGCTGACTACATCCCGTACATGGCAATCGGATGATGATGATGATGCTGATGATGTGTGACGATGATGAGGACACTGATAGAGAGATATATGTTACCCGTATGATCAACGCCGACTACGATAGCCTATACAATGACCACGTTGATTACCCGCACGTCTGATGATGATGTCGTTTCATAGTGATGGTGATCGATGATTATGATGATGATAACCACTATAATACATGATAACCATGATAACTTTATGATGTTGATCATCATCATAACACATATGGTGATGATGATAACCTAGAAGATGATAATGATACAAAACTACATATGATAATGATAACACTAGAATGTTATGAGCTTCTCTATTACGAAGTTGTAAATCTTATCTAGAAAATCTTACTAATGGTTAAGATAATACTTCAATAATGGAAAAAATTTTAATTTTATTTAAAAAATACGATTTATTAAACGAACTCAACTTTTAACGAAATTTAATACCGGAATGTTAGTAAAAAAAAACTAAAAGTAAATGTTTTTATACTATTTTTAAAAAGTTATAAAACAAAAACCAATATATATATATATATATAATTAAATGTGTAGAAATAAATAAAACCAAAATTCAAACCCCTTTTAACTTCTAAACCCTAAATCGACTTCTACTTCGCTTTACTGTAATTCGTATTTAGTGTAATTCGCTGACATCGCTTATCCTGGTAAGAACATAAAAATGTCACGTCTCAATAATGGAGTTAAGTTCCTGGTAGATATCGACAGCGATTCCATGAGTAGGATGGTATGTTAATGTTATCTGGTTAATTTTTTTTAAGAAACATTTTACAGTTTTGCAACATATACATTCTAAGAACATTTTTGTGTTACTTATAGCTCTTTCCTAAAGCTGTTCAACCAATATTTGCTGACATGAAATCGAATACCGGTTGTTGTTTAATTTATGATCAAAGTGGTAGAACGTTTTCTGTTGTTATAATCAAAGTACTTGATAACTTTTATTTTGGAACCAGTTGGACTGAATTAATCAGAGAATGTTGTATAGAAGCTGGAACATATGTTGTTTTTGAGCTTAAATCAAGATCTATGTTGAATATGTTTACTTTCAAAAGAAACGTAAATGATCAATCCGGTACTATGATATGTATTCCAGTCAGAAACCGACACGTCCATTACTTAGTAAGTTTTAATTTATGTTTTTAATGATTTTTTTCCAAATTCAAATGTCTTTTAATTAACATGTTTAATAGGATTTCCTTGAGTGGTACGTGATTCAAGAATTTGGTGACAATTACATGAATTTGCTTTTCGAGCTTATTGCTCCAGATTGATATATGTTTAAAGTTTCATGTCTTTGGGATGGAATGGGTTGTAGGCTAGAGAATGGATGGATTGAGGTTTTTAAACAAACCAACTTGAAAGGTGGTTCGTTTGTTGTTTTTGAAATCATATCAGATAAGACATTTCATATTAATGTCTTTCATGGAGATGGCATAGAATTTATCCTTCCTGGTCCAAATCAGCTGTTTCTTAACTACCAATTAAGCTATGAAGGTAGTTCCTCCCAAAACCCAATTCATCTTGATGAGCAAAATGATGACTCTAAAATCGTCTTCCACATGAACATCACCAAGAAATTGGTAAATTGAATTTTAAATATCTTTTTTATTTACAAGTATATTTGAAATTTGCTTTTCACAGCGTCTTCCGGGTCACATTGCTACCAAGATTGATGCCTATGATGGAATGCTAATAACTTTGGTCAATCTCGAAGGTCGTAAAAAAATGAAACTCCATGGTAAAGTGTCGAAGTTGGAATTCAGATATTCTTTACAAAAATGGAAAATTTTCAAGGAGGAAAATGAATTACAGATTGGTGATAAGTGCAGATTTGAATATGACTTCAATGAAGGTACTTTATTAGTTTCAAAAGTTGATTAGTGATTTGGTGATGTTTGGAATATTTGGGAAATATTTGGTGATGTGTTTGGTGAATTTTGTAACATTTGTGATTTGGTCACTCTGGGTAATATTTGTATGGTTGTATTGATACACATTTTAGTTTATTGTGTTGAATGTTGGTTGGTTAGCTTTTAAATGCTTTACTTTTATAGTTTCTTGTATCATCTATTTTGTTATTCACTCTTATTTTGTTTCATGGAATGTATTGTAATGGTTCCTTTTGTATGAAAACTTTTAATGAATGGTAATTATGGAGTATCTTAAAACAAATCGAAAAAAACTAAAAACACTTGGTTAAAGCTAAAAATAAAACAAAAAACACTTTGTTAAAAAACACTATTACGCTTGTAACACGCTAATGTACATAAACATATATAAAGATCCTAATACGCAAGTAACACGCTTATCCAACCATCTTTTGTCAAAGTGTCTATTTTCAGTCACAGGTTCTCTGCCGTAAAAACTATGCCAATAATCTATTGGTTCTTAATTAAAAGGGAGGCAAAGCTCAAAAAGCTCCAAAATATTGGCTCCAAATATTCAAAAACTCCAAATTACATTTAACACTCCAAAAATCAAATTACACTCCAAATTATTAAAAATTTTCCACTCCACAAATCAGCATGACGGTGATTTATACTCCAAATTACACTCCAAATTATTAAAAAACAATCTACGATGAAGCTTATAGATGAAAGAATCTAAGAAGAACATGTTTTATACTCCGATGAGGAAGCCAACGGCGACGACGCTCAATTAGACTACACTGAAGGCTACTCTAGCGAGGAAGCCAACGACGACGACGGTGAGACTCGTAGAGACGATGATATAGGGACGATGGCTATCGAACCCATCAACAGTTTTGCTACTACGAAAAAACCTACAAGGGGGTTGACGAGGTTACCTAAGCTACGTACCGAATATGCAAACTCTGGTGGTGTCACACTGGTAGTGGAGTTTGATAATCTGGGTAGGTTCACTGGCCAAAAACAGATCAAAGTTTGCAAGTTTTTTAGGGGATGTTGTAAGGGAAATAGTTGGCTTGAGACATTTAAGTTGGAGGGAGGTCATAAAGGAGATTAGAGATAAACTGTGGGAACAAATAATGGTTATTCTTAATTTTTATTTGTGCATTTTATATTTTGAGAAATAATTTACCTTTACTGTATTATATTATGCAGAAATATTTTGAGATTGAGGCGTGTCACAGGCCTTCTGTGATGAATCGGCTCGAACACATTCTTCGGGATTTCAGAAGAAAAATGTATGCCAAATACATTATGCCGAACATCGGTAAACCTCTAAAGCTGAAGGCGATACCCAAGGGACACAGGACGATGATTAGGCAAGAAGACTGGGATCGCTTCGTTGAGTTGTGACAATTGTCAATTCAAGGTTAACTCCGTTAACTCAACTCCGTCAATTCAAACTTAAGATCATTGGATCTATAATGCACATCTCATTACATTTAAACTAAGGTTTTAAATGACGCTTGACAACTACTACATGTGTAGTCTTTCGGGAATTGCACCGAAACGCAAACGAGTTGACGCTAACCATTGGGGAATAAACGAAAAACATCAAAACAATAATTATGTGATAATTATGTGTTAGACATAGCGATACTTGATTATATTATGTGTGATGCTAGACAAGAAACAATAACTAAGTTAATTAAGCTAGAAAAGTACAAATTAGAAGTTGAGGGACCAAAGTGTAACATCTTATTATTAATAATATGTAAAACCCTAATCTCCTTCTCTCCCTCACTAGACCGATCGGCCAGCCCCCCCCCCCCTCCCTCTCTTGTGACGGCAGCCCACACACACACACATACCACCCTTATTTGATCTTGGTTTTCACAATTGAAGCATCCTACACCCGTTTCTAGTCATCTTCCACCTTCCTCTTGCTTGTTTTGTGCTTTTGAAGGTATAATTATAAACCCTAGAATCCGAAAATCATATATATGGTGTTCATATGCTTTGTTTTGATTAGATGATGTTTAATTGTGTATTGATTGTTGATTTGATAACTAGAATTGATGTTATTGCATGTTAATTGCTTGTTTCTTTGATTTTGAGTCAAATAAAACCCTAATCATGTATGTAGTGTGTAATGGATGTGCATGGATAGTGATTATGGTGTCTAGAATGTCATATGAACGGATTGTGGTCTATAGATGATTAATATGTTGAGTTTGGATGCAAACAGTTTCTGGACAGATTGTGTTGTTGATGTTCAATTGACTGTAACGGGGTGTGAATGTGAGAATTGGTCGGGATTATTAATACTACAGTGTACTAGGTTGAGTGTAGTTTCTAAGGAATATAAATTTGCAATTTTTGGACGTTTAAAAGTTAACTTTTATGATTTTAAAAAAACGTTGTGCAAATCTGAATTGTGAGACCTGCTGTTAGGTTGTTTTGTAAATATTATATCTCATGAACTACAAGACCAAATGGGTTGGTTCCACTTCTGGAAGTTAACTTGTTGAGTTAAGAACCTAACCCAATTGGTCTTGCATTAGTTGGATTTTTTATTTAACGGGAATTACAAATAACATTCTGTTGCGCATGAATTTGATTGTTGTGAGTTTGCTGTAATGTTTTGATCATTGGTAGAAATCTATGAGGAATAAAAATATAATAAAATATTTTTTGGAAACCTAACACATGTACGCTTTTGTGATGATTTTTGATGAATTAATTGATGAGTTATGATCTGTGAATTAGAGTAATCTTTACTAGTAGTAATCTGTCTCGGTAAAGCTAGTTGCTGAGTTAGGCGAAAGTACATGAAATATGTTGATAATCGATAATTGCTACGTGTTTGACCAAAATACCCTTGTGTTAGATCATTACTAGAAGTGTGCTATGTTTATACTTGATGCTTGAGAAGTTGTTTACACTTGTAACGAGTCACTAATGTGCTTGTCGAGTCACACGAAATTCACAAACGAAACACGAAGTGTATTATTTACATAGGTATTACGTGCCGAGTCTAGAGACTCGTTAATAGCTTAAATACTTAGAAAAATCTCATTTTTGTCTTAGAGCTCGAGTGAGGATTTTTCTGTGACGCGCATCTCTCGGACTTTTGTTTTCAGTAATCTTCGCAAACAGTGAGTTTCACTTTCCCCTTTTAACTCTTTAAAAACGCTTTTCACTTGGGGGAGATAACATACTCCGAAACGCTTTTAAGATTTTGTTAGTAGATTATATATCACTTGTAAAGGCTAAGTGGCAAACGAAACAATTGAAGTCCTACACATCGAACCGTTTAGTATTGGAAAATAGCGAGTCACTGTTAAGTAGTACTACTGGGTTTGACAAACCCCACCCAACGCTAAACTCGACTGGAGGTCGAGTGGGTGTAATTTTGGCTAACACATTACCATGGTTTGGATGACCTGGTAGCAAGGCACTTGATAAACAGTCAGCTTCGGTGTCGAACACTTAGTAATACTTGCTTTATAGGCTAGCTACCTATAGATATATAATTGATTTAACACTATCTGGTAACGCAAAACGCTAAACGTAAAACGCTAAACACAAAACGTTAAATGCTTTATTTTATATAAACTTGTGAACTCACCAACCCCGTGTTGACACTTTTAGTATGTTATTCTCAGGTAGCCGAGGCGGGCGCGCGGTATAGGATCATGCATTGCTTGAAAACGCTTTTGTTTATGCAAAATATTTTAAACTATTATCATTGGGTTTTAAGTCGTCCTGCGTGACGCAACATTTGTTTTATGGTTTTAACGCTTCCGCATTTAATTACTCGTAAACGTTTTGTGGTTTGAAAACTTTGTTTTATGGTTTGATTATAACTAATGAATCCGATCCTGTTATTTCACACCCTCTGACGGTAAAACTCCGTTAGTGGATTTTGAGGGTGTGACAGACTGGTATCAGAGCCATTGGTTATAGCGAACTAGAAATTGCATGCATACTAGACTATAACCGCAACGACCCATTAGTTATAATGATACGCACTGCTTATGTTTTATGTAGTCTTTGTTATCTTATTTCATCACCTCATTCACTCATACGCGCGCATACACGGCTTACCTGTAGGGATGTCGACGCCACCATCATCATCATCCGATCAGATGACTCATGCTCATGGGAAGGAACCGCAGTTACCTACCTCATCGCCACCCCGAGTAGTCCCGGAGCTAGAAGCCCCTGTACTGAAGAGGTATCGCTTATCCGGAGGCATGTACGAAGAAGAAGTTAGCTGGGATTGGTACCCGAATATGATCAGGCGTATGGTCTATCGCGAACAAGTTCCCCCACTACCTCACCCGAGTCGTCCTGCTTACCCCAACACCCTACCACCTATAACCGAACCTGTAGAGCGTGTTCTCGCAGCTGTTGTTTCTTGTTTGGAGCGTGACGTTGGTTATATGCGCTATACGAGAGCGAACGTTTCAGGACTGTTAAAGGATGGAACCGAAACTAAAGAGGAAATTTCCCGCCTGACAGCAGCGATGAAGGAAATGCAAGAGGCTAATGATCAACAGATGAAGATTATGAGAAAAATGCAAGCCGAGATGATAGACTTGCAAGAGCAACTCCAAGTGGCAAGGACCCGAACTGAGATAGCTTTAGAGCGTTGCGATGTCTTACAAATGCAAATTGCTCAGAACGCAGCCGAACCTGAGGCAGAGCCTGAAGAGGAGCCCGAGGAGAAACCCGAAGAGGAACCGGAGGAAGAACCGGCTGAGAAGGAGGCACACTCAGAGGTGTCCTCAGACGATGATATCTAAGGATGATAACACCTAGATGGAGGGGTTGTCTCCATCCAAACTGTTATTTTCTATGATTTTAAGGATTGATTTGAAATACTTTGTAACGAATACAATGGTTTTAATCATGAATTATTATTTGGATTATTATATGGTTGTGATGTGATGTTTGTTTCTTTATTTCTCTCTTACCTATCTTTTTATTACATGTATGGCGTGTTGCCTATGAAACCGAAAAATTCATGTTTAACATTTTATGCTGTGATTTTAGGAAATGGCAGGAAGAAACGCTGGACACGGTCGCGGTAACATCAACTTGACTGCAGCAGAACTCCAAACTCTGCTGAATGACCACGCGGCGGCCGCTCTAGCCGCACATGTTCAGAACCAAGCTGGAGGTTCAATTGGAACGTGTACCTTCAAGAATTACCTTGACTGCAAGCCCAGTTCGTTTAAGGGCACTGAGGGAGCTATAGGCTTCCTGCGTTGGGCTGAGAAGGCCGAATCAGCGTTTGAGATGTGTAATTGTCCACCTGCCAGTAGGGTCAAATTTGCTGCTGGAACACTTGAAGATTCTGCTCTCACCTGGTGGAACTCGAATATACAGATTCTTGGATTGGAACTGGCCAACGCCATGAACTGGGAAGAGTTCAAAAATATGATGCGTGAAGAGTATTGTCCTCGAGAGGAGATTGCAAAGTTGGAATCCGAGTTTTGGTCATTGAAGATGGTGGGTTCCGAAATTGAAGCCTACACCACTCGTTCTCACGAGTTAGCTGTGACGTGTCCACGGATGGTAGACCCGCCGAGCAAGAGGATTGAGATGTATATTGACGGGTTAGCACCGCAAATTCAGGGCATGGTGACGTCTTCCAGACCCGCTACGATTCAACAAGCGATCCGGTTAGCTCACAAACTGACGGATCAAGCAGTGACCCAAGGTGCGTTACCACCTAGAGGTTCAACTACTAAAGCCCGTGACAACCTGAGCACTGACAACAGCAACAACAACTCGAGTAATGGAAAGAGGAAGTTCGACAACGTCGGGTCCTTATCCTCGAACCCCCCACAGCAACAACACTACCGTAAGCCCGAACTCACTCGGAGCTTCAATAATCAGGGCCACAACAATAACAACAACAGTAGCGGGCAGGTTTCAAGCGGCTATGCTGGGAAACACCCGAAATGTAACAGGTGCAACTATCATCATGCTGGCCCGTGTGACCGTGTCAAGTGTCTGAGATGCGGAAAAATGGGTCATCAGGCCAAGGAATGTAGGGGAGACCTAGCGGCAAAGAGTGCTCCTAAACCCCCTATGACGACTAAAGGATGTTTTGAGTGTGGTCAAGAGGGTTATTTCAGGAAGGATTGTCCCAAGCTGAAACAGAACGACAACAATGGAGGTAATGGAAGTGGCAGCGGTGGCGGAAGCAGTGGTAAAGGAAGAGCTTTCGTCATTGGGTCGGGTCAAGCCCGCAACGATCCGTATGTGGTGACTGGTAAGTTTCCTGTGAACGACTGTTTTGCTTCTGTATTGTTTGACACTGGAGCTGATAGGAGTTTTGTGTCGAAAGCCTTTAGTAAACTCTTAGACTTAACTCCAACTCCGTTAGATGCTAAGTTTCCTGTTGAATTAGCTGACGGTAAGTCTGTAGAAACGACTCATGTACTTGCGGGATGTAAGTTGAAATTGTCAGGTCATACTTTTGATATCGACCTCATACCTTTTACACTTGGTAGTTTCGATGTCGTTGTTGGCATGGACTGGTTATCCGAGAACCGAGCGGAGATTATATGTCAAGACAAGATAGTCCACATTACTACCCCTTCCGGCGAGATCATTTCGATCCAGGGCGAAAAAAGCGGCATGACCACCAGTGTCATCACCCTCATGAAGGCTCAGAAGTATCTACGAAAGGGTCATCCGGCAATTTTAGCGCATATTGTCGAGAAACCCGCAGAGGAGAAGCGAATTGAAGATATACCGATTGTGAGAGATTTTCTGGAAGTTTTCCAGGAGGATTAGCCTGGACTCCCTCCTATTCGACAAGTCGAATTCCAAATCGAATTGACCCCCGGTGCAGCGCCCATAGCACGAGCCCCGTATCGGCTCGCACCGGCGGAGCTTCAGGAGTTGTCCACTCAGTTGCAAGATTTGTTGGATAAAGGTTTTATCTGACCTAGCTCATCGCCATGGGGAGCCCCTGTCTTATTTGTCCGAAAGAAGGACGGGACTTTTCGCATGTGTATTGACTACCAGGAGTTGAACAAGGTGACGATTAAGAATCGTTATCCCTTACCCCGAATTGACGATCTGTTTGACCAACTCCAAGGATCGAGTTACTACTCGAAGATCGATATGCGGTCTGGTTACCATCAATTAAAAGTGCGCGAAGAAGATATCTCAAAGACGGCTTTCAGAACACGGTACGGACACTTCGAGTTTTCAGTTATGCCTTTTGGTTTAACCAACGCACCAGCTGTATTTATGGATCTCATGAATCGAGTATGCAAGGCGTACCTCGACAAGTTTGTGATTGTTTTCATTGATGATATTCTCGTCTACTCCAAGGACGAGGCTGACCATGAAGAACACTTGAGGTTGATTCTGGAATTGTTGAAGAAGGAACAACTGTACGCTAAACTCTCGAAATGCAAATTTTGGCTTTGCGAGGTTCACTTTTTAGGACATGTGATCAACGAGAATGGTATCCATGTTGATCCCGGTAAGGTAGAGGCTATCAAAATATGGGAAGCACCTAAGACTCCGACTGAGGTGCGGCAATTCCTAGTACTGGCTGGCTACTACCGGCGTTTTATTGAGGGATTTTCAAAGATTGCTCAACCCCTCACCGCTTTGACTCACAAGGGTACTAAGTACAATTGGGGTGACGCGCAAGAATCCGCCTTCCAACTGTTGAAAACCAAACTCTGGAACGCCCCTATTCTAGCCCTTCCCGAGGGAACAGAGAATTTTGAGGTACATTGTGACACATCGATACAAGGTCTCAGTTGCGTGTTGATGCAACTCGAGAAGGTTATAGCCTATGACTCTCGACAACTAGGGATTCACGAGAAGAACTACACGACCCATGACTTGGAACTTGGAGCTGTGGTGTTTGCTCTTAAGATATGGAGGCATTACTTGTACGGTACCAAGTTTACCATTTACACCGACCACAAGAGTCTCCAACACATCTACGATCAGAAGGAGCTGAACATGCGACAGCATCGTTGGGTCGAGCTGCTTAATGATTATGATTGTGCCATCAAGTACCACCTTGGAAAGGCCAATGTAGTGGCCGACGCTCTCAGCAGAAAAGAAAACGATAAACCCAGGCGAGTGCGAGCACTGCAACTTACGATTCATGCCAACTTACCCGATCAGATTCGCGATGCGCAACTCGAAAGGTTTGAAAGATGATAATCTTTCATTAGAACTCATGCGAGGCATGAACAACCAACTCGAAACCAAATCGGACGGGGTCCGATATTTTGAGAACCGGATTTGGATTCCACGATACGGAGAATTGAGAACTCTAGTGACGGACGAAGCTCACAAGTCCCGGTATTCTATCCACCCCGGCTCGGATAAAATGTACCATGACTTAAAGGTACTTTACTGGTGGCCAAACATGAAAGCCGACATTGCCACCTACGTGAGCAAATGCTTGACTTGTGCAAGAGTCAAAATAGAATATCAGAAACCATCTGGCCTGCTACAGCAACCGGAACTTCCAATGTGGAAATGGGAACACATTTCAATGGATTTCATCACGGGTTTACCTAAAACACCGACGGGATGCGATACCATCTGGGTGATCGTTGACCGATTGACTAAGTTTGCACATTTTTTAGCGATTAAGGAATCAGACAAAATGGAAAGATTGACTCACGTCTACATGAAGGAAGTAGTGTCTAGACACAGAGTACCTGTCTCAATCATATCTGATCGAGATTCTCGTTTCACTTCGCACTTTTGGAGGTCACTACAGAGCGCACTAGGCACCCGTCTTGATATGAGCACAGCATACCATCCTCAGACGGATGGGCAAAGGGAACGAACTATTCAGACCTTAGAGGACATGTTGCGTGCATGTGTGCTGGATTTCGGAAAAAGTTGGGAACCTCACTTACCTTTGGTAGAGTTTTAGTATAATAACAGCTACCACGCAAGTATTAAAGCAGCGCCGTTTGAAGCGTTGTACGGACGGAAGTGTCGATCACCTCTCTGCTGGGCAGAGGTGGGTGACAGCCAAATCACTGGTCCAGAATTGGTACTCGAAACCTCTGAAAAGATTGTTCAAATCCGAAACCGCATGGCAGCAGCACGAGGTCGCCAAAAGAGTTACGCCGACAAGCGCCGAAAACCTCTCGAATTTCAAGTGAACGACCAAGTATTACTCAAAGTCTCACCTTGGAAAGGTGTGGTTCGCTTTGGGAAGCGAAACAAACTCAATCCATGATACGTTGGTCCTTACCGGATAACAGAACGCGTTGGTCCGGTGGCGTACCGACTGGACTTACCAACAGAACTCAGTGGCGTACACGATGTATTCCACGTATCCAATTTGAAGAAATGCCTATCCGATGAAACCCAAGCAGTCCCTCTGGACGAATTACAAGTTGATGAACAGTTACGCTTCATTGAAGAACCAGTCGAAGTTTTGGATTGGGAAACCAAAACACTCAAGCACAGCAAAATTCCAATCGTTAAGGTTCGTTGGAACTCGAGACGTGGACCGGAGTTCACGTGGGAACGCGAGGATCAAATGATGAAAAAGTATCCTCACCTTTTTGAAGGGCTGACCAAACACAGAAAACCGCGAAAACCGACAAACCGTCAGAAATCACCGGAGGTATGAATTAAATTTCGGGACGAAATTTCTTTCTACTAGGGGATGATATAACAAACTGAAAATTTTTCTTACTCTTTTCAGACACTCATCACGACTTGACTCAAATTTTCGGGACGAAAATTCTTTAACATGGGAATGATGTGACATTCGTCAATTCCAGGTTAACTCCGTTAACTCAACTCCGTCAATTCAAACTAAAGATCATTGGATCTATAACGCACATCTCATTACATTTAAACTAAGGTTTTAAATGACGCTTGACAACTACTACATGTGTAGTCTTTCGGGAATTGCAACGAAACGCAAACGAGTTGACGCTAACCATTGGGGAATAAACGAAAAACGTCAAAACAATAATTATGTGTTAGACATATGCGATACTTGATTATATTATGTGTGACGCTAGACAAGAAACAATAACTAAGTTAATTAAGCTAGAAAAGTACAAATTAGAAGTTGAGGGACCAAAGTGTAACATCTTATTATTAATAATATGTAAAACCCTAATCTCCTTCTCTCCCTCACTAGACCGATCGGCCAGCCCCCCCCCCCCTCTCCCTCTCTTGTGACGGCAGCCCACACACACACACATACCACCCTTATTTGATCATGGTTTTCACAATTGAAGCAACCTACACCCGTTTCTAGTCATCTTCCACCTTCCTCTTGCTTGTTTTGTGCTTTTGAAGGTATAATTATAAACCCTAAAATCCGAAAATCATATATATGGTGTTCATATGCTTTGTTTTGATTAGATGATGTTTAATTGTGTATTGATTGTTG
Source organism: Bidens hawaiensis (assembly GCF_021521415.1). Classification (NCBI taxonomy): domain Eukaryota; kingdom Viridiplantae; phylum Streptophyta; class Magnoliopsida; order Asterales; family Asteraceae; genus Bidens; species Bidens hawaiensis. The sequence continues at coordinate 348,426 of NW_027493043.1, forward strand.
ATTTGATAACTAGAATTGATGTTATTGCATGTTAATTGCTTGTTTCTTTGATTTTGAGTCAAATAAAACCCTAATCATGTATGTAGTGTGTAATGGATGTGCATGGATAGTGATTATGGTGTCTAGAATGTCATATGAACGGATTGTGGTCTATAGATGATTAATATGTTGAGTTTGGATGCAAACAGTTTCTGGACAGATTGTGTTGTTGATGTTCAATTGACTGTAACGGGGTGTGAATGTGAGAATTGGTCGGGATTATTAATACTACAGTGTACTAGGTTGAGTGTAGTTTCTAAGGAATATAAATTTGCAATTTTTGGACGTTTAAAAGTTAACTTTTATGATTTTAAAAAAACGTTGTGCAAATCTGAATTGTGAGACCTGCTGTTAGGTTGTTTTGTAAATATTATATCTCATGAACTACAAGACCAAATGGGTTGGTTCCACTTCTGGAAGTTAACTTGTTGAGTTAAGAACCTAACCCAATTGGTCTTGCATTAGTTGGATTTTTTATTTAACGGGAATTACAAATAACATTCTGTTGCGCATGAATTTGATTGTTGTGAGTTTGCTGTAATGTTTTGATCATTGGTAGAAATCTATGAGGAATAAAAATATAATAAAATATTTTTTGGAAACCTAACACATGTACGCTTTTGTGATGATTTTTGATGAATTAATTGATGAGTTATGATCTGTGAATTAGAGTAATCTTTACTAGTAGTAATCTGTCTCGGTAAAGCTAGTTGCTGAGTTAGGCGAAAGTACATGAAATATGTTGATAATCGATAATTGCTACGTGTTTGACCAAAATACCCTTGTGTTAGATCATTACTAGAAGTGTGCTATGTTTATACTTGATGCTTGAGAAGTTGTTTACACTTGTAACGAGTCACTAATGTGCTTGTCGAGTCACACGAAATTCACAAACGAAACACGAAGTGTATTATTTACATAGGTATTACGTGCCGAGTCTAGAGACTCGTTAATAGCTTAAATACTTAGAAAAATCTCATTTTTGTCTTAGAGCTCGAGTGAGGATTTTTCTGTGACGCGCATCTCTCGGACTTTTGTTTTCAGTAATCTTCGCAAACAGTGAGTTTCACTTTCCCCTTTTAACTCTTTAAAAACGCTTTTCACTTGGGGGAGATAACATACTCCGAAACGCTTTTAAGATTTTGTTAGTAGATTATATATCACTTGTAAAGGCTAAGTGGCAAACGAAACAATTGAAGTCCTACACATCGAACCGTTTAGTGTTGGAAAATAGCGAGTCACTGTTGAGTAGTACTACTGGGTTTGACAAACCCCACCCAACGCTAAACTCGACTGGAGGTCGAGTGGGTGTAATTTTGGCTAACACATTACCATGGTCTGGATGACCTGGTAGCAAGGCACTTGATAAACAGTCAGCTTCGGTGTCGAACACTTAGTAATACTTGCTTTATAGGCTAGCTACCTATAGATATATAATTGATTTAACACTATCTGGTAACGCAAAACGCTAAACGCAAAACGTTAAATGCTTTATTTTATATAAACTTGTGAACTCACCAACCTCGTGTTGACACTTTTAGTATGTTATTCTCAGGTAGCCGAGGCGGGCGCGCGGTATAGGATCATGCATTGCTTGAAAACGCTTTTGTTTATGCAAAATATTTTAAACTATTATCATTGGGTTTTAAGTCGTCCTGCGTGACGCAACATTTGTTTTATGGTTTTTACGCTTCCGCATTTAATTACTCGTAAACGTTTTGTGGTTTGAAAACTTTGTTTTATGGTTTGATTATAACTAATGAATCCGATCCTGTTAGTTCACACCCTCTGACGGTAAAACTCCGTTAGTGGATTTTGAGGGTGTGACATGAGTACACACAATCAGAGCAGTTTCAGGTATAAATCCTCTACTCTGCAAACGTAGATTGATCGACTATATATGGTTTATGTTTTTGGTTTAAATATAATGAAATGATTATAATGTGTGGTTGAAGAAAAAATCGGCTTCATCAAAAGGAGCTCGAGCAAAGAATGTTTTTTGATCATCACATGGGACAAGGGGGTTATACCTACAAAGGAGTGTTTGAGTGGCAAGTAAACATATTTAGCCACTTTTAATGTAATATCCAGTGTCTATATCATATAATTAGCCACTTTATTATTAAATTTAAGTGGCCATTTCTTTGCTATATCCACACGGTATAGGTCACAATGCAAGCTTAACACAACCCTATTGGCCACAATAATATAAAATTCATGTGGCTGAAACATGAATTCATGTGGCTATATACGTGCAATGGTCACTCATAGTAAATTGTGTTGTGGCCATTTTCTACCGTTTAGCCACACTTATTGGAGAGGCTTCTTGATGACCAGCAACTAATGCCTGTACCCTTTAGCCACACTTATTACCACATAACGCCACTAAAAACTGTGTGTGGCCATATCATACTCACGGTGTCGCGACCTTTGGCCACATATGACCTGAACCAATGTGTGTGGCTAAAGGCCTACGACCATACTTTTTTCGGCGCCGTGGTTTGGGGTGTGACACATAACATATAGTGATAAAGTGACATAGTAGTATAAAAGCACATATGACATCATATGATCGAAATAGACATACAAATAACGATCACATACAAATTCCACTTAAAATCTAGGATTCTTAGCTTCTAAAGCTAAGACACAAAAGTGACATTCCTTAAAAGTCTTAAACCTTTATTCTACGTTTCCATGAACACCTATCATCGACCATGTTTGCCACTCTAGAAAATTCCGCCTAATCCGCTCCTCCCAAGTCAACTTGGGTCTACCTCTACTCCTTCTCCTTTCTACATTGACGGTTTCCATTGCCCTAAACGGTGATGTTACATGTCTCTTTTTCACATGCCTAAACCATCTCAATCTCCTCTCCTTTATTTTTTTCCTATATGCTAACCACTCCCAGTCGTTCCCTAAAAACGTCATTGCGTATTCGGTTCAACCTTGTGTACCCACACGTCCACCTTAGCATCCTCATATTGCATAACTAGATTGGTTTAAGTACATAAGAGAGTCTAGGGTGTTCACTCGCGGAGGAGTCGATTGGTGGCATATAATTTAGGGATATTAGTTTTAAATACTTCCAACTTTCACTCATTGGACGATAACGCTCCCAACTAACGATTTGTATTCTTCCATTCCAAACTTGTAACTTATTTTCTTCTGCCACTCCCGAACTTAACGGACACTAACTGCGTTAATTTCTTTGATGATATATCATGTTTTTGCTTATGTGGCATACCATGTGGAAAATACCTTATTAAAAAACCTAAAAAACAAATAATATATATATGTGTGTGTGTGTGTATGTATACACACACACACACATACATACATACATACATACATACATACATACATACATACATACATATATAAGCCCCACCAACACCATTTCATATCTACGGTCTACACCACCATAGACCTTCGCACTTACAACTACTATCACAACCACCAAAAGCCTCCACTGCCTCCATCATTAGGGGTCACGCTCGAATCAATTTATTGTTTGCAGATTGTGATGGATGGTTAGATAAAGATGAATGAGGTAGTTGTTGATGAAAATCCCAAACTCAAATGAGGTTTCCGCCGCCGCCATGTTTTTTTGGCGAGTTCTGCCGTTAACGATAGAGCAGCGATTCGAGATAATAACATTGTGTTTTTCTCGTTTCTTTGTTATGATCAAAAGCCGTATGCTAATGTATTCAAACTATAAACAACAAGATTAAATTTTAGCAAAGTATATTGGGCTGGTCTAGGGTTTGGTGGTTAGTGTGGCTGCCTACGATAGTGGTGGTGAAGGTTGGTGGTGATGGTGAAGGCAGTGGAGGCTGGTGGTGGTAGAAACCAGCATTGTTGGAGGCCGATGTGGTGGTGCAGACGGTGGTGATGGAATTGTGCTTGTATATGTAATGGTGTATATATGTTTGTGTATATATATATATATAAAAAAAAATGATCAAGAGAGAACTCCTACTTAGGGAGAGAACTAAGGAACTCTTAACTCTAGGGTTATAATTGTAAATTTGATTTTCTAATGGGTTTTAATATACATCAGGGACTTACTCTAAAAACCTGCAGACCGTGAATCCATAAATCTTGATGAATAAGAACCCTAAAACATTGAACATCGATGCTCTACTTGCGTGTAATTATGCATATACAACCGTGAATCGTATCTCCATCTTTGATTTCAACCAATGAACATGACAATTGAAGGTATCTCTTTCTTATTCATGTGTGCTTTTACTAATTTTCATTGTTCCCAGTTAAATTGATTAGATATTTCATTATCTGAAAGTTCTACGATCAGTAATTATACTGTAAGTCTGGAATTTGGTGATTCTAGGTCAAAAACGACCCGAATTTGGTAATTCTAGGTCAAAAACGGCCATAATTGGTTGATTCTAGGTCAAAAAGCGACTATTGTTCTAGGAAAAATAATATAAATTGTTTGCTTCATGTGTTGATTTGATAGTTTAATTGATTAATCATGAGTTAATAGATTATTAGAAGATAAATGAGTATACAGCTGGTAATAATGTGTCATACAGAGTATTGCACATGTGTAATACTGGTATTATTACGTATGTGGAATACCAACAGGGGGAAGGATCAAGAGAGAACTCATTGTTGGAGAGGGAACTACAGAACTCTTTAATAGAGGGGTGTAATTGTCAATTTACTTCCCAAAAACATCTCATACGTATGTTCAACTTTCCAAATCATTGCATGACGGCATATGAACCTAATTATCCATAAAACACTTACAAATTGATGATTTAGAACCCTAATTGTTAAGTATATCGAAGTTTGATTCCCTTTTTTATGCCGTCTATACACTTAAATGATGAATACAAGGATTCTATTCATATAGAAAGTCTTAACAGAATGGTGGACGAATTTAAATTGGTGATTGTGAACAATGATAATGAAATTGAGAAATTGAAGAATAAGACATGAGTTTCAGATGATTGGGAAGAATGATTTGGATGCTAAATTGACTGTTATTCTCATTAAATCACCGCTAATAAGATATTTCCTACTTTCTCGCATAAGGTTTTTTTTTTTCTTTTTTTTTCCTAATTAACACTGATTAATTTAATTGATTAGTTGTTATTTTTGAAAATATATACCTTTCAGCATTAGATTTGAATGTTGGTGTTAAACATGTAGAAAATGGAAATTAATGTTTCAACTTTTTTGTTTAACATGAATTTCTTTATGTTGGAGTTCTGTTTAAATAATTATGTGATTTGATATGTTAGTCCTTTGTTAAAACCTGGAAATTGTAGATTGGTTAAATTGAAGAAATATGAAGTGAAGGTTAACGAGTTGAAATCGAAAACTGATTAGTTATAACATAAATTAGAGTCAAACGAGAAGTTTGATTCTAATTTTAAGGAGGAAGAGGTAAGGAATAATTTAAACATACACTGATTGATGATTGCAGCGATGGTGATTGAAAGTCACACACATGTGTTATATTTAGTATTACATATATGTAATAAGAAATATATCTAGTTTAAGGAGAAAGAGGTAGATAAGAGATCTAATTCGCCAATTTGTTATTGAAAATTGCAGTATCCATATCAATCGGGAAATTGAACAATAATGATATGCAATATAGTTTTGGATTAAATGGAGGATTATTCAATCATGTTTGTTAATATACTTAGTTAGGCTTACCAACAGGTGATTATATTGATTTTTTTTCAAGTGAAAGTATGGTCGGTGATGATGCTGCGATGATCGATCTATGTCAATAAGGTTTGCAATCTGCCTTTAAGTTGTAGTATTCATTAATTTGACAAACTAATTCAATCATAAAAATTATTAACATTAGGGACTTTTTGAAACTTGGTGGTTAGGTTACAGGTCAACATGACAATTAATTACACGGGTCAGAGTTGGGTTGACCATAAACACATTTTGCCCACAATTGTTTACATATCAAGTTGGCAGTGTCAATACCACAGTTTTAAGCAGGTTTGGCAATTATCTTTTATCTATTTATATATTTTCTTTTATGCTCTGTCTAACTATAGCTTATTTTGTGCAATACAGCGCGACGAAATATGTGTCATGCTACAAACACACATAAACGATGCCATGTTGCACCTGTACTCTAAATTATGCTCTACAGCTAATCTTAGGCTAATTAGTGGTGATATTAGGAACTGTACATTCTTTTATTTGAATTATCTATACTATATAATAAACAAAGCTTTATAAGTGCCACATGTCATTATCATGGTGATCCTTATAAAATTTTCCCTCCCCTCTTTCATATTAATACATTCTCTTTTTAATATTTCATTTTCAATTTTTAATAATTCCATCCTAATTTAAAAGAATTAATACCATCATAAATATGTTAATTTGTTTAATATAAAATATATTGCATTAGTTATTAATATTAGATTTTTATAAGTAACCAATACGAAACGGGTGGGTTTCTTTAACCGGTTAAAGTATTAGACATTGTTCATATCAAAACAATTTAAGATTAGAATGAGTTTTGGTCCACGAGTTGGTTTAAAAAAGTAGTCATTCACAACTAAGTTTTGATAATAGAACATAACAAATTAATAATTTATGATTTATAAATTTACTAAATTTTTATTTACAAATTGCGTAATGGTGTAATTATTTTATCGTATAATATATCTTTATATATGTGTTACATTTTTTTTTTGTGTTTCACATTATGTTATTATTTAAGAAAAATACTTATTCTAACCCGTGTGCTACACGGGTAAATAACATAGTGTTAATATAGACATCACACCATGTGGGTCAAACTACCAATTTAATTAAAGAAATTTAGTTGAATTTGTTTGAGGTTGTTTTCTTTTTGTTGGACATGTATAAACTTTTTAGGTTTTATATAAATTTAAAGGTAGTCTTTTGCTACAATTTAATAAAACTATTTATTATTTTTTTTTGTCAATTTTGGGAGGTTCTTTGATGGAGGTGGTCTCATTTGTTCAATTGGGTTTTGTTTAAGGGGTTTTTTGGGTGGGCTGCAATAAATTTTAATGCAATCTCAAAACCACCCACAATACCAAATGTTATTTTCCAGCGACATCTATTCCAATGGTCTCTAAACCGTCTAAAAACATCAATTTCATTGCTTAAATGTAAATAAAATATATACTGTACATATGTAATACTAACAACAAGCTTGTATCGAGGTTACAATTTGGGTATAAAAAACACCAACAAGCAGTTGCAAAGATACGATTTTTTTAAATGTAAGCAAATTATATATTGCACATATAGAAAAAAAATACGCTTGAAACGAGGTTGTGATTATAAACAAGCACTAGCAAACAATTGACACAAAGATGAACAAGATTGTATACTATGCGATATATTATTTTGTCATTCTGTAGTTTTATCAACTCCTTTTATTTTCAAGGCTGCGTTTTCTTTTTCTTGGCACTATCTTTGATGCCCGATCTTCATCGCCTGGTTATAAATTAATGTTAGCAGTTAGTAAGTATACCTAAGAAAGTACTAATGCATGTATGCAATACACTAGTACTACATATATGTAATACAGTAGTACTGCATATATGCAATACACTTAATACAAACACGTACGTAATAGTATTTTAAAAAATATACGCACCAAAAGTACTTCATATTTCTAATTTTTGTAAAAAAGAAAGACTTGCCTAAAACATACATTTCAGGTTCTATTCAATTACCCATATATGTGATGCATAATACAACATATTAGTGTTTAAAACAATATTACATATTGCATATGCAACAACATTAACATTTGTGCAGTATAACTAAACACATGTAACCGTGTAATATATGCAACTATTTTTATGCTTAATACAATAGTAATACATATATGTAATACAGTTAATACGGACATATAATACTGTTTTAAAAAATGAAAGTAGTGCATATATGTATTATACGTAAACAAAATTGCATTAATATTGTCTTCGCAATTTCAGATGCACTTACATATGCAATATTAAAAAATACATCTGAATACATCAACGTTGATAGGTTTAAACATATTACACATGTGCAATATAACTAAATATATACAATATATCAACATTACTACTTTCAACGCTACATATATGCAATATAACTAAAATCTGCACTAAAATGCATCATAAACGTGAATACATTAGTATTGCATATATGTAATAAATCAATGCTTCATATACATGTAGTATAACAAGACTGCATATATGTAATACATTAGAGCTGCATTTATGTAATGCATCAGTACTGAATATACACATAGTACATCAGTAATACACATATGTAATACCTTGGCAAATCACGTAAATTACATTAACTAATCAGTGTGTGTATCATTCAAAACCTTCATTGTAATCGGTGTACAAATTAATATTTAGCAATAGTATATTGTTATTCAATTAAACAAAAAGCTAAAAACAGAGCATATTAAACCGTACAACCTCTATTTGTGCTCGATTGTTGTTCAATACACCCAATCGGCACTTCAATATGCGAAATTAACGATTAAGATTGGTTACCTTGTGGTTTTCTTTGGAAACCTAATTTTGTAGTCGATTTGAAGATTAGATGATCGAACTGAAGATTTGAAAACCCAAGATTAAAGTCAGAGAAAGATATGGTTGGGTGTGGAAGAAAATGATTGATTATACTTTTCTGCACTTCCAATTTTACCCTTCCTCGTTATAAATCCCATCCCTTTTTGTTTTTTTCCTTTTCTTATATTTTTAGCCATTAATCATCTAAATTCAATGGTTTTAAGTGAGTTATTTAGTTCTCTCATTAGTGGGAGTTCTCTCTTAATCCCACCCCTATATATATATATATATATATATATATATATATATATATATATATATATATATATATATATATATATATATATATATATATATGGGTGGGCTATAATAAAAATAAATAATTTTCTAGAAAGAGTAAGAATAAATCTAGGCCATTGGATCTATGATCTAATGGTTGAGATTGGTAGTTTTTAAAATAGCAGATAGTTTCCTAGGATTAATGATTTATGCTACATACTTTCCTAACATTAAATTTTGCAATTCCTACTCTTCCTACAAAACTGTATATTTTTATTTTAACCTTTATATATATATATATATAATATAGGTATTGGATCATTTCAGAAGTTTTTTTACAGCGAGAAGTGTGAGAAGTGAAGGTGTAACTCCATTAATCCATAATTTCACCCCCTTTCTTATGTGTAGATGCGTTGTGTAAGTGCATATGTATGTGTGTAGGTACGTATGTTTGTATATGTGTACGTATGTTTGTATATGTGTATGTATGTTTGTATGTGTGTAGGTACATAGGTTTGAATGTGGCTTGGTACATTTATATATTTGTAGGTTGGTTTGAATGTGTAATTAAGACATAAATATAACCAACCTACATATATGTATGTAACATCATATGAAAGGGAGTGAAATTAGGGATTAATGGAGTTATACATTCACTTCTCGCTGTAATATCACTTCTCACAAGATCCATCTATATATATATATATATATATAATTGATTTCTTTTGAAAACCACTTCGAGTTTTAAAAACTCAACGTAACAAAATTTGTTGAATTTTTTTTATACATGTGTGATATGTAAGTGTAAATAACGTAAAAAAGATTACAGTATTTTTTACACACCGAATCTACATATTACACATGTGTAACTAACAATTAAACTTATATAATCATCAAAAATCTTTATTATCTTCCCAGATTAATTTTTAAATCAGATTTATTCTCACCAACATATTCAACACTCATTTAATTGATTGTGTGGTTCATATTGAGTTTTTAAAGTTCTTACCACTCATTAAGTTCTTAAAAGATTATTCCTCTCTCTCTCTCTCTCTCTCTATATATATATATATATATATATATATATTGTTTTTGTTAGGTTTTTCTTTTTTTTAATAAGATATTTTCCACATTGCATGCCACATCAGCAATGATATGCCACGTCGGCAAAAAAACTAACGGAATTAAGCTCCGTTAAGTTAGGGAGTGACACCAGAAAACAAGTTACAAGTTGAGAGTGATGGATGACAAATCGTTTGTTTGGATTGTTATCTTTCAATAAGTGAAAGTTACGAGTACTAAAATCCAATCTCACTATAATTTATAGGTCATTTTATGTTTATTTAATTCTTTCAAGGTTTTAAGTTTTTAAACTCAACAATAATGTCCGTGAGCATGATTATTATTGTCACAACATATTGATAGTTAGGTTAGATGAATGTTACAATATTGTGAACAAGTTACTACACGTGGTTACTATACGTGGGACAATTTTACCGTATGTTTTAACTTGTGTAGGTTAATCAGATAATACATTCTATACAGTGTTTTCTTTTCCGATAACACAATAAAACCTTGTCCTCTTTGGTTAAAGTAACATGTTTGTAGATGTATATTACAGTTACAAAATTAGTTAACTCAGTGAATTTTTTTTAATAAACAAAAACATGTCAAGTTGTGATTGGCTAACAAAGATTCCAATTTGGCACCAACTGGGGTCCACCAAGACACCTGTGAATAACAAGAACAATGTAAAAGATTTTGTGGATGACACATGGATAAAAGGATAAGAACACATTGCTTCTCATTGGTCAGTTTCCAATTAATCCCTTAAATATCTAACAAAATCATCAAACCCTAAATCACAGCCACAAGATCCTACAAAAGGATGAACATACATTATTCATTTGCAACTCATCTCTCCAAATCTCTTACTATCACCGGAAAGTATGGCTGCTGTCACACAAGCTTCAGTTGCAGTTTTCCGGCCGTGTGCTTCCCGGTCCAGATTCCTGACCGGTTCATCAGGGAAGTTAAACAGAGAAGTATCAGTTAAACCGGTTAGTACCTACTCATCCGGTTCGTTCAAGGTTGAAGCCAAGAAGGGCGAGTGGCTACCCGGTTTACCCTCACCTGGTTACCTAGACGGAAGGTATGTTTGTTCAATTATGTTCGTTTAATTATGCTAGTTTATTTTCATTTGTGTTTGTTTAGGATTTAAATGAATGAATATGAACGAACACAAAAATGCCCGGTTAATCCTATTTGATTGTTAACCATTTGAATCGGGTGGTCGACACCGGATTTCTATTTGTTTATTTTATTAATTCATTTTAGTTTAGTTCATATTTAATTATTTATTTAAGTTTTATTATTTTTAATATATACATCAAGGATAGTTCTAGACAAAACAAAGTTTACCTTTTTTTTACCCGAGAATGGAAAAAACAAATAAAGCCATTACTCATTAGTTCTTCAATTTTAAAAAATATATATTCTATAAAGAGAAAGAAAATTATTCAATTTAAAAAAATATACTATAATATAAAGAAAATTATTGAAATGAGGTGTTTATTCGTCTTTTCTAACATGCTAAAAAAATATATAGACAAAAATTTGTTATTGATAGAACCTAATATATATGTGGTATGTTTCCTACATGTGTTTAACGTTTAAAATCTGAAAAAGTAACATATAAACAAGTTACTTTAGTGTTTTTCTTTTTTTTTTCTAGGTGACATAGATGTTTGTATCTAAGAAAGAAGTAAAAGATTTTAAAAATATGAAGTTATGAACCATATAGAGAATAATTTATAAATTTAGGTTTGGTTTGTTGTTCTCAAAATAGTTTTATTTATATTTAGTATTATTTAAACCGCTGTCCGGTTCTTAAATCTGGACTGGATTGTTAAAAGTTAAAACCACCGATTCGATGTTCGATCTAGATGATCTTAAAACATTAACTAACCTTGGTCCATGAACCACTTGTGTTGTTACAGTCTTCCAGGCGACAATGGGTTCGACCCATTGGGACTAGCAGAAGACCCGGAGAACCTAAAATGGTTCATTCAAGCCGAGCTTGTAAACGGGCGGTGGGCCATGTTGGGAGTCGCCGGGATGTTGCTACCAGAGGTTTTCACAAGCATAGGCATAATCAATGTTCCTAAGTGGTATGACGCGGGTAAATCAGAATACTTTGCATCATCTTCCACCTTGTTTGTGATCGAGTTCATATTATTCCACTACGTCGAGATCAGAAGATGGCAGGATATCAAGAACCCGGGAAGTGTTAACCAAGATCCGATTTTTAAAAGCTATAGTTTGCCTCCTAATGAAGTCGGGTACCCGGGTGGTATATTCAACCCACTCAACTTTGCACCCACTGCTGAGGCCAAAGAGAAGGAGCTTGCTAATGGTATAATTAATATTTACCTTCTTGCCACATGTTAAGATTTTTTATAACCAAAATGTTAATAATTTTATTATAATTTCAGGGAGGCTCGCGATGTTAGCGTTCTTGGGGTTCATCGTTCAACACAATGTAACCGGAAAAGGACCATTCGACAACTTATTGCAACACCTATCAGACCCATGGCACAACACCATAGTCCAAACCTTGTCGGGAAACTAAAACAATCTTAAAAGATACAATCAATCATGTTGTAAACCATGTGTCATGTGACCAATCTAAGATGTGTTTTGTTAATATACAGTGGAATATGAGACATTGGTTTATGATATTTATTGCAACTTATTCTCTCCTGCCATTATAAATGTCTCCATTCATTTCATACTATACAACTAACAAGCATCACTTAAACTATATCTCAAAACAAACTTAACAAAACATGTGTCCATTCTTCATGGTCAGTACACGATTCTTCAACTTTGGTTGTTTGTCATTAGATGATCCGGTGGCTGCAAGAAGGCATAACCTTATAATATAAAAACATTTGCTGAACATTTTTTAAAAAATGGTAAATTTTATTAATAAGATGTTACCTGTGGTTGAGGATACGAGTTTGTATCGATCATGGAAAGAGGGCACAGACCGGGCTCCTGGTTGGGCTCGGGGTTCCAGCTTTGACACATGTTATCACTGAAAATTGGCCTCGGGATCTCAAAGCCGTTGCAATTCATGGAATAATCTAGAAATCCTCGTAAACTTGTGGATGTTTCGGGCTTCAAATCTTTTGGTTGTGCAAAATTGAGATTAGTATATGGATGGAAGAGAAACTGGTCACTAAATTGTGGACTCAAGTTTGAAGTACTACATAAATCAGTCAAGCCACCGTCCTGTGTTGACCGGTCAACTTTTCCGGGAACTTCAAGATCTAGCTGCTTGCCGTTACCATATAAACAGTAGTTTGGAATGGGTACACCAGAACACTCTGCATCTCTGTAATTAGCACAAACTATTATTATATGAATTGCATAAAAATGTTAGTATTTTGACCCGTTACCTTTGAGGCATGTAATTTTGTTTGTCTGGTAATATTAAATTTTGATTTTCGTTATCTGGAAGCCATGATAAGGTTTGATCGTCTTGCGTATTGGCCATCATTAGAGGCAAATGCAACCCGTTTTGAAACTGTAACGCAATATTTATTTGAATAAAGTTGTAATGCACTGTTCCAAATAGAAGTCTCACAAAGTTAATATTATTACCTGGCTCGTGCAATCTATCGGCATAAGCTTTTGTTGTCCAAAATTATTCTGCAAAGAGTCATTTATTATTAACTACTGACCGGTCGTTAAACAAGTTTTACAACTTTTGGCACTTCATATACATAAGAGGAGCATTTAGTATGAACTAAATAAGTGTTTGAGAACAATGATCAGTTACCTTGTGTATACGAATGCGGTCAAGTGATTCCCTTATAGAATCTTCCATTTGTTTAAGATGTTCAATATTCTCAATCTTGTCCGGATTACTCCAATAACTAATTGTAGGAAAATAAGAACTTCGAGTAAAACAACAAAATCCAACAATTATACAGTCATGGCTTTAAAGGTACCTTAGTCGCTTATGTAAGTCATCAAGTTGAGACCGCAACATCATAGCGTGGTTGCTTAAATCCTAAAAACATTATTAACTACTAAATATAATATGTGTAATTAGTTAATAAAAGATATATATATTAGTTTAAGATCAGTATCTTGTAACCTCAGCTGACTGACTGCTGCAAACAGAATCAAACCAAAAAAAATAATAATAAGATCAGATTTTGTATCAAAATAGGAATAAAAATATAGAAAATTGATAACAATTATCAATTATTAAATATATTATCAACAACCTTGCGCCGGCAAAGTCTTGTATATTTACATCATGATCCAACTTCTTGAATGTTTTCTTCAAAGCCTGAATACACTCAACCGATCAACAAACAATTAACGAAAAAATAATATTATTCGACAACAATCCGGTATCTCGTCTTACTTCAAGGCTCTCCAATTTCCTGCCCAATTCCAAGAGAAAAAAAATATATATTAATCATAAACTCATAATATTATTCAAAATTCACATAATCACAATCAAGAAACCAAAAACACGCACCTTTTCGCTCTTTCTTGTGGTGTTAATCTCGCAAACTTTGCTATAACCTCATCAATGTTGCTAAAAACATATAATTTAAATAATCAGGATTAATATATAAAGGAAATTATTATGATTAATGTAAGCCGTGCCAAAATATTGTCCGGTTTTGTTTTCACCAGAGAAATTGCTCATTAATAATAATAAAAGATGAATAGATGATAATAAGTTAATAACCTGCGTTGTCCGGTGAACAATGTAGGTTTTCCGGTAGGCGAAAACAAGAGAAGAATGATGTCGATATCGCATAAAACCGACAATTCTTTGGCTTTCTTTAATATCCCATTTCGTCGTTTCGAAAATGTAACTTGTCGATTGCTAATGTTCTCCAATCTCTTGATTTTCAGTTTGACTCTCCCCATACTGCAAAAAAAAAAATCAAACGTGAATTCAGAAACTATGATCATATATATATATATATATATATATATATATAATTAAACATGAAACTTATAACCTTACAATATATGATGTTGAAAGAACCAAATGATGGCCGGGCAAGAGATCTGAGTTAATTAATAATTTTGATGAAGGAAGAATAGAGAGAGAGAAAGAGAAAAAAGAGATCTGTGATTGCGATCGTCACCAAGGAGCGGTAGAAGCGGATACTTGTAAGAAAATTGTAGTATGAATGACGTGAGAATCAGGCGGTGAATAAATCCATGATGACAAATATGGTCCTTGATTTTTATATATGTTTCATATAGTGTCCTTCACTTTAGGATGACGGTACCGGTACCGACCAGTACCAATCCTGAAAATCTCGATCCCGAAATTTGAAATTATTTGGTAACGGTAAAAGTATCGAAATGTTTGGTTCGGTACCAGTATTTTGAGCAAAATTCAGATATCGGTACCGTAAACTGAAAATTTGGTACCGATTTGTACCAGTACCGAAAACACCATCCCTACTTCAGTTTATTTGTAAGACTGGCTATCGTGTCAGAACCGAACCAAACCTAACCACCTGGACCGGAACAGTAAATAGGCGTAGACAATAACCAAGAATCGGACCGAGGTAGTATGGGTTGGTTTTGGGTGTTAGGTTTTCACGGGTGTGGCATGATTTCAGTTTTGGTAGACTGATTAGAATCTGGGAGGTAGACGGTTTGTTATTTTATCTTTTATTTTTTTAGGGAAGGCTGATAATTTAACACCAACATTGGTTGGTTAGAACCGTAACTGACCCGAGAATTGATTAGCATAAGAACGGAGGACTAGGAACTGCCCTTTTATAAGTTCAAGGTTCGGTTAAACAGGTTTCACGGGTTGGAACTGTGAGTTGGTCACCTCTAATCAAAGTTTAAGAAGAAGAGACCATCGAAACCGATTGGATTGTTTAAGCCAATGTAAGTAGAGTAGTTTGTTTCTTTATGGTTTTATTTCGTTTTACGATTTAGAACTTGAAAACGGGCTTGTAAATCGACCGAGTCATTTAACATTTGTTATTTATTTTTATTTTGTGTTGCAAAATACATTTTATATATGTGTGTGTGGTACTCATGAATAACCCTTATTAGTTTCGAAAATAGTTAATAAAAAATTACACTATGTAATTTTCTTTTAAGTCAAAACTATTCACTTTTGGCTAAAACCGTGGTTAAAAATACTTCAATGGTTAGGCACAAGAATTTGTCAAAATGAGCTAATCAGAACCATAAGCATCCTAGTAACATTGGTTTCAAAATAATATAAATTACGCGAAATTACTAGCTTGTTTATCATTTAAAGAGCATATGTAATGGAGAAATCATCCAAATACCATTCGGACAATGACCCCTCAACATTCCTTCCCCTTTTCTTCGTCCGATCTCCCTCTTTCTCTTTCCTCCACTCTCGTCATATTTCTTGCATGCTTGCTTTCAGATTTTTGCACACTACACACTCTCTTTTCTCTCACCTTTCTCTCTCCCATCTTAGATTCTGAGTAGAAAACAATCAAAAACCTTTTGTTCAAAGGTTGTCTAATATATAATTAAGAGTTTTAAATGTGTGTGAAGTAAGTAATAATTTATAAAATAATTTGTTTTTTTAATAAAAAAAAACATTTAGAAGAATGAAACAATCACGAACTTTGATTGTCCTTTCGACCTATTGGCCTTTTTCTTTTCTTTATTCATTTGACACGTTAGGGATATATATTGTAAGCAAATAAATAAAATTGTGACTGGTGATTTTAAAGGGTTTTGGAAATTGAAATTTAGGTGGTAGCATGTGCAAGAAAATAAGAAAGAAAGAAAGAAAGAAAAGTAAGGATATGTGCAAGTAAAAGTGAGAGTAACTTAGATATTTTGATGCGCATTTGACTCCTTCAAACTTAGTTGTATTGACCCGAAAATTAGCTTCATGCTACATCATGGTTTTGTTGATGACATTTGACTTTGAAAGGTAGTTTTTATCGGGAGAAATGAAATCAATACTTTAATCTTGATTTTCACATTCTTAGTGTAACTAATATTTCTCATATTGTTGTCCCCTCAAATAAATATGAGATGGGTTCAAATCCTTCCAGCTTTAAGAATTATAGGATTTTAGGTCAAAATAATTTGTTGTTAAAAAAAAACAATTTACCTAGTTAGATGTTGATGCGTTTGTAAGTTTACCATAGTAAAAAAAATGATGAACCTATCCTAAACATTAAGTGTAGAATAAATGTTTAAAAAGTGGTTTTACAAGCAATAAACAGATCTTACTATTACTATACTATTAAATCAAGCAAATGTTTCCACATTGCATTATTCTAGGATATCCACCTAGATGACAATTAGATGTCATGTGACATGTTTTCAATCTTACTAATTGCCAACTCACCCCTTCATGTTATATAAACCTTAACATTAAAAATCCTAATACACAGTTTTATTTTCCTCTCTTTTGTGGTTTAGCCAATTCTCCGGACGATTATCTTCCCTTTTACATATATAATAATTCTTCTACTCTAATGTTCGATTATGATGTATTATTGATTTTTTCCATTTAATTTTCTTCGCACTTTATTGTTAGTAATCTGTTCAGTTAAGGGTTAATGCATTCTATGTTTGAACATGATCATTTTCGGTTTCTACTTGGGTTTATGATGCGGCATGCGATCTATTGCAAGGTAAATAGAATTTTCCTCATTTGTATTTCATTGATTCACTATGTTGATTGTATTCATTTGTACTCCAGTTCTCTCTCAATCAATTTCATCTTCTATCCATTCATTAGTGTTCGATTGCCAAAGGTATGTTATTTAACTTGCGTTGTCTTCTTGATTTGTTCGATTTCAAACTCTAATCGCTTCCTAATTGCCAATCTATAATACATGTGTGTTCGATTATAGAAGGTATTTTATTTATTTTGCTTTATTATCTGCTTGATTTGATTAATTTTAATCTAGTGTATAAACCCTAATTCGACATTAGAATACGAAATTGAAACCGTAACTGTAGAATTTTGAATTTCAAGTTTGTTTTGAATTGCAGTTTGACCACATAAATTTCATCCTAATGATGGAAGTAACTTCTTTCTAATTTCGTTAGTTTGATCACATGAATCATGCTTTGACCTTCTGTTACTTCCTTCTAATTTCATTAGTTTGATCACATGAATCATGTTTTGACCTTTTTAAATGATTAACTAGGCTACTGACCCGTGTACGACACGGATGGAAATATAGAAATCTTCGACTATACACAGGAATATATAATTTCAAACGATAAGGAATTCTTTTAATATGTTTTTTGGGATAACAACATGATATATGTGACAATCGTCAATTTCAGGTTAACTCCGTTAACTCCGTTAACTCAACTCCGTCAATTCAAACTTAAAGGTCACTGAATCTATAACGCACACCTCATTACATTTAAACTAGGGTTTAAATGACGCTTAACACTTACTACATGTGTAGTCTTTCGGGAATTGCACCGAAACGCAAACGAGTTGACGCTAACCATTGGTGAATAAACGAAAACCGTCAAAACAATAATTATGTGATAATTATGTGCTAGGCTTATGTGTTATGTGATAACATGTTATATAACGTTAACTCAATGTGCAAACTAAGTTAATTAAGTTAGAAAAGTAACATTTGGAAGTGGAGGGACCTAGATGTAACATGATTATTATTAATAATATTATAAAACCCTAGCCTCTCTTTCTCTTCTCTCCCTCTAGACCGATCGGCCCTCCCTCCTATCCCTTTGGCAGCCGTCGACTTCATACACACACATACAATCAAGATTTTTCAAGTTTAATCGAAGATTAAGGTGCTAGGAAGGTATAAACAACTACCCTATGTATTTTACATGCTTAATTTTGAGTTTGAATGGGTTAATTATAAACCCTAAAATCTGGAAATTTCATATATTGTGTTCATATGATCTTTGTTTGATTTGATGATGTATTGATGATGATTTGATAACTAGAATTGATATTGTTACATGTTAATTGTTGTGTCTTTGATTTGAGTTCAAACAAAAACCCTAATCATGTATGTAATGTGTAATTGATGTGCATGGATAGTGATTATGGTGTTTAGAATGTTATATGAATGATTTGTGGTCCATAGATAATTAAATTGTTGAGTTTGGATGCAAACAGTTTCTGGACAGATTGTGTTGCTGATGTTTGATTGACTGTAACGGGGTGTAAATGTGAAAATTGGTTGAGATTATTGATACTACAGTAAACTAGGTTGAGTCTAATTTCTATAGAATATAAATTTGCAATTTTTGGACGTGTAAAAGTTAACCTTTATGATTTTACAAAAACGTTGTGCAAAGCTGAGTTGTTAGACCTGCTGTTAGGTTGTTTTGTAAATGTTATATCTCATGAACTACGAGACCAATTGGGTTGGTTCCACTTCTGAAAGTTGACTTGTTGAGTTAGGAACCTAACCCAAGTGGTCTTGCATTTATTGGATTTTTCGTTTAACAGGAATTTCAAATAACATTCTGTTGCGCATGAATTTGACTGTTATGAGTTTGCTGTAATGATTTGATTATTGTGAGAAACCTATGTGGAATAAAAATATAATAAAATATTTTCTGGAAACCTAGGACATATATGCTTTTGTGAAGATTTTTGGTAAATTAATTGTGATGCTATGATCGGTGGGATAGACTAGTTTTTCAAGTAGAAATTCTGTCGTTAAGAAACTAGTTGCTGAATTTTGTGAAAGTTGCATGAAACAACGTGATTGCTAATTTATTATCGTGTTTTGACCAAATTGCCCTTGAGGGGAATGATTGCTAATTAATTGTCGTGTTTTGACCAAAATGCCCTTGCGGGGAATAATTGCTAATTGATTGTCATGATTTGACCAAATTGCCCTCGTGGGGAATAATTGCTAGTTAATTGTTATGTGTTGACCAAATTGCCCTTACGGGGAGTAATTGCTAGTGATGTACATTATGAATACATGACACGTAAATAATTGCTCACACATGTAACGTATCACAAATACACTTGTTAAAGTCACACACGATTCACAAACGAAACACGAAACATGTTGTGTGCATAGGTATTATGTGCCGGGTCTAGAGACTCGATAATATTCCGACACTTAGAAAAATCTCTTTGTTGTTTTAGAACGCTAGAGAGAGTTTTTCTGTGACGCGCATCTTGGTGAATTATTTTGGGAATACTTCACAAACAGTGAGTTTCACTTACCCCTTTAAACTGTTTTAAACGCTTTTCACTTGGGGGAGATAACATACTCCGATAAACGCATTTAAGATTTTGTTAGTAAATTATATATCACTTGTAAAGGCTAAGTGGCAAACGAAACATTTGAAGTCCTACACATCGAACCGGTTAATATTTGGAATAGCGAGTCACTGTTGAGTAGTACTACTGGGTTTGACAAACCCCACCCAACGCTAAACTCGACTGGAGGTCGAGCGGGTGTAATTTTGGCTAACACGTACCATGGTCTGGATGACCTGGTGACAAGGCACTTGATAAACAGTCAGCTTCGGTGTCGAACACTTAGTAATACTTGTTGTATAGGCTAGTTACCTATCGATATATAATTGATTTAACACTATCTGGTAACGCTTAACGCAAAACGCTTAACGCAAAACGCTGAACGCTAAACGCTTTATTTTATACAAACTTGTGAACTCACCAACCCCGTGTTGACACTTTTAGTATGTTATTCTCAGGTAGCCGAGGCGGGCGCGCGGTATAGGATCATGCATGGTTTTTGAACATTCTGATATGCAAACATGTTTTAACTATTATTACTTGGGTTTTTAAGTCGTCCTGCGTGACGCAACATTGGTTTCTATGGTTTTACGCTTCCGCATTTAATTACTCGTAAACGTTTTCATGGTTTTAAAACTTTGTTTTTATGGTTTGATTATAACTGATGATTCCGATCCTGTTAGTTCACACCCTCTGACGGTAAAACTCCGTTAGTGGATTTTGAGGGTGTGACAGATTGGTATCAGAGCCATTGGTTATAGCGAACTAGAAGCTGCATGCATACTAGACTATAACTGCGACGACCCATTAGTTATAATGATACGCACTGCATATGTTTGTGTAGTCTTTGTTTTTCTTATCTCCTTACCTCATTCACTCATACGCGCGCATACACGGCTTACCTGTAGAGATGTCGACGCTACCATCATCATCATCCGATCAGATGACTCATGCTCATGGGAAGGAGCCGCAGCTACCTACCTCATCGCCACCCCGAATAGTCCCGGAACTCGAAGCTCCCGCACCGAAGAGGTATCGCTTATCCGGAGGCATGTACGAAAACGAAGTTAGCTGGGAGTGGTACCCTAATATGATCAGACGTATGGTCTATCGTGAACAAGTTCCCCCGCTACCTCACCCGAACCATCCTGCTTACCCCAACACCCTACCACCCATAACCGAACCTGTAGAGCGTGTGCTTGCAGCTGTTGTTTCATGCTTGGAGCGTGACGTGGGTTACATGCGCTATACGAGAGCGAACGTTTCCGGACTGTTAAAAGATGGAACCGAAACTAAGGAGGAAATTGCCCGCATGACAGCGGCCATGAAGGAAATGCAAGAGGCTAGTGATCAACAGATGAAGATTATGAAAGATGCAAGCCGAGATGATAGACTTGCAAGAGCAACTCCAAGTGGCAAGGACCCGAACCGAGATAGCTTTAGAGCGTTGCGATGTTTTACAAATGCAAATTGCTCAGAACGCAGCCGAACCTGAGGCAGAGCCTGAAGAGGAACCGGAGGAAATTTCCCGCCTATGGCGTGTTGCATATGAAAGAAAAATTCATGTTTAACATTTTATGCTGTGATTCTAGGAAATGGCAGGAAGAAACGCTGGACACGGACGTGGTAACATCAACCTGACTGCAGCAGAACTCCAAACTCTGCTGAACAACCATGCGGCGGCCGCTCTAGCCGCACATGTATAGAACCAGGCTGGAGGTCCAATTGGAACGTGTACCTTCAAGAATTAACTTGACTGCAAGCCCAGTACGTTTAAGGGCACTGAGTTAGCTATAGGCTTCCTGCGTTGGGCTGAGAAGGCCGAGTCGGCATTTGAGATGTGTAATTGTCCCCCTGCCAGTAGGGTCAAATTTGCTGCTGGAACACTTGAAGATTCTGCCCTCACTTGGTGGAATTCGAACGTACAGATTCTTGGATTGGAACTAGCTAACACGATGAACTGGGAGGAGTTCAAAAACATGATGCGAGAAGAGTACTGTCCAAGAGAGGAGATTGCAAAGTTGGAATCAGAATTTCGGTCATTGAAGATGGTGGGTTCGGAAATCGAAGCCTACACTACCCGTTCTCACGAGTTGGCTGTGATGTGTCCACGGATGGTAGACCCGCCGAGTAAGAGGATTGAAATGTATATTGATGGGTTAGCACCGCAAATTCAGGGCATGGTGACGTCTTCCAGACCAGCCACTATCCAACAAGCGATCCGGTTAGCTCACAAACTAACGGATCAAGAAGTGACCCAAGGTGCGCTACCACCTAGGGGTTCAACCACTAAAGCCCGTGACAACCCGAGTGCTGACAACAACAGCAACAACCCAAGCAGCGGAAAGAGAAAGTTTGACAACACCAGATCCTCATCCTCGAACCCCCCACAGCAACAACACTACCGTAAGCCCGAACTCACTCGGGGCTTCAACAATCAGGGTCACAACAACAATAACAACGGTAGCGGGCAGGGTTCGAGCGGCTATGCTGGGAAGTACCCGAAGTGCAACAGGTGTAACTATCATCATGCTGGCCCGTGTGACCGTGTCAAGTGTCTGAGATGCGGAAAGATGGGTCACCAGGCAAAGGAATGTAGAGGAGACCTTGCGGCAAAGGGTGCTCCTAAACCACCTATGACGACGAAGGGATGTTTCGAATGTGGGTAGGAAGGTCATTTCAGGAAAGATTGTCCCAAGCTGAAACAGAACGACAACAATGGAGGTAATGGAAGTGGCAGTGGTGGTGGAAACAATGGTAAAGGAAGAGCTTTTGTTATTGGGTCGGGTCAAGCCCGCAATGATCCGTACGTGGTGACTGGTAAGTTCCCTGTGAACGATTGTTTTGCTTCTGTATTGTTTGACACTGTAGCTGATAGGAGTTTTGTGTCGAAAGCCTTTAGTCAACTCTTAGACCTAACTCCAACCCCGTTACACGCTAAGTTTTGCTGTTGAATTAGCTGACGGTAAGACTATAGTAACGACTCATGTACTTGCGAGATGTAAGTTAAAACTGGCAGGTCATGTCTTTGATATCGACCTTATTCCTTTTACGCTTAGTAGTTTCGATGTTGTGGTCGGCATGGACTGGTTATCCGAGAACCGAGCGGAGATTATATGTCACGACAAGATAGTCCACATTACTACCCCTTCCGGCGAGATCGTTTCGATCCGGGGCGAGAGAAGCGGCATGACCACCAGCGTCATTACCCTCATGAAGGCGCAGAAGTATCTACGAAAGGGTCATCCGGCAATTTTGGCGCATATTGTTGAGAAACCCGCGGAGGAGAAGCGAATTGAAGATATACCGATTGTGCCAGATTTTCCGGAAGTCTTCCCGGAGGATTTGCCTGGACTCCCTCATATTCGTCAAGTCGAATTCCAAATCGAGTTGACACCCGGTGCAGCACCCATAGCACGAGCCCCGTATCGGCTCGCACCGGCGGAGCTTCAGGAACTGTCCACTCAGTTGCAAGATTTGTTGGATAAGGGTTTTATCCGACCTAGCTCATCGCCATGGGGAGCCCCTGTCTTATTTGTCAGAAAGAAGGACGGGACTTTCCGAATGTGTATCGACTACCGGGAGTTGAACAAGGTGACGGTCAAGAACCGTTATCCTTTACCCCGAATTGATGATTAGTTTGACCAGCTTCAAGGATCGAGTTACTACTCGAAGATCGATCTGCGGTTTGGTTACCATCAATTAAGAGTGCGCGAGGAAGATATTTCAAAGACGGCTTTCAGAACACGGTATGGTCACTTTGAGTTTTCGGTTATGCCTTTTGGTCTAACCAATGCACCAGCCGTATTTATGGATCTCATGAATCGAGTATGCAAGGTGTACCTCGACAAGTTTGTGATTGTGTTTATTGATGATATTCTCGTCTACTCCAAGGACAAGGCTGACCATGAGGAACACTTAAGGGTAATTCTTAAATTATTGAAGAAGGAACAACTGTACGCAAAACTCTCGAAATGCGAATTTTGGCTTCGCGAGGTTCACTTTTTAGGACATGTGATCAACGAGAATGGTATCCATGTCGATACCGGTAAGGTAGAGGCCATCAAAAACTGGGAAGCACCTAAGACCCCGACTGAGGTGCGGCAATTCCTAGGACTGGCCGGCTACTACCGGCGTTTCATTGAAGGATTTTCAAAGATTTCCCAACCCCTCACCGCTTTGACTCACAAGGGTACTAAGTACAATTGGGGTGACGCGCAAGAATCCGCTTTTCAACTGTTGAAAACCAAACTCTGTAGCGCCTCTATTCTAGTCCTACCCGAGGGAACGGAGAATTTTGAGATACACTCTGACGCATCGATACAAGGTCTCGGTTGTGTGCTGATGCAACTCGAGAAGGTTATAGCCAATGCCTCTCGACAACTAGGGATTCACGAGAAGAACTACACGACCCATGATTTGGAACTTGGAGCTGTGGTGTTTGCCCTTAAGATATGGAGACATTACTTGTACGGTACCAAGTTTACCATTTACACCGACCACAAGAGTCTCCAACATATCTACGATCAGAAGGAGCTGAACATGCGACAACGTCGTTGGGTCGAGCTGCTTAAGGATTATGATTGTGCCATCAAGTACCACCCTGGCAAGGCCAATGTAGTGGCCGACGCTCTCAGCAGGAAAGAAACTGATAAACCCAGGCGAGTGCGAGCATTGCAACTCACGATTCATGCCAACTTACCCGATCAAATTCGCGAGGCGCAACTCGAAGCTTTGAAAGATGATAATCTTCCATCAGAACTCATGCGGGGCATGAACAAGCAACTTGAAACCAAATCGGAAGGGGTCCGATATTTTGAGAACCGGATTTGGGTTCCACGATACGGAGAGTTGAGAACTCTAGTGATGGACGAAGCACACAAGTCCCGATATTCTATCCACCCTGGCTCAGATAAGATGTACCATGACTTAAAGGCACTTTACTGGTGGCCGAACATGAAAGCCGACATTGCCACCTACGTGAGCAAATGCTTGACTTGCGCCCGAGTCAAAATAGAATACCAGAAACCATCTGGCCTACTACAACAACCGGAACTGAGAGCGTCGGCCACTACATTGAATATTACAAGAACATGATTAAACTCACTACAATTTATACCAATATGTAATACAACATTGTTCTAAGATTTGTTGTTTATGTTTCACGATAAATGGAGTAATTACAAAATTTCAATTCATCTTGTATGCAACAAAATAAATAAATAATTATATACAACTTTTATCACATTAGGTACAACTTCTAAAGATTTTACCTTTTAAGACAGAAGAGTTGTGTTGCGAATCACACTAGAGGGACATACTTTTACTTTATTGTTCATAAAATAGATAGCTAAGAGCATTCCCATCAGGTCCTTTAAAATATTTGTGAGAGAAAATCTCTAAAAAATTTTAAAGAATGGTAAGTGGTTGTGAGTAGAGGAGAAAGAAAATTTAAAGAGATGGGTAAATTTTGAGTAAGTTTGGAGAACCAGTGTTCATACTCTATTTATTTTTTAATATATTTGAAAGTGGTTGTGAGTGGAGGAGAGATAAAAGATAATGATAAAGATGTAAAAAATTATTATTTAATTGTATATGAGAGAAAATGTAGTGTTTTTTAGTGTAATTATAGAGATGGAGATGGAGAATGTAATGCGAATGCTCTAATGCATTAGTTGAACAAGGTTAGCTAAACATGCTGATCCACAACATGTGTAACCTATTCTTACAACACCTACTAATTACCCGCTTGTGTAACAGTATAGTACCATCTTGGTGTAGCATTATATACTATCTGCAAACACAAACAAACTTTCTGAATTCTTAGTTCTTATTACCTTAGATGGATACAATGCTTGTTGCACCCCTTATCCAACCAAATCTGCTTCCACGCGGTTTAGTTCGACTATCCAACAGAAAGTTATCTGTGGCGTTCTCGATTACGTTTCCATAAAAAAATATGCACACTTTTTAGTATGGGAAAAAGGGTTGTTTAGAGAATTTGAATAAAAACAAACTTTTGAAATCAAGATTTTTTGTTTTTAATATAGAAGTTATTTTCCATGTAGCAATTCAAAGATGTACCTGGTATCAAGACATAATAGCTAATTTGCTAGACATTCTGGTGATTTTTTGATAAGTAAGCTTCTTGACCCATATATGCAACTAAGAGCGTCGGATTAACCAGAAATGTGAATGCAATCTGCAAGGGTTAGATGACAAATTCAAGATACTGGTAAATATCAGACGCGCGTAACGTTACTCTAAATTTTGAATACAAACGCGCGTCAATGCTTTTACGTATGATTCTATATAAAGTTTATTTAATATCGAGCTCATCCAATGTGACACATGGATCAAATATAATATATTTTTTTTCTTCACGACAACTTAAGTTTGCATATATACCTACTTATTTCTGTATAACGTGTTGATATAAATTTTATTCAAACTAGACCGATCATAATGTGCATACAAACTTTAGTAACATTATGTTTTATCAACGTCACATCACGACGCACAAGTTAACGTATATCAACGCTCCTGCCGCAAGACGCAAACCGTGTACTAGTTATGTTTAAGCAATTCCTATGATAATTTCGATTCTTCATCAAAAGAAGAGATGCAAGCGACAATCAAATCTAACAAAATGATATAAGATTAATATTGTTGCTTGGTGTCATAAAATTGCTTTAAATATTTTTATTTTTCTTTTTGGTTCTTTATTTATTTACTACTTTTAGAGCCAATGTAACATACAGATTATCCAAATTATAAAAAACTGTAAAGAAAATAATTATATAACGTATATGAAGAAATCTATTATATCTATACTTGTATCTATACTATGTGTATATAAATTGATTTTATTTATATCACAAAATGATTTTTTCAAATGAATTTAATAAAAAAAATGCACGTTGATGTGTGTTTAGTTAATGCCCTTTTTAAATAACTCACAATTAAGCTTTAAATTTATAAATGAAAATCCTAATGAATCCACACACAACCGGCAAGTGCACCGGTCACTAATAGTATAGACCTAAGGAAGTTCGAGTATCGAACACAAGGACACGTGAAAACGTACTTAATACTTAACCCTAACCAAGACTCACCTAAGAATAATACTTTTTTAAATGATTTTTAATTATTAACTATTTGATCTAACTTACTTTAACTAACTTAATTGACTAAACTTAACAAGACTAGACGAAACTTTGAGAATAAGATTTATCAATGGAGAAAACGTTTACCTAGGTAAGAATCCTATTGAATGTATAATAAGCTAATGGATTGAATAACCTCACGACACCGGTATCTAAGGATGACACAACTAAGATTCGCTCAAGAAAGCTAGATCACCTCTCGGTCTCACTAACAAACACTAACTTATACTTAGTTGATTTTGAGAACTAACCGGGAAACAAATTGCTAAAGTGTTCTAATGTCGACTCTCCTCTTGGTCTCACCGACACACTACACTAATGGAGACGAATACTACGCAACCAAGGATAGAGGAACAATTTAGTTTAACTTAAACTAGGTCAACTAATCGCTCACAAACCCAAACCCGATAAGAAACGAACCCGCTCTCGCGTGATCCTAATTCTAACAAGTAAAAGATATGAGACGACCCTACTTCCTATCACCTCTCGGTCTCTAAGAAGGTGCCTACCCGCTGATTTTAACTAATTAATATACCCACTTAAACCCTACAGTTGATCACCCCGCAAACAATCTCTAAACACAAAGTAAAGAGTCAAACAAGCTAAAATTAACCAAAACCGATTCAATCAATCAAAGCAAGAGGTAACTGAGTATAATTAATCAAAACACAGCCACTAAACACAACCTAATTCAATATTAAACCAAACTTTTCATTAACAAAACAAGTCATGATGATCAACAATCCATATTACTCATTAAAACCTAACAATATTCATCTAACATAGGTAGAACTAACTAGTTTAGCCTAACATAATTTTTGGACAACAGCAAATACTTAATTTAAACATCATAAAACTCAACATAAACATAATTTAACTCATTCAAGAATCAATATCAATCAAGCACAACTCAATCTTCAATTTACTTGCAAAACAATTCAACTTAAAAGATCAAATCAATAGAGTATGAATCTTGAACAAAAGAACAAAGTTTATGAGAATAATACTTAAGATTATTGGCTGAGTTTCTTGATGAATAAGGTCCCTAGCTGTTGTACCATGTTGTCATTAACGATCTCCTTCCTCTCCTAGCCACCACAAGAAGCAAAAACTGATTTTTCTTTGTCTTTCCTTGGCTGCCCAGATTCCGATCGGACTATATGGGGCTGTTTTGGTTTATATATATTTGTGGTTGCTGCCAACGTGGGATTAAAACCCAGCCACACAATTTTATAATTGTGTTTTTCCTTAAAAGAGACCACTCAAAAAACCCTCCTATGCCGACCACTTCAACAAACTTGATTTACTTTATTTTGAGATTTCCGTTCGGTTCTTCTTTTAGGGTCTTAGGTTTTATTTTTTGTTTATGTTATAATATATATAATGCAAGTAAGGCTTTCTATAAGTGGACTTGGGTCGGGCCTTAAGTTTTGTCTTCAAACTTGATCATAAAATCCCGTTTTATCTTCCAAAACCTGAACCTTTTCACTTTTAAAACTCGTCACCTACACAAAATAATAAACCTTTGTAAGATCATGCATAAACAATCCATAACACTTATTTATTAAACTATTAAGCACGTAAAACTATTAGGCACGTAAATATACACTGGAGCATAACCAAGTGAAAAACAACAAACTCTCAGATTATTATCATTTTCAAAGCACAAGAAACAGCCTGACATATTGACCGCGATTGCCGATATTGTTGTCCACTTAAACCCAGCCACCAACCAATCAAGCCCCCATTTTTTCATTATACATTTTAAGTCCAAAAATTAAGGCTACACCTACCCTATCTCAGACAAAGAGAGCTAGAAGACTAGAGTCGAAGCAAACTGGTTCGACAAATCACCATAAGCTAAGGACTTGTTGATGGTACTAATTAGATGCACTCGGTGAAATTTGGATGGATGAATGGTCATGTGGAGGTCGTACGAGCTATCCCTAAATATTATTGGACTTTGTCCTATAAATTCCTAATTTGATATTTATTGACTTAGAACCTTCGAGCCCCAATAGTGTATACTCAGAGTCACCATCCCCATGGTAACACATAAACTCTAAGTCCCGTCTAGTATGTGCATCTTTGGCCTCTTTTTCTAACTTTAAACAATGCTTCTTTGGCATTTTACAATACATAATTTTCTTCACAAGCATTTTGCTTTTCTTGAACAACGTTGGATAATACAATACATAACAAACATTCATAACAGACTTTCAAAACATACCTTTTTTCCAATCTTTTATATCACCCTAAAATATATAACTATTTCTAAGCTCGTAAAAAGATGGACATGTGGTGGTGTGCTGTTTTGAGTGCATTTAATTCTTACAATCTCAAAGTTTTCAGATTATGGTAATTCTCTCTAAGCATCGAAATTCGGTTTCACCATTTTTCAAATTATTATATATATAAAAAAACTGCTAAAGAGGACTACTAAAGCAAGTTGGGCCTACCGACACATCCCAAATCAGATATGCAAACCATCCCTTTTATTAATATTATTTTATTTATTTTCAAAAATTCCGAGAGTTCGTTAGCACATTGGTAATAATATCATTTCCTGCTTAACGTAGAGCAAAAACGATTTTCAAGGGACAATTTTTTTAAAACTTCTTTTTTTAAAAAAACTTTTTTAATAATTTAAAAAAAAAAATTTCTACAACTAAGTAAAATAAATTCTCATCCCCACACTTAGAACGAAATCGTCCTCGATGAGGACAAGGAAAAGAAATAAACTAAAATTAAAATTAAAACTTAAAATAACAAAAGTAAAATAAAGAATGGGTTACTCCCCTGGTTTATATGCAGATTCTTCATCAGTTGTGTATCAATCGAACGACCGTATTGCATTTCATTCGTGGCCGCAACCTCAGGAGAAACAGTTCCAAAACGTCATCAGAGCTACCATGCGCCTAATAATACCTGCAATAACTCAAACTCGCTCGCCTGTAGCGGCGTACAAAATAGAAAATAAAAACATAAGAAATAAACATATTTTTGTGTTTTTGATTTTTTTTTAAATTTTTTTGTATTTTTATGTTTTTATAAATAACAAAATAAAACAGATAACAAAGAAAATCATAATACAAACTATACAACTCGGGTAATCTCCCGAGCGATGCATCCAACACGTCTACGCCTCGGTGAGTGAGTCAAGGTAGAATACCTCGACTGTCTGATCTGCAACCGGTTCGCCTATGTATTGCTTCAATCTGTGACCGTTCACCTTAAACTTCCCGCTTTGATCTTGTATCTCAATAGTGCCATACGGGAATACCTTAGTGACCGTGAACGGTCCCGACCATCGGGATTTTAATTTTCCCGGGAATAACCTCAACCGGGAGTTATACAATAAGACCTTATCCCCATACTTGAACTGCTTATTACCCTTCAATTTCCTATCATGCAGTTCCTTAGTCCGCTCCTTATACTTAAACGACTGAGCATATGCGTGATCCCAGAGCTACTCTAACTCGTGCAACTGGTGGAAATGATTGCCCTCAGCGGCGAATTAATCAAGACTAACCCTCTGAAGGGCCTATGAAGCGCGGTGTTCCAACTCAACAGGAAGATGACAGGCCTTCCCATAAATCATCCGAAATGGTGTGGAACCAGTCGGAGTCTTGTAGGCTGTACGGAAGGCCCACAAAGAATCATCTAATTTGTCGGACCAATCGCGACGATTCGCACTATTGGTTTTCTCGAGAATATGCTTGACTCCCTGATTACTCACTTCCACCTACCCACTAGTCTGTGGGTGGTAGGCGGTCGCAAGCCGATGGGTGACCCCATAGCGCTGCAACGCCTTATCCATCTGCGAATTGCAGAAGTGAGTGCCTCGATCACTAATCAAGGATTTTGGGACTCCAAAACGAGAGAAAAGATTCTTCAAAAATCTCACTACAACTCGGGCGTCGTTAGTGGGTAGAGATTTGGCCTTGACCCACTTGGAGACGTAATCAACAACCACAAGTATGTACTTGTTCCCACTAGATGACGGGAACGGGCCCATAAAATCAATACCCCAAATGTCAAAAAATTAGCATACCTGAATCGCATTTTGGGGTATCTCATTCCAGGATGAGATATTACCGACACGTTGGCATCGGTCACAGCTTTTAACGAACAAATGAGCATCTTTGAAAATCGAAGGCCAATAGAATCCAGAATCAAACACCTTTTTTACCGTCGAACTCGCACCGTGGTGACCTCCTGTCTGTCCCACATGACAATGGCTCAGAATCTGCCATCCCTCCTTAACATCTACACACCTCCTAATAAGCTAATCAGCACCGATGCGGAAAAGATACGGGTCGTCCCAAAGGTAAAATTTGATGTCAGCAAAGAATTTCTTCTTTTGTTGGTAAGGCATCTTCGGGAGGTACCCGTCAGCGAGATAGTTCGCGAAATCAGCAAACCATGGAAAACCTTCCTCTTGTGCTGTAACAAACATGAGACTCTCCGTCTGAAAACGATCGTCGATCTTGATCCATGAATCTCCTAACTCAACTTCCTCTAGACGTGAAAGATGATCGGCCCGCCACATTCTCGGCCCTTTTTTATCACGGATCTCTATATCAAACTCTTGAAGCAACAGGATCCATTGGATAAGACGAGGCTTAGCATCCTGCTTGCTGAAGAGATACCGAAAAGCAGCATGATCCATGTAAACAACCATTTTGGACAGACTAGATAAGACCTAAATTTGTCGAAAGCAAACACCACAGCTAAAAGCTCTTTCTCGGTGGTGGTATAGCTCTCATGTGCTCCATTTAAGGTCCGGCTAGCGTAGTATATCGGATGGAAGTGTTTATCCTTCCGCTGTCCAATAACCGCTCCGACTGCGAAGTCGCTCGCGTCACACATCAACTCGAATGGTAACGACCAGTTGGGAGCAACCATGATCGGGGCGTTAACGAGTTTGTCTTTTAATTGATCAAATGCCTCGATACACTGCTCAGAAAAAACAAATGGAGCATCCTTATCCAGAAGTTTGGTCATGGGCCTCGCGGTTTTTGAAAAATCTTGATGAACCGGCGGTAAAACCCGGCATGACCTAGAAAGCTACGAATGGATCTCACATAAGTGGGCGGGGGAAGATTAGAAATGGTATCGACCTTTGCTCGGTCAACCTCTATCCCCGCACTTGAAATCCGATGCCCTAGAACAATGCCCTCGTGAACCATTTAATGACACTTCTCCCAGTTAAGGACTAGGTTGGTGTCGACACAACGGGACATCATCCTCTCAAGATTAGACAAACAATGATCGAAGGAACTTCCAAATACGGAAAAATCATCCATGAACACCTCCATGGAGTGATCATATCATGGAAAATGGCCATCATACACCTCTGGAATGTGGCCGGAGCGTTAAAAAGTCCGAATGGCATACGTTTATAGGCAAACGTTCCGTAAGGGCAAGTGAAAGTGGTTTTCTACTTGTCTTCGGGAGCTATCGGAACCTGCAAGTACTCGGAGAAACCATCTAAGAAGTAGTAGTACCGCTGACCTGCTAAACGCTCTAACATTTGATCAATGAAGGTTAAAGGAAAGTGGTCTTTCCTGGTGGCATCATTTAGTCTGCGATAGTCGATGCAGACTCGCCATCCCGTCACAGTCCTAGTGGAAATAAGCTCGTTCCTCTCATTGGTGACGACAGTCATGCCACCCTTTTTAGGAACCACTTGGACTGGAATCACCCAAGCACTATCAGAAATGGGGAAAATGATCCCCGCATCAAGGAGTTTAATGATCTCCTTCTCCACGACTTCTTGCATTTTCGGATTAAGCCGCCATTGCGGTTGAATGACAGTTTTGAAATTTTCCTCCATGAGGATTTTATGAGTGCAAAACGAAGGGTTGATACCCTTAATGTCGATAGTCTTCCATGCAATTGTGCTCTCGTAGCACCCTCAACAACTTCTCCTTCTCGACCTCCGTCAAAGCAGATGCAATGATAATCGGTAGCTTCCTCTCTTCATCTAAAAATTCATACTCAAGGTGGGCGGGCAAATCCTTAAGCTCAGGAAGAAGGAGGACTCTCGACCAAAGGTCAGTCCATCGGATCGTCTCGTACGATCTCAGCAGACATGCCAGATTCAGGGATATGCGACTCGGTGTCGTCATCTAAGAACTGATTGGTCATGGAAACCATTTCAATCTCTGGAATCTCCCTATCGAGAATCTGGGTGTCGGAGGCAGATCCTCCACAGATTTCGCTGAAAAACTCCCCAACATGTTCCATGATGGTATCAATGAAGTATAAGGAGTAATCAGCAGACTTGGGGTGTTTCAGTGACTGTCGAACGTCAAAGGTGACGTTCTCATCCCCAACTCTTAAGATCAACTTACCCTCGCAGACGTCGATCAAAGCCTGTGCAGTGGCAATGAATGGTCGGCCCAAGATAAGTGGGACACTATCGTCATCGTTCATGTCCAATATGACAAAGTCCACTGGGAAGATGAACTTGTCGACACGAACAAGCATGTTCTCGACCACCCCTCGGGGGTATTTCACAGAACGATCAGCGAGCTGGATGCTCATCAGGGTAGGACATGGTTCGCCTAGACCCAACTTGCGATACACGGAATACGGCATGAGATTAATACTGGCACCAAGATCTGCCAGCGCATGAACAACCGTATTATCACTCAAGATGCAGGGAATCGTGAAACTCCCAGGATCGGACATCTTTTCTGGTAAATTTCTCTGCAAGACTGCAGAGCAACCAACACTTAGAGGAATGGAAGAGACTTCAGCTAACTTCTCTTTATTCGAAAGAATATCCTTAAGGAACTTTGCATATTTGGGCATTTGCGTGAGTGCCTCAAGGAATGGAATGTTAAGATGAAGCTGCTTCAAAAGATCAAGGAATTTGGAGTTCTGCTCCTCGTCTCTATCCCTACGGACTCTCCCGGGATATGGAAGTCTAGGTTTGTAGACTCTCACTGGTGTGTTGGGTAATGGATGGTTCTCGGCCTTTTCTGTACTTCCCGGGATGCACCTCTGATGCACCTTGGCCAGTGGAGACTCCAACTGAATCTCCTCGTCTACCTGCTCCTCTACATCTACCGTAGGCTCGTCAACGACTCCTCTCGTCCCCTCCTAAATCACGGGCTCGCTGCGTGTCCCTGCACCGCTCCTCATCGTCACAGCCTTTGCGAACGCCTTAGGATTTTGTTCTGTATTACTTGGAAGTGTTCCTGGCGACCTCTCATTCAGACGGCTTGCTATCTCTCCCATCTGCCGCTCAAGATTCTGAATTGACGCTCCCTGATTTCTCATGAATGACTCGTGCTCTCGAAATTTCTCTTGAGTCTCTTTGTGATGGGAGTCCTCTCGAGTCATAAGCTGCGACAGCATCTGTGTCTGCTGTGCCATCATCTCCTCTAACGTGGGCTTCTTTTCTCCGCTACTCGCCCCCTCACCGGAATCCTGGAATAGACTCTGACGCTGCTGGAAGCCAGACTGATTTCCGTTCTTCCAGTTGGAATTTTGGTTACCTCTCCACCCCGAATTATAAGAATTGAAAGAGTTTGGATTTCGGTTTGGATTACCGACAAAGTCTACGGCCTCCTCCTGGAAACCTACAGGGCACTGAACAGTATCATGCCCTCCTCTACAGATCTCACACAATTTACTTTTCACCTGCAAGCCCTTCACGATCTTCTCCAACGCCTCAACCTGTGCCGCAAGTGTGGTGGTCGTGTCGACCGAATGCATGCCGCGTGATAGGGAAACGACAGTCTTGGTACTCTTAGCTGGTGGTCGCTGGTATCCACTCATGGCTAACCCGTTAAACAAATCAATGCACTCATCCGTATCCTTCGTTGTCAATAAGTTACCTCCCGCAGCCGTGTCGAGCATACTCTAAGTCGCATATGTCACTCTGTTATTGTCACACCCTGCCAATAGGGGGCTGGGAGTTTCAAGGACAAATTGGTACCATATGTAAGCAGCGGAATATTATTGATAAAGATAAGTTACAATACTTGTACTAAATATTTATGACAAGGTGTAACTACACAACTATCTCTTCTCTTCTCTGATATTGCTGCAATCCGTGTTGGGTTCTACTAATCTCATTGGCAACTAATCTTCTTTGTTCTTGCTCGACTTACGCCTCTATCATTAGTCATGCTCATTACAATGCTAATCCAAATCACTATCCACTAGGTACCTGAATACATGCTAAAAAGTGTCAACTAAAAAATTGGTGAGTTCGTGAGTTTAGCTCACATACACATAAAACAGTTCATTTATAAAAGCGCGCAAGTTTGCATGTATGTAAGTATAAAGCATGGTGCGTATCTATCAAGTCCACAATCAAACCTGCAACTAGCATAAGTATCCCCAACTCATACTAGAAGTTAAACCATCCCGGACTATCACCCTGCTAAAAGCAATAATCAAACACGTAGGTTATATGCCGCAACGATCCGCATATCTTAGTGTGGTTTACCCAACATAGGGTCACTGTGCGTGGGGGTCTCCCAAATAGTACTACCCATACAAGCCTCCGGTCCATTCCCTCGGGCTAATGATTTTGTAAAAGTTGGGACAAAATTTAGCAGTAAAACACCTCTTGATAAACATCACACCATAAGTAAAACCAGCATGTATCCAGCCCAAAAAGTTTAAGTAAAAAGGGCAGCACGAAACTCACCTCAGTCCGTATGCAATATGTATATGAAAGATAATCAATGAGCTTGCACTATGCTAGAAATCACCAAGTACGCCTAGTATATTAATCAACAATAAGTTATCGAAAAACAATGTAAAATTCACTATGGTATTGTGTACTAGTTAATTCTAAGTGTTTTCCAACGCATTTAGTTCTCGATGAGTAAAATTTTCTTTTATGGGAAGTTTGTACTTAAATCACTTAATAAGATTGATGTTTTGTGTTTAGGTATACAATTCAACTTCCGAGAGTTTTAATTACCATAGTTCATTTGTCGCGTTTCGATAAAATTTCCATTTTTGGAAAGTTCGGGTTTTCGGTTAGGTTTCGAGTTATGACCATAGGATTTATATATTTTATTCATGTCAGAAGTTTATTGATTCTTGTTAAAATAACCATGTCACATGTTTACAAGAATTGATAATGCCGGTGATAACCGGTGCTGTCGGTTTTTAGCGAGATGTTTTGAAAGAATAGTTTTAAGTAAACGAATGATCTTCTAATTAAAACTTCAAATTTTCCGGGAACATATATTATACAAAAATATGTTACTTCCACGTTGGTTTTTCCGCAACTTGCGTGTAAACTCTAAATCTTGAACCAAAGAGATGTTGTATCCGTAAAAATATTTTATACTATTATGCTAAGGTATTTTAAATAAAAATTTCTGGAAAAATATACATTTTATATTTTGAAGCACTTTAGTCTTTAAAAGGTGG
Source organism: Bidens hawaiensis (assembly GCF_021521415.1). NCBI lineage: Eukaryota > Viridiplantae > Streptophyta > Magnoliopsida > Asterales > Asteraceae > Bidens > Bidens hawaiensis. Next base: position 385,172 of record NW_027493043.1, read on the forward strand.
CATGTTCGTCGGTTTGAACGAAATAACGAGTTTAGGCTTGTAAACGGGCCCTTTTTCTAAATCCGTTTATCCTTTATCATATTATAATCATATTTAGTCATTTTAACTTATAAATTTCTGTTCTAAAAAAATATTCTTGCATTTTCAATTTTTAAGAAATAACCGGTTTTTCTTTTGTTCCAAAAATGCCCTTAACCACGTTTATTGATTATAATCCAGTTTTTCACAACGAAACAGGTTGGGACCTGTTATAATAAGTACTAATGACTTATTAAGAGTTTTATATTGATAATAGGGTGCTGGAAACCCAAACAGTAGCTTCGGTTCGGTTTGGGCCCGTTAGCACCTTTATGTTATATTTTTAACCATACTCAGTTTTGGTTCTCAATCATTTTAGGACCTGTTGTAATACATTTAAATAAGTTGTTTTCAGATTTCATAGGTTTTAAAAAAAATGTATTCAGGGCTACTCTTGCGAGTACGGCCCCGGTTTTGGCCCGTTTGGGCTCTAGTTTGGTTTCAAAGCGATGTTTCGCTTAAAATAGTCGTGGGTCAGATTATATATCATCAAAATATAATATTTATGGGTGCAAAAAGATATCATTTTATTACTTGGGTTGCACAGCTTGTTTCTTATTTAAAACGTGTTACAAATGTGTCGGTTCGGAAGACTTTTAACACATGGTTTCAATATTATCCCTTGGGGCTGATTTATAGCATCTCAAGGATTTAAATACGTATTTTTAACTTCTGGAAATTTTGTAAAATTCCCAGGAGTTAATAAGGTCATCTATCGGGTTTATTTTCAACTAGTTTTCGCTTAAACGAGTTATCGAATGTCCATAAGTTCGGGCACAGTTTTGGGGCTGCACATAGTGTAAATTTTAAAGTTTTAATCCCGTTAAATTCTTGTTATATTCTGATAAGTTTAACAGGATTGACTGATTCAGTTTATACTTCGTTAGTTTGTATTCAAAACTGAGTTCGGTTTCGTTTTATAATCTGTTTTCATGTGAATATGGCACATAAAGTAGTTTTGGTTCGGGCACAGTTTCACCACCGCTCCTGCCCAGATGTTTGGATTTCAAAACATATTATATCCCTTGTATGATTTGGTAGGTTTTAAATAAGATTAAATGGTTTAGTTTATATCCTGTCCGTTTGGTTTAAAGGCTGAGTTTTCAGTTAAGGTTTTATACTTGTAAAAATCACTTTATAGCGGGTAACGAGTTAGGGTTCGGGAACAGATTTGTGAGCATTACATGAATGTGATTTTTCATGTTCATGGCTGGTAACAACACATTGAAATAGACAAAGAAGATGATGAACACGAACTTACAAATATTTCTGGTTAATGAGCAGTTTCCACGGTTCGGTTGCTCAGCCTTTGAGTGCAATCCAATAGTAAGAGAGAAGGAGTTTAGGGCTGGGAATTTCAAATTAACATTATAATCAACCTCGATGTTTATATCAAAGCTGAAAATAGATTGATTAGGTTACCCGATTTCTTGTTCCTTGATGGCAGGTTCGATTAGTGAAAAGATGAAACCGGAGATAAATCAATTGATGAAGCCTGAGTATTTTGATTTAACCTCAATGAGTGTTGATAACATGGATTTTGTATAAGGAAATGTAGGATCAGTTTTGCAGAAGATATCTTGGAGGAAGAGGCATGCAAAAGTTTTGGTTGGAGAAGCAAACTGATTAAAATTGATAAGGGCAGGGGCTGTCGTCGCTGGTGATTGGAGGCAAAGGGTGGTAGGGATTTGATTTGATTATTTTGTGTAGTCTTTTATTATATCTTTGTTATTACTATTTATTTACTTATAATAATCTATATTTTTTTAAAAAACTTCAAATAATAAGTTTTAGATAAATAGTAAGGAACTGATGTTTACACATAAACCATCGGTTTATATATTGTAGGTAATATAATGTGTGTCACTATTCTCGTTTCGTTGGGTTCGGTGACCGGATGGTAATATAACGGGTTGTTCGATATTTGGGTTTTAGATTATTTCGGACATGGTAAGATTAAGTAATTATGGGATGATTCATTTATTTATTTTTGGAGTTGTCGGGTTCGAGTTCGTTCGGGTTGAACGAGCCTTTGTTTTTGTTTCGTTTGGTTAAATTGGACCAAGCCATGTCTTAAAATAAAAGGTTATTAATGATTGGGTCGAGCTCATTAACATACGGTTTACTCTGACCATTCGTCCAACATCATACTCGGTATTTAACAAGTTCTCTAAAAAAAATCTAGCCCCATTTTTCGGGTTGTTACAGTTATAAACTTTTTCAACAACTGCCCAGTCTTACAGGCCGTGGTTCGGACATAAAGCGAGTAAATTTTTAAATCTCTCCCACGCCTCGTAGAAGCTCTCAGTGTCCTCCATCTGGAAAGAGTGAAACTGGTTACGCAAACGAGCGGCCTTAGCCGGAGGATCGTATTTCTCAAGAAATTGGGTCTGCATGGCAGCCCAAGTAGCAATGGATCCCTATGGGAGGGACTCAAGTAGGGATGGCAATGGGTCGGGTTTAGGTATTCCCAAACCCATGCCCGTTTATTAAAGTCCATACCAAACCCGTCCCAAACCCGTCGGGTTTTAATCGGGTAATTACCCGTCGGGGTTTCCTATCGGGTTTTGATAAAATACCCGTCGGGTGTATCCGGCGAAGATGCTTACCATAAAGATAAAATATCTCAAATAATTAACATAAACAAGTTTCGACAAATAATATATTTGTAATATAATATATATATATATATAATAAGTTATATCGGGTACATCGAGTATATAATCGGGTAAATGGGTTTATGTTATCGGGTAATCGGGTAGAGTAATCGGGTATATTAGAAATACCAAACCCGCGAAAAATTTCAAAGCTAATCCCAAACCCTTCCCAAACCCTAATGGGTCGGATATTACCCGTCCCATTTATGTCGGTTTTCGTGTTTTTCCATCGGGTTCGGGTTTTATTGCCATCCCTAGACTCAAGCCATAGACTCGCATGATCAACGAGTGAGAACGGAAAAATGTGGAGTTTGATGGCGTCTTCGGATACGCCGGTAAGATGAAATATGTCGCAAATACGTGTAATGCGAGTGAGATGAGAATGTGGATTCTCGTGGAACAACCCGTGAAATTGAGCAGAGTGAGAAATCGTTTTCATTATTAGATGGAATCTGCCAAGTCGTGAGAACTCCGATGGCTGGTGGAGCAATGCTGGATCTCGCGCCAGCGTCGACCGGACGGGCCAGGTCTGCAACTGTCCTCGTCTATGGTGCTCCGTCGTCCATGATCCTATCCCTAATGACGGGTTCAGAAAAAGTAGGAGAAGAGGATGTATTACCGACAAACGTAGAAAAACTAGAAGACGTTCTGGTATGACGTCTCTCATGGAGCTCTCTCTCTGGTTCGGAAAATCCTTCGGTTTCTGGTGGTCCTAGAGATCGAGTACGTCTTATGCAACTATTAAAATAAACAAAATAAACAAAATAAACTAAAATTAGCTAAACTATTTCAAACTAACAAACAAAGCAAAAAAGAAAAACAAGTAGCAAACAAGATAAGTCCTAACTCGAATCGTTCTCAATACTCCTAAAACCGTGTTCCCCGGAAATGGCGCCAAAAACGTGATGTGTATTTAATGAGTGCCCTTTTTAAATAACTCACAACTAAGCTTTAAATTTATAAACGAAAATCCTAACGAATCCACACACAACCGGCAAGTGTACCGGTCACTAATAGTATAGACCTAAGGAAGTCCAAGTATCGAACACAAGGACACGTGAAAACGTACTTAATACTTAACCCTAACCAAGGCTCACCTGAGAATAATATTTTTTTTAAATGATTTTCAATTATTAACTATCTGATCTAACTTACTTTAACTAACTTAATTGATTAAACTTAACAAGACTAGACGAAACTTTGAGAATAAGATTTATCAATGAAGAAAAAGTCTACCTAGGTAAGAATCCTATTGAAGGTATAATAAGCTAATGGATTGAATAACTTCACGACACCGGTATCTAAGGATGACACAACTAAGGTTCGCTCAAGAAAGCTAGATCACCTCACGGTCTCACTAACAAACACTAACTTATACTTAGTTGATTTTAAGAACTAACCGGGAAACAAATTGCTAAAGTTTTCTAATGTAGACTCTCCTCTCGGTCTCACCGACACACTACCTTAATGGAGATGAAAACTACGCAACCAAGGATATAGGAACAATTTAGTTTAACTTAAACTAGGTCAACTAATCGCTCACAAACCCAAGCCCGACAAGAACCGAACCAGCTCTCGCGCGATCCTAATTCTAACAAGTAAAAGCTATGAGACGACCCTACTTCCTATCACCTCTCGGTCTCTAAGAAGGTGCCTACCCGCTGATTTTAATTAATTAATATACCCACTTAAACCCTACGGTTGATCACCCCGCAAACAATCTCTAAACACAAAGTAAAGAGTTCAAACAAGCTAAAATTAACCAAAACCAATTCAATCAATCAAAGCAAGAGGTAACTGAGTATAATTAATTAAAACACAGCCACTAAACACAACCTAATTCAATGTTAAACCAAACTTTTCATTAACAAAACAAGTCATGATGATCAACAATCCATATTACTCATTAAAACCTAACAATATTCATATAACCTAGGTAGAACTAACTAGTTTAACCTAACATAATTTTTGGACAGCAGCAAATACTTAATTTAAACATCATAAAACTCAACATAAACATAATTAAACTCATTCAAGAATCAATATCAATCAAGCACAACTCAATCTTCAATTTACTTGCAAAACAATTCAACTTAAAAGATCAAATCAATAGAGTATGAATTTTGAACAAAAGAACAAAGTTTATGAGAGTAATACTTAAGATTATTGGCTGAGTTTCTTGATGAATAAGGTCCCTAGCTACTGTACCAAGTTGTCCTTAACGATCTCCTTCATCTCCTAGCCACCACAAGAAGCAAAAACTGATTTTTCTTTGTCTTTCATTGGCTGCCCAGATTCCGATCGGACTATATGGGGCTGTTTTGGTTTATATATATTTGTGGTTGCTGCCAACGTGGGATTAAAACCCAGCCACGCAATTTTATAATTGTGTTTCCTTAAAAGAGAACACTCAAAAAACCCTCATATTCCGACCACTTCAACAAACTTGATTTACTTTATTTTCAGATTTTCGATCGGTTCTTGTTTTAGGGTCTTAGGTTTTATTTTTTTTTATTTTATAAAATATATAATGCAAGTAAGGCATTCTACAAGTGGACTTGGGTCGGGCCTTGAGTTTTGTCTTCAAACTTGATCATAAAAGCCTCTTTTATCTTTCAAAACCCGAACATTTTCACTTTTAAAACTCGTCACCTACACAAAATAATAAACCTTTGTAAGATCATGCATAAACAATCCATAACACTTATTTATTAAACTATTAAGCACGCAAAACATGATAAAAATATACGGAAAGTAAGTGTGCTTTACAACACATCACACGGGTAAAAATGTACCCGAGAACGCTCCTTTTATTGAAACTTTTATTGTCAATATCATATGTGTATAATTGAAAGAATTCAGGAAGAAGACTTCTTATACAATAGTCATACAATAGTAGTTCTTACCACTCAGCCTAAATACTGAAGGAGCGTTACCTTTATTGATATATTAATCAATTTACAACCCGTATAAGGAAAGAAGAACATTAAATTACAACGACGAATGTTATTCAAGAACTATGTTTTTCTGAGCAAAATCAAGAAAAGATTTTGATAAGTTTGACAACATATATAATAACATATTAACCCATTAAATTTTTTGAATATTTTGCTTCATTTGAGTATAGTTTTGCATACCATATTTCCCATACAACGTTCTGATCACCATTGAAGGAAAAGTTAATACTGACACAAATGTTTCAAATTTGATACAAGTTAGAAGCATTAATAGGCATGGGGGTGGCATGTTGTAAGTGTTCACCATTTATTCTTAAAATTCTAACAGTCGAGGGAAAAATAGTCAATTTACCAAATCCTAAACATTTTGAGTTTTTCCAAAATGTTATTGAAAATAAATTTGAAACCCAAATCATGTTTAAAATTCTAACTTTCATCCACTTGACATTTTCAAGTCAACACTTTGAACCTGTAACAAATTTGACGATAAATCTATTTGCATTCTCAAACTTTTTAGCATACTTAGATTTCTCATTTTTGACTCATAACAAATTTTGAAAGTTTGTACAAGACAATCTATTTACTAATTTTTGATTGTAAAACCCAAATTTTAAGTTTCACAAAACCCGAAACTATCCTTGCTAAAAAACAAGAAATTAAATATGATAAATTTTGTTATATATGAAAGTGATTGATATATATTTACTAAATTAACCAAAAAATATATAGTTTACTAAATTAACCAAAAAAAATAAATTGATAAACTTAAAGCATATATTTATAATTTATATGACAAATCATAATAATAATAATAATAATAATAATAATAGGTAAATGGATTGATTTTAAAAACAATGGATCAATTTTTAAGCATAGATTTATGATTAATTAAAAAAATTTCTTTGTAAAATGAAAGCATGTTTGAGTTTTGTTTTCTTTATAATCTTTAACAATATACATAGTAAACTGGTAGGTGTGTCCGCGCGTTGCGGTGAGGACGCAATGGGGATGTGTTCATAAGATCAGTTTGCGGCAATATACAATGACGTATTGGTTTTCTGTTAGTTTGTCAATCCTTTCGTGATAAATTTGATAGTTCTAGTCAATCTCGAGCTAGCTTTGGCTAAATTTAACTCAATTCAATGACAACCTTTAATTATAGTGTTCCCGATAAATTGTGTAGGCACCTCTCTATACGCTAAAATAAGTATACATTTTTAGGTATTATTTACATTTATATCTTATTTTAAAAATAATAAATAAATAATTTAAATGAGCGTAGAAGTTTAAAAGCAATTATCAATGTTATAACTTAATATCGTTTCTAGTATTTTAATAACTTAACTTGAACTAATTCACTTATAAGTTGTGTTTGGTCCAAATATGTATTATTTGTTATTTACGTGTTTCATATTTTGAATCCAAGGTAATAAAAAAAAACACAAAAAATATTTTTTTTAGCTGGTAATATTTTATAAATCATTTTCTCAACTTAGTATACATATTATTTAACGATGTTCAGCAACCATTTCGAATTAGTTGTAAATGTTGATCTCGTAAATTTTTGTTAGCCACCTTCTATACATTTTACAATTTTAAAAGTATTTTGAATTCTTAAGTCTTTTTGTAGCACATTGTTGGGAAATAAAACCAAAACACACCATCCAACTTAAAAGTAATAAATATAAGTTATTAAAACATACTTTAAACGGGTGAAAAAACATATACATATTTTATACCACCTAATGCTTAAAAACATATATTTACTACACCAAAACACGAACAGTTTAGTTAAGCCGTCATTAACAACCTAAAATCAATTGTCATTTGCCACAATAGAAATAAAATAACCCACGAATACAGCTACGTGTTGCATTCATTTGTTTTTGAAATGCCATAAAATTGCACCTAATTCAAATTTGGTTGGTCAATTGTGACTAAAATGTCAACCATCTTACTAAAGTAACACTGCCAAAAAATTCAGATTTGACACAGTTTGGCCAAAGCAACCTTTATCTTTTTCATAGAATTCGTACTCATTTTCCACCTGCAATAAGTTAAGATCAACTGGACAAAAAACTATTTTAGAGTAACAAAATAATGAATATATTTTGACTTACAAGATGATATGTTTCTAAGAAAAACTAAGAATATGAAATATGGCTATTCAAAACATTGGCGACTCGCTCAAACAACTCGTTTGTAAATCAACCGAGCCAAGATCAGCTAGGATTGTGGCTCGCTTGTTAGTTGGCTCATTAACTATGTTAAAGATTTTATTTACGGATCGAAATGGCATTTTCGGGTCTCTCAAAATGAAGTTTCAGCTAAGTTGTGCAGTTATGTTCACAATTACTTTATTCGGTGTTCGTTCAGTTACGTTCATTACTCTATATCCAAAAATGTTCATCTACGTTCATGAACCGTTCGTTTATATTACTAACAAACGATCATAATCAAACATGAACACAATAGTTTTATTAACGAACAAACACGAGCAAGAAAAGCACGTTCGTTTAATTGTTGATGCCTGTTTTTTTGGTCAACTTAAAACAAACAAACATGACCTGATGACCGGTCTCATTTGTGTTCGTTTGGTTCGTTTATATGCCTAGAAATAATTATATCAAATGAAAAATCATTTCATATGATTCAACATCTTCAAAAAAAAAATAATAATAAAAAAATCACCTAAATTTTTACTATATATACTATGCCAGTGAATGAAAAATTAAAAGGTATACTATACTATACTAGTAAATACAGTTAAAATACTTTTAAGAATCATCATCATCATCATCATCATCATCGTACTCAGTATATCCCACCAATAGCAATGCTATGGTAGGGTATGAGGAGGGTAAGATGTAGACAACCTTACCTCTACCCCATAGGGATAGAGAGGCTGCTTCCGATGAGACCCCCGGCTCGATAGTAGATTTGCATCAAGCCTTGGACATAAGGCACATAGCACTCAATCATCGGGACACCGGCTGATTGGTGCATGTGCCCATGTCTTTCGGCTATCAACGCCACCACATGATGCCTGATTAACCTTTCCCCACTTTTAACGTTATTTTCACGAGATTAGTAAAATAACGTCAAAATTAGTGCAATTTTACTTTTGCCCACCCGAGAGTTCACACATATATACATTATATGCGTGCACCGCCAGCAGGGCATTAAAATACTTTTAAGAATGTAATCCAAAAATGGGTACCATATCTTATCTGTTTGAAATCATTCTGGTCCTTTTTTGAAAATTATGAGTAATCCCAAGGAATTGAGGATACTGAACTCCGCAACTAACCTGTAAGATACAATCTGTTCATAAAATTCATATTCCTCATTACATACATATAAAGATAATATTTTTAAAACAACTCACTAGGGATACAAGTGTCTCTTAACCTGCACTCGCCTGTTTCTCCTGACCTCAATTAGTGATTCATTACCATGTGACGAATTTGACTCACAACAGTCATGAATCAATAACTTGGCTTTATCCATGCCGCTAATTGATAAGCAAAGTGATTCGATCCTAGATGAGCATCGAGGCTTTGCAGCTTCTGTTTCTGGAAATATTTTATGAACCCAATCCACCAATTTGATGAACATGACACAATGCACCAGATCTCGCTAATACCAATCTGCAAAGAAACAAAAAGAAAACAAACATAAAATACCAGTTAAGGATAATAACAACAAACAACTCTGGGGAAGAACAAAACAAGCAATTGTTACCTCAGACGATAATAGAGAAGAAAAATGAGCCGGACATAGTGACATGTTTGGAACAAACAATGCCTTTTCGAAACTTACACCTAAAAATGTGAAAAATGAATATCAATGTAAAGCAATATGAAGGAATCAATTCGGGCTATGTTATCACACACGGGTCATATAAAGCATTAACTATTTTACGTCTTAACGGACAAAAGAATATACAAACATGATATGTAACCGAGGTACCTTGACAGGCGCATGTGTCCAATAGTCGCGGAAACAGCAATTGTGGGTCCCTAACTGACATACAATTGAATAATAATATCTGCATTTTCAGTCAAGTTAATAGTATAAAAAAATGAACCATTTTCTTTTTAAGAAAGAGACAACAACATGTTTTAACCTCCATGGATTCCTTTTTGGAGCATCTTTCTAGCCTGTGATCTTTAATTGCATAAGAAAACCAATTTGCACAAGCTTCCATACTTTCAGGACTATGTGCTCCATCCAAATAAAACACAACTTTGACTTTCACAAGCTCGATCAACAATAATCTGGGCCCGTCCTTGTAGACTTGCGGTTGTTAGCCCTTTAATAAACGGCTCAGGCAAACAACTCCGTATCCAACCATAAATAGCGGAACTTCTCAAAATGAATTAAATATCGACATGCAGGAAGCTCGTGTATGTTTGTTTCTTTAATAAACGAACAAACATGAACAAAATTTGTTTATTCAGTTTGACCAATGAACTTGAGCACATGTCTCGCACATTCATTTATGTCGTGAACATTATTTCATTTAAATTTGTTTGCATTCATTTGTGTTAATTACTTTATGCGTGTTTAAGTTCGTATGTTTGTTAATATATTCATTTAAATTTTAGGTTAATTACAATTTAGTCTAGTTTTAATAAGTTTTTAGGACCAACATATTGTTGTTCACATTTACTTTTGAAATGGTTTAACTCAGTTATGTTCGTTCTTTTATATTGTTAACAAATGAACACAAAGTAACACGGACACGTTTATTTTATTAACGAGCGAACATGGACAAGAAAACCGCATTCGATTGTTTATTCGGTTAAAGTTTAATGAATGAACACAAACATGCTCCATTCGTGTTCGCTCAGTTCGTTTTACAAGCCTAAATATTAAAAGTGGCAACTCGAAAAAGTTTGTAAACGGGTCGGTTTGGGTCAAAAAGTTTATGTTTGACTCGTTTCTCTTTTTGCAGTGCTTACAGTCATCTCTACGGGTATCGCTTCAAGTTGACCGGTCCTCTGAAGCCACATATAGCTTATCATGACAGCAAGCCCAACATTAACATATGTATGATCCCCTGCAAGCCCAAGATGTAATTCTTTTAACAAATTACCATCCAACTAGTTCGCAAGTTGAAGGCACACCTGCAACATGGTAATTTGGTTATTTCTATTACAGTATAAAATTATGAAATTAAGTAATAAGAGGAACTTAATTTACATATACCTGGAAACCGTTTCTTTTAAGTGCTTGCATAGCTTCAGGTGGTTGAGAAACAGTAAATGCAGGAACACCTTTCTGTACAAAATATTATTATTATTATTATTATTATTATTATTATTATTATTATTATTATTATTATTATTATTATTATAAAATATGCAACAAATATGTAATATAAACAACTTTCAAATGGTTACTTGAATTATTCAAGCCCAAATGTCTAATAACAACTTATTAAATGGTTGAAAAATTTAAAGCAAAAACTTTTTAGGCTCAATTACTTTGTTTTGGGCTATGTTCTTAGCCCAAACATTTCATGGCCAATTCTATTTCACGGTTAACCAATCTATAACCGAACCACCTCAATATGTAAAACTAATTAACCATCACCGATCGGCTATCATTATCTGGCAAAAATTTTGGATTCAGATCGAGCCCAAAAGGAGCGACTACCACATGGAAGAATATATGCTATAACAAGAAAACTCCATACATTGGCATCATGCCTATATTATCTATGTAAAACCTCAATATGCTAGAAATGACATAACTTTTATTATGAAATATAAACTCCGTACATTGGCGTTGTGCCTACAAAATGAATATAAACTAACCTTCAGTAAAAGTTGAAGACTAAAAATTTTCACATGCACTGTGTTAATAATATGGTATGTCAAAGAATAATAAAATGATTATAAATGTATAAGTGAGAGTCGCTCGCGAGCTATGCAAGATGAGACCGATAGGAAGCTCTAAACGAGCCGAGCCATATCAAGCCCGAGCCAAGCCTGAACCTCAAATAAATCTTGTTTGACTTGAATGTATCATACAGTTTTATTTAAAGTTGACAATACTGATTTTTTTTTCCGTAACAAAATTGTTTAGCACTTAATTACTTATAAAATATTAAAAAGCAATATAACTTAAAAAGAAATTAACTTGAAATTGTATTTAATTAGAACTTAGAGTTTGACTATTTAATCAAGATAATAAAAGTTGATTCAATTCTAGCATATTAAATTCAATGTTCATATAATTAAGCAGATCCATTTCATATAATCATATGCATGATAGACATATACATTTACGCATATCAAGTCTAGCAAAATCTTCAATTGGATTGTGACACATGAACCTGGGATTTGTTTAGCAGCATCACCCTTCACGTAACCAAGACCAACATCGGTCGTGCACCTCCTATTTGGACAATATTAGGGTGTCTCTGTGACATTCGTCAATTTCGGGTCTCGAATCGTATTCGTTTTGTAAACTTTTATTATGTAAACCGACCCATTTTGTAAACCGAAACCTTCGATATAATAAAAATGATGGATTTTATGTTACAATATTGTTTTACACTTGTTGGGTCTTGAAAACACTCTTTTCGGTCCCTAAAATGGCCTTAAAACGCTTAAAAACAACTCCGGGGGCAAAAACTGTCAATTTTAAAAGTTCAGAATTTCCACCAGGTGACTTTAGCGCCACGCTAAGGTGAAAGGGTAGAGACCTTAGCGCCGCGCTAAAGGCAGTCTGCACCAGCACTCGTTTTTGTTGGTTTTTAAGCAAACATGTGACCAAAAGCACCACATTTTCATGCAAAACCCTTTATGATTGACCCTTTCAACTTACCCTATATACACACCACCCTTTCCACCCATTAATCTATGCTACAACACCAAAAACTCTCTCAAATTCAAAGATCTAAAGATTGTTTTCTTAGTTTTCTTGAAGGTTTGACTTCCAAAAGTCAAACTAAGTTATTTCTTTCATTCTAATTAGTTTATGTAGTCTTATTAATACTTGTTTATGGTGGTACAACATATATATAATACACACCCTTTGTTACCTTTGGTAGTTACTTCTCCGACTCCGGTTGGTTAAGTTTCGGACCTCGTAAGGCAAGGCTTCATAGAGGACTTCTTGTTCTTGATATATATACACTCACATAACTTGTTTGCACATATTATTTATGCTTAATTCTGCTCATTTTAGTTTGTTAGTCACATTTACAAGTCTTGGATATGTGGAGACCATCTATGAACTCATTGTGAGATGGAAACCGAACCAAATCGAACTTTTGTTAAAAAGACTTGTTATTGACTTTTTAGTTGTAGAACTTAAATATTTGCATTTGTACATTATTATACAAGAACTATGATATATGTGTATGTGGAATCCATCTATGAACTTGTTGTGAGATGGAAACCGAACCGATCCGATTTTTACTCGCTTAAGACACACAAGTGTGTTTTTAGCTATTAAGACTTGTATATTTCTTTAAAAATAGCTTACAAACTGATTTTAATTATTTTCTTAAGTACTTGGAAATGTTGGATCCAACTTGATCTCATAACAAAGTTTGGACCGACAAATCCGAACACTCGCTTAACGTACGTTGTTAGTTCTAAAACAATAGATCTACATGCTTGGTTAAGTATTATTATATTTTAATGAGTTATCTCATAACAATTAATATTTTGGAAAGTTGACTTTGGGTTTGACCATTTGTCAAGACCCGAACACTCTTTAAAGACCCGTTTTAGCATCTTTATCCCGAAGGAACTTGTATTCTTACATCTTTCCCACCTTATTACTTAACATAGGTTGAGTAAATATTAAGGTTAGATACTTTAACCCGGTTTCGAGCAAACTTACATTTTTAAAGGGGTATTATTATAAATTCTTAAATAGTTACATTTTTAAACCTTGAACTTTAATTGTTTACTTTTTGCAACAATTGTTTTATTTAGAGATCTTCAAGACAACCTTTCTAAATCCAAGACTTTTTTTTAGGCTTCATACTTTAAAAATATATTTGAAAACATTTAAACCATCTGCCATGAGTTTTATAGGGTTGAAATTATCATGACAGTGTCGGAAAAACAGTTGTCTCACGCAAATGTGAGTGATACAAAAACTCAAATGTCTCACCTTGCAAGTTTTCGGTTTATGAGCTTCCTGGTATTAAGCACCTAGGTTAAATACCATGTAGTATAACTAAGTTAATATAAACCCATAATCATAACGATGATCACGAGATTAGAAACTTTACATGATGGCACAATGTCTTACTTTATTCAGGTAGAGCTTTTGGATTCGTGTATAAAAAGCTTCTTTCGATCGGATAGGACATCGTTACAACCACTCGGGTATTATACCAACATCCTTAAGAAAATTTGAGAGAGAAAGAAAATTATGAGCAGGGAATGAAGGCTGATTTTGCACCCTTTATAGCTGATTTTCTGACCTATCGCGTATCGCGATGGGTTCAATAAAAGGACATCGCGTATCGCGATGGGTTGATGAGTCATTCCAATTTCTGACGCATGTCAGGTGACGTGGAAAGTCTGTGTAACTTCCACGTTGCGTATCGCGACGGGTCACTTTGGGAGTCCATCGCGTATCGCGATGGACACGTAAGCTTCTGGATAAGCTACACCTCCTCGCGTAACACGACGAGGCGAAGTGCAAAGTGCACCATCAAAGCACCACATTGCGCCTATCGCACTTCGCCCGAGCCCGTGCCCGTGCGCGTCGGGTGCTTACGCACCCTCCGCTAGGACCACTTGAGAGTGTCCTATCATATAAGAATATTATTATGGTAACTCATTTCCTTATAAAGAGCTTCCATTTTCTTTCAAGTTTCCATGTGGGATCAAATTCCCTTACAAGTTTATACTTATGTGGGAAATTCCATATTTTTCCATCTTTCAATGTGGGATGAACCCATATTTTCACTTATTCAAAGTGGGGTATTTTCATTTTCTTATTTTATATTTTCCATCATATGTTTTGGAAAATTTGGAAATTTTACAAATATTATATTCAAACCTAAATTCTTCCGCTAAAATTAACCCATAAACTCTGATACATTTACAAAACAGGTACCAACTTGTGGTCACACACCTAGGCCCTAAGTCGGGGTGTGACAGGTTGGTATCAGAGCCATCGGTTTCAGCGAAATAGGTATTAACAATAGTACCTAAGCTTTAACCTTTAAGTTATTAATATTCGTAGGGATAAGATAGGCCTGGTAAACTTCTTATCCCTAAATTTAACTAAGTGAAGATGTCTTATGTCAACTATCTTGGTCTTAGACGCCAAGTAGCCATTTGATCAAAACCAACATTCATTTACGAACTATCCGATATGGAGAGTAGCAATAGTTATTATACTAGCTTTTTCAATCAAAATAAATCGATCATTCCGACGTTACCATATGGGAGCCAACCTGTGTATCTCCCAGGAAGTCAGCAATGCCTAATCGAAATCTCTGACAATACTGCCGACAATATTCCCCAATACTACCCGTCTGAAATTCCAACTTACCATCCTTCCGAGAAGCAAGAAGTACAGAGTAAGATCAAGAAGGATACTAATTCGTCAAGTTGGATGGACTATCATTCTGACCAAAGTAAATGGCACTTTGGATCACCACCACCGGATTACCCAAACCAAGTTCTACAAACTGTTGCCAAACCAAGTCGTAAACCAATGATGAGGGTTATCTTACCCTATAAAAAGAGATTAGCTCAATCACCAGTCAAAAATCCTTATGAATCAGAAGAAGAGGATCCCGAGGAAGAAGATGAGGAAAACGAGTATCCTTATTTTCCTTTATATGTTGGACCAAGACCATCAATTTCCCAGCAAGCTAGTGAGATCCGCGAGGAGGCAAACCTTATCGAGGAATTCTATACTACCAATATTCCTGATGAGGAAATGCATGCATACGTTTCAAACCCGCATCTCTATCCAAGGGAAAACGCTTATATCTTCCCAGCTGCATCCGCACCAACTGGATATCCTAACCCGCCTAATTCAGTAATGGACAAGTTGCGGAACGAGAAAGTGGACAAAAAAAGAATAGGAAAGAAAATAGTTAAGAAATGTGACAAGATGGAAAATCTTGTTAAAAGGTGGATTAAGGATTAGGAATCGTTGTTATGTATCGTTGTAACTATTATGTACTCTTTCTTGTAAAATAAATAAAGTATTATAAAGAAAGTATGTATTTTTCCTAAATCTTGTCTTATTTCATGTAATAGCTTTTTCCTAAATCTTGTCTTATTTCATGTAATAGCATGTCTGGACAAGCTAAAGTTAACAATAATCTCGATATGAAAATAAACAACAACAAAGAAAAGATTGTTGAAGAGAACATTCAAGCCATACCGAAGAAATATGTGCTCGGTATTCGTGATCTGATAAAAGAAGCAATTAACCCACTCTATGAGCTAATGAAAAACAATCCTGGTCAAACCGCCTCTCATTCTAATGAAAGGGTGAGTCTAAGCAAAAGTGAAACCGTACATTCAAAGAGAGAATCTAAAATAGAAACGGAAAAGAAAGAAAGTAAGAAAAAGGAAAAAGAAAGAGAGAATAAGAAAGAAGCAAGTGATGAAAGCTCAACCGCCGAGAACGACCTCCGTGATAAGACCAAGAAACTTAAAATACAAGAAGGTGTGATTTTAAAATATTTAAAGTTTATAATCCCAAGGAGTTTCAAAATGCTAAGGGAGTGATTGTTACCCACCGATGATTGGAGGAAATAAAGTCGATAGTACTGATAAGCAAGTGCATGGAAAGGGAGAAGTTCAATATACCTCCCAAATGTTCATGGGGGAGGCCCTGGAATAGTGGAATACCCTTATTGGAGTCAAGGGTAGAGAGAATTTATATAATTTGGACTGGGCAACGTTTAAAGCAATGATATTAAAGAAGTTTTACCCAATAACCGAAATGGATCAAATTCAAACCAAATTGTGGAATCATAAGGTTGTGGGAACAAAACTCAAGGAATATAATACCAAGTTTCTTGAGTATTGCAGAATTGTCCCTCACTTGGTCACTCCTGAAATTAACAAAATAACACGATACATTTATGAATTACCAATCGAAATTCGTGACTTGGTACGTTCACATATGTCGTCCACGACGGAATCGGCCATGGAGTTGGCTGGATATTTGATGGATGGGATGATTAGGAACCAGGATGAAAGAAAGAAGGATGATGGAAAATCGACGGTTGGAGGAAAAGTGAGAAAAGTTGAGAAGAAATGAGAAGGGGCGTTTGTGTATAGTCGCCATGTTTGCAAATCTTGTGGTAGTAGACATTTCGGTAGATTTTTTCGACCAACCAACACAGTTATATGTATTTTTTGCAAGAGACAGGGTCATGTTGAAGCCGACTAAAAGAGGAAGGCAGTGGTATGTTTCGATTGTGGTGAAAAAGGGCATTTTAGTAACGAGTGTCCAAAGAGGAAGCCGACGACAATAGTGGCGGGTGCAAGTGGTAGTGGTGCCAAGACCGATGCCAAGAGAGGAAACACAAGGGTCTTCATTTTGGATACCCAGAAGGTAGCTGACATACCGGACGTGATCACCGGTACGTTTCCTATAAATAATGTTTATGCTAGGGTTTTATTTGACTCGGGTGTGAACCAAAGTTTTAAAGATTATAAATTATGTAGTCTATTAAATGAACCCTTAGTTAAACTAGATAAGCATTATGAAGTCGAAACTGCTGATAGAAATGTGAGTAGAATAACCGAAGCTTTAAATAACACCACAATTTCGTTAACCGATCATATCATACTTGTACGACTGTTACCTATGACGTTAGCAGGTTTTGATGTAGTTTTAGGTATGGACTAGTTATCGTCTAATCAAGCCCGTATCTTATGTTATGATAAAGCCATTGACATCCGAACGTCTAACAATAAAACCATTCGTATCATCGGAGATAAAGAAGCAGGAAAAGTAGGAATAATTTCTAAAATAAAAGAAAGTAGTTGCTTAGGTAATGGATGCCTCGCATTCATGGCCTATGTAACTAAAGAACCCGAACCAAAGAAGATGGAAGAAGTACCAATTGTATCCGAATTTCAAGATGTGTTTCTTGACGAATTACCAGGAACCCCGCCAGATAGAGAAGTAGAGTTTAGAATCGATCATTTACCTGGAACTTCACCAATAGCTAAATCTCCTTATATACTAGCACCCACGGAAATGAAAGAACTAAAGAAACAGATAGATGAGCTTTGGAAAAACGATTCATACGACCGAGTTCGTCACCATGGGGAGCTCCAATTTTGTTTGTAAAGAAGAAAGACAGATGGATGAGAATGTGTATAGATTATAGAGAGTTAAATAAGGTTACAATCAAGAACAAGTATCCACTACCAAGAATCGACGATTTGTTTGATCAAATCCAAGGAGCAAGTTGTTTTTCTAAAATTAATCTTAGATCGGGTTACCATCAATTGAAAGTACAAGAGGAAGATATACCAATAATAACATTCAGAACCTGATACGGACATTATGAGTTCACCATGATGCCTTTCGGACTCACTAATGCTCCGGCAGCTTTCATGGACATGATGAAACGAATTTTCAAGCCATATCTTGACAAATTTGTTATCGTATTCATTAATGACATTCTTGTTTACTCAAAACCCAAATACAATCATCAAGTCACCTCAGAATCATACTTGAAACCCTAAGAAACGAGAGATTGTAGGCCAAATTCTCTAAATGTGAATTTTGGTTATCCGAAGTTCAATTTCTTGGTCTTGTTATAAACGAAAAGGGTATTGAAGTAGATCCAGCAAAAATTGAAGCCATTACCAAATGGGAGAAGCCCAAAATACCAACTCAAGTCACAAGCTTCCTAGGTTTAGCTGGATATTACCGAAGATTCATACAACACTTCTCCAGAATCGCGGTCCCATTAACTTCACTCACAAGAAAGACAATTAAATTTGATTAGAACTCAAAGTTGATTTAGCTAGTAAAAGAAGCTCAGAAGTTAGCACTGGACGAATGAAACATTAAAGCCGAAAAGAGAACGGTACTAACGATCAACTGGTTAAAGGAAGTGACGAAATCCGAAACTTGGTACCAGGATTTGGGTACCGATGGTCGGAAATTTAAGAGACAAGATTCTTGAAGAAGCTCATAAGTCCAAGTATATGATGCATCCCAGAAGTGACAAGATGTATCACAATTTAAAAGATGATTATTGGTGGATTGGTATGAAGAGGGATATTGCTCTCTACGTTGCCAAATGCCTAACGTGTTTTAAAGTAAAATCCGAACATCAAAAGCTGTTAGGATTATTATAACAACCTGAAATACCAATATGGAAATGGGATATGATAACCATGGATTTCATCATGAAGTTACCTAAAACTTCTCGCCAAAATGATGCGATTTGGGTTATTGTAGATAGACTTATATGTCGAAAACATAGTATCCTTACATCGTGTGCCACTATTCATCATTTCTGATAGAGATAGCCGTTTCACTTCAAATTTTTGGTCAAGATTTCAAAAGGCCATGGGGACTCGACTAAACTTAAGTACTGCATATCATCCCCAAACCGATGGCCAAAGTTAACATACAATTCAAACACTAGAAGACATGCTTTGTGCCTGTGTTATGGACTTAGGAGGAAGTTGGGACACCCATCTTGCTCTAATGGAATTCTCGTACCACAATAGTTATCATACGAGTATCCAAATGGCACCATTTGAAGATTTATATGGATGAAAGTGTAGGACACCTGTATGTTGGTCTGAAACAGGTGATAATTAGCTATCAGGACTCGAAATTGTTCAAAGAACCACTGACCAAGTTGTACAAATCCGTAAACGATTAAAGGCAGGAAGAGATAGACAGAAAATCCATGCAGATATTCGCCGCAAGCCGTTGAAGTTCAAAGAAGGCGATAGAGTATTATTGAAAGTATCGCCCTGGAAAGGTGTAGTACGATTTGGGAAGAAAGGGAAACTGAGTCCACGATTCGTTGGACCATTCAAGATACTTGAAAGGATTGGACCAATTGCTTACCGACTGGAGTTAACCGATGAAATTAGGGCATTCATGAGGTGTTTCATGTATCTAACCAAAGAAAATGTTCATACGAGGAAACTCTTGCTATGCCGTTAAAAGACATTAAGATCAACGAGAAGCTTAAGTTTGTAGAACAACCGATTCAATTAGAAGATAGCATGATCAAATTCCTCAAGCACAAACGACTCAAACTCGTGAAAGTAAAATGGGATTTAAGACGAGGACCCGGGTATACGCGGGAGCTCGAGTCAGAAATGAAGAAGAAAATTCCCCATCTATTCCAATAAATCTCGAGGACGAGATTATTCAAAATGTGGTGAGGATGTAACACCGCATAATTTACCATACTTGAAATTTGCCAAAAATAACTAACTTATAAAGTATAGGAACCAAACATGAAAATCCTGGAAATTTCATCCATCGTGATATGCGATGGGACAAGTCTTATGCCCATCGCGTAGCACTATGGACTTGCATAAAAACCAAGCCTTGGAAGGCGTAGCGATACGCGATGGCTCAATCCAAAGGACCATTGCGTAGCGCAATGACTAGGTTAAGTAACTAGGACACGTGTCCAACCACGTGTCAACACGTGGCACGATATGACAGGCCACGTGTCACCATCTGGTAAGGCGGCGTCACATTGCATCGTCGCGATACGCGACTGTGTAAAGAGAAACCCATCACGTATCACAATGGGTCATGGCTTTCGCCTATAAAAGGGGGTGACGGGTATAGACCCATTCTCATCCCACAACACCTCCACATTCACATACTTAACTTAGAAAGGCGTGCCCAATTGACGAACCGACGTACCATTTTCTCGAAGTTCATGCAGTTTAGAAGTTATAATCGAGTAACAATCACATAAGCGAGTAGAGCAAGATCCTACCATCAAGTTTTTCTTAGTATTATCATTCCGAGTATCCATACTAAGGTAGGAGTTATGTTTAAGTTATTCAAATTATCGCTTAGTCATCAGTCGAGGCTATGGACTTTAACCTTGAAAGTATTTTAAACATTCTATAACCATTCATAAACGAGTTTTCATAAACGTTACTTTCTGATGAAGTAATGTTAACAAAAGATATATTTTTACGGGCATGTAGTAAACTGTAAGGGGGTTATCATTAGCAGTAAGTTTCTTGCATAAGGAAAAGTAATTCGTACAAATCCCAATCAACCGTGGGACCCGTTTACTTACATGGAAAAACTTACCCACATGTTATAACCTATTAAGCCAAAGCATGTTATATCAAACATCACATAAAAATAAAGTGTTTCATTCACAAAACAAAGATAAACGATTTCAAGGTTAAGCTTAAGAGTTATAGCTAAATCAAGAAACGCCCTTCAAATATTTACACACACTTATTTATGTATAGGTTAAATATCATTCTCATTCACAGTCAAGGTTTCAAACGCACACCGATGGTACAGGTGAATATGTTAACCTTTACAATCAGTCAAAACATATTTATAATCTATAAGATGGATGGGTGTTTATCTAAAGAATTAGTCAAACGTTTACATGAAATTATGTGATCTCTAAAACGTTATAATACAAAGTAGAAAATAAAATCAACTCGGACCGATTAAACATGTGTCTGGATCCAAAAATAACTGTTTAGCCTAAACAATCAAAGGCTACGTGGTCGCTGGATAATGATCATAATTAGTTCTCCATTAAGAGTTACGTGACTCGGAGAACACAATTGTGTGTGTAGGGTAGTGGTACATATACCGAAAGTAGAAATACTTTCGCTGAGCTTGTCGAGAAAACAATATTTGTATTGTAAATGTTATTCAAATGTTTTATAGAGTCATACGTGTTCACCAGCATATAGCTGACGTATTTTTCCAACCCATTGCGGGTAATTCAGTATTATATAAAGTAGCAAGGATTGGAGTCTATATGAAGATAGAAGCGCATTACGAGATGGCTCCGTTTTTGATAAACTAAATCCATGTACTATGAAACATATATTTTGTAACCAAATACTTGGGTGTTTAATTCCCAAGTAAATTTTCAATGTAAATTAATATTATATTCAAACCTAAAGTCTTCCGCTAAAACTAACTCATAAACTCTGATATATTTACAAAACAGGTACCAACTTGTAGTCACACGCCTAGGCCCTAAGTTGGGATGTGACAAGTAGTAATTAAGATACGGGTTATAAGACATGATATGAGTATAATAAAAAAATTGTGAGTTTAAGTTTAATTTAGCATATTTGGAGTATTTCAAGGTCTAATTTGCGAACACGTTTAACTATAGAGGACCTTTTTTGGGTTGATCTAACCATGGTTTTAACCATAACTTTATATGGTTGTATATTTAAAAGATAAAACAAAACGTGTGTTGCTAAACATACCCCCTCTATATCATTTTTACTAAATGTACACCCCCTTGAATTTAATAAACCAATTACTATTAGGTCTAAACATTATTTATGTACATATTAGCCCCTATAACATTTTTCTATAACATATTTTTCACTTATTAATCTTCACTACACATATCAACTTAAAAACAAATACTCTATTAGTATTAATTTATTTTTATTAGTATTAATATTGTAAATATTTATAATATCTTTTTTTTAATTTTAATAGTATCAATATATATATATATATATATATGCATATATACGTGTATATATATATATGGATGAGATCGGTACCGTACTGGTACCGAAAATACCGATCCCGAAAATCATAAATTCTTAGTACCGATATTGAAGGTAAAAATTCGAGAATTACCAATAGCGTACCGATCCCGAAACTCAAAACTTTGGTACCGATTCAGTACCGATGGTACCAAATCGGTACCGATTTCGGTACGGGTACCGAATTTGTTCATCCCTATATATATATATATGTATTTTTTATAATAAATATAATAATGTATCGACACTGATAATAACAAATATTATTATTATAATCAAAGACAATAAACACAAAGAGACAAAAAAAATACAAAAGACATCATTGTTTTAAATTTTATATTTTGAAGTGATACCATAAAATGTAAAAAGAAAATGTTATAGAGGAGTAATAAGTCAAATAAATTTTTTAAAGGAAATAAAAGTTTATGGAAAAAAATATAGTTTTTAATTAAATATTTAAAGAAAGACCATCAAATGCAATAAAATGTTACTAGGGAGTAATATGTCAAATAAAATTCTTAAAGGAGATGAAAGTTCAGGGGATGGGGTACGTTTAGCCTATCAAACAAAAATGAGCATCCATTTTCTTTGTTAAACGTAATTTATTTATACACATTTTACTTTTATCATAAACTTGTAATTTTTAGCATTAATATGCAAAAAAAAAAAAAAAAAAAAAAAAAAAAAAAGAAAATGCTCAAGTTGTATTCACATTAACCCCATGAAAACCCAGGTCATGTTTAGCTTATTTGGGTTCGTATTAGGTTTGACCCGTAAACACGAACTTTTATACCCACTTTTAATGATATGATAATTATAGCAACAATGATATATATATATATATATATATATATATATATATATATATATATATATATATATATATATATATATATATATATATATATATATATATATATATATATATATATATAGGGTAAGTTATTGTACAAAGGTCACTTAACGCACAAGAAAAAGTTTTTTGGAGCTTCTAGCTTCAAGCTTTTAAGAAAAAACTCATACTCAATAATTAAAAGTCTTGTTTGGTTCAAAGAGCTTGAAACTTTTAGGTTAGGAGAAAAAACTTAAGGGTATGTTTGCCAAAACTAGCCGGTAGTTGTTAGCTGGAAGTTGGAAGCTGATGGTTGTTAGCTGTAGCTTTTCAAATACTTTTATGTGTTTGGCAGAGCAGCAAAAGCTTTTAATAAACCTAGCTGGGTGCCTGCGTGGTGCGGCTGAATGGGAGCACAACCTAACATCTACCGCATAATCAGTATCGGTAAATGATTCAACTGATGACAGTGCATACATAACCCGAATGTAGATGTGTAATTCATGGAAAGACGGTAAGCGTGTAACTGATGTCGAAAATCAAGAAACAAAGCTGAAATATACAATAATTTCAATTAGATAGTTTTTTAAACCAACTTATTTTGATTTAAATCCATTTCTAAACAAGCACTGTTCTAATCTGAAACATGTTCTGACCTGACCCCTTTCGACTCAAAAGCGTACCAACACGAACCGAACTAACTTAACCCTTTTTGTATCGAATCGTTCTGACCCTAATTTGGTATTACACTTGACTCGAGCTCACTTGACTCGACTTGTTACCGATCCTAACCGATAATCACATAGTATGTTAAATTTTTTAAAGTTAAAGAAGTATAACAATATCATACTCAAATTAAACAGAATAAAATGTTCGTTTTTATGATGTAATTTATTTAAAAAATTATTAACGTGTGAAAAAGTTACGGCCCCTAAAAAAGTCGTGGGGTAGTTAGTTTAGAATAAGGGTTAAATATGTAACTATTACATAAATTAACAAAATTTGATAGAAGTTCAAGTACCAAACTTGTAAATTCAAATGTAAAAGCTTGTAACTAGCTTTTGTTAAATTAAACACAAGTGAACCGAGCAATCTATTTGGGGAGACAACCATCGACTCTTTTATATATTAATAACTGACTCACAATTACAATGAAAACAATAAAACGAGACCTTCTTATATAGGACAACTACTTGACTAACAAGAAAATAAACTTAACCTTGAAGAAAAAGAAAACAAATATAATAAAGATAAACATATCCGAATGCTACTGCTCTCCACCGACTTTTGTATTATTATCCCATTAACTCAACAATAATTGTTTAGCCCAATTACTCCAACGGCCCAATAACTTCAATACTCCCTCTCAACACTTGCTTCCTTCATACCCAATGCTTCACAAAACTTCACCATCTTGGATCTTGGTAAACTCTTTATAAAGATGTCTGCAACTTGTTTCAAAGTATTGATATACTTGAAATCAATTTCACCTCTTAAGACTTTCTCACGTATGAAATGGTAATGTACTTCTATGTGTACGGGCATGGAACACCAGGTTCTCAGCTAATAATATTGAAGATATATTATCTCCAAACTTGGTCACCTTACCACTCTCTTGTTGATTCAACTCTTTAAACAATTGTAACAGCCAAACACATTCTTGCGCGGCCATTGTCGCGGCACGGTACTCGGCTTCAGTTGTCGAAAGCGATACCGTAGGTTGCCTTTTGCTACACCAAGCAACCGCACTCGACCCAATCACAAAAACATAACCGGTTGTATAACGCAGGGTGGTTATGTCACGAGCGTAGTCGGCCTCACAATAACCAAGTAGCTCTATCTTTGCCTCCGTCTTGAACTTAAGTCCATAGCTAGGAGTTGATTTTATGTACCATAACACCATCCTTACCGCATCGAGATGTGGTTTTCTTGGAGCTTGTGCAAACCTGCTCAACACGCCTACGGCATACGCAATATCCGGTCTTGTGAGGGTAAGATAAATAAGACTCCCTACTATCCGTCGGTACATCGTGACATCTTCCAATTCTTTACCTTCATCCGCCCGTAAAACTAAACTGGGTTCCATAGGAGTTGTTGTTGGTTTGCAACTTTTCATGCAAAATTTGACTAACAAATCCACGACATACATTCTTTGATGTAGCAATAACCCATCATGCTCATACTTCAATTCGATCCCTAAAAAAATGTGTCAATCTTCCCAGGTCCTTCATGAAAACTCGCGTGGACAAGTTTTCTTTCAATTGATTTATCACATCGGTTAAGTCACCAGTTATCATTAGATCATCTACATATACGAGTACGATCGCCGTTTTATCTCCTTCTTTGCGAACAAACAAGCTCATGTCGGCATTGGTAGAAACAAAATCATTCAGTTCTAAAAACTCTCCAATTTTTCCAAACCACGCCCTTGGAGATTGTTTCATCCCGTAAAGCGCCTTTTTTTTTTAATTTTCAAACGTACTTTGGAGTTTCTTTATTAACAAAGCCACCCGGATGACCCTATCTAAGTCACCGTAAAGAAACGCGTTGCTAACGTCCATTTGCCACAAATCCCATTGTTTACTCGCGGTTATAGCTAATATTACTCTAATAGAGGTAAGGTTTGCTACGGGACTAAATGTATAATCGTAATCAATCCCGTATTGTTGCAAAAAACCTCTCGCAACTAAACGTGCTTTAAATTGCTCAATTGATCCTTCC
The DNA here is from genome assembly GCF_021521415.1 of Bidens hawaiensis. NCBI lineage: Eukaryota > Viridiplantae > Streptophyta > Magnoliopsida > Asterales > Asteraceae > Bidens > Bidens hawaiensis. The sequence goes on from NW_027493043.1 coordinate 411,156, forward strand.
GGTTTTCGCTTTAATTTAAATACCCATTTGTATGAAATAGGCTGCACATCAATCGGTTTTGGCACCAAATCCCATGTTTGATTGTTATCTAGTGCTTTTAACCCATCTTCCATTGACGCCTTCCACTTTGGACACTTCATGGTTTCTTTAACTGTTTCCGGTTCAGATTCTAGATTTTCAAGGGTGACGACCTTAGCATATTTCAGATTTGGCTTTCTCGGCCTTTCTGATCTCCTAACTACTTGTTCCTCAACCTCGCTTTCAGGTTGATTTCTTTGAGTAGACTGTTGGGCTCTCGACGAGCCGGTTATCCACGGGTTTCTTCCTGGTGTTGTTGTACCAGGATTCTGTGTAGCTTCTTCCTGATTTTCAAACACTCATTCAGTTCCGTCTAGACCGAGTGGCACATATTCACCGAAGTTCTCTCTTTAGTTCTTGTGTGTCGGATAATACCGCATGTATTAAAGACCACCATGATGAATTTTCATCAAATATTACGTTTCTTGAGACGTAACTTTCCCGGTTGTCAGCTCGCAACATCGCCAACCTTTCTTCTCATTATCATAGCCCACGAAGATACACCTTACGACTTTATTTTCTAATTTGTGTCTTTGGTGTCCGGATATGAAAACGTAAGAAACACATTCGAACACACGAAAGTGACTCACATTTGGTTTCATCCTGATCAACCGCTCAAACGGAGACACATAATCCATTCCTAGTTGCGGTAAGTGATTGCTTACATACTTGGTTGTCTTCATAGCTTCTGCCCAGAATCTCTCTGGGACGTTTTTACCATGTACCATACTCCCACATAGCTCGGTTAGATGCATATTATTTCGTTTAGAAACCCCGTTTTGTTTAGGAGTAATGAAACATGTGAGTTGGCGTCTTATCCTATGTTCTTTTAAATAATCGGAGAATTCTTTGGACATGTACTCGCCCCCATTATCGAATCTTAAACATTCGATGCTATGTTTGGATTCTGATGTATGTCTAATGAATGCTTTTTCTACGGAACTCACAACTAAGCTTTAAATTTATAAAACGAAACTCCTAACAAAACCACACACAACCGGCAAGTGTACCGATCGTAAGTAGTAAAGAACTAAGGAAGTCCGAGTATCGAACACAAGGACACGTGAGAACGCCTATGATAACTAAACCTTAGAAAAGACCTTCCTAAGAATAATATTTTTTAAATGATTTTTAAATAATTAACCTACTTGACCTAATTTACTTTGACTAAATTAATTAACCTAACTTAACGAAACTAGATGAAACACTTAATGAAACTTGGAGACTTAACTGCAATTGGAGAAAACGTCTACCTAGGTAAGAATCATATTGACGGTCTAACAAGCTAATGGATTGAATGATCTCACGACACCGGTATCTAAGAATGACACAACTAAGGTTCGCTCAAGAAAGCTAGAGCACCTCTCGGTCTCACTAACAAACCCTAACTTCCACTTAGTTGATTTTTAGAACAAACCGGGAAACGAATGCTAAGGTGTTCTAATGCCGACTCTCCTCTCGGTCTCACCGACACACGACCCCAATAGAAACGAATACTACGCAACCAAGGAAGAGGATCAATTTGGTTTAACATAAACTAGACCAACTAATCTCTCACAACCCAAACCCGACAAGAACCGAACCCGCTCTTGCGCAATCCTAATCCTAACAAGTAAAAGCAATGAGACGACTTTACTTGCTATCACCTCACGGTCTCTAAGAAGGTGTTTACCTGATGAATTATACTAATTAACAATCTCAACAAAACCCTACGGTTGATCCTACCGCAATCAAACTCTAAACACAAAGTAAAGAATTGAACATACAGCTATCAATCAGAACCAATTCAATTAATCGAAGTATGAGATTATGAGATAAAACCAATAAAATCACAGCCACTAAACACAACCTAATTCATCATTAAACCAAACTTTCAATAGCAATTCAAGTCATATTGATCAAACAATCCAATAAACTCATTAAACCGAACAATAATCATCAAACCTAGATAGAACTAACAAGATTAGCTATTCATAACTTTTGGACAGCTTATAATAATCATAATTAAGCTCAAAGTATCCATCGCAAACTGATTGGAACTCGTTTCAAAGTCTAAAACTCAAAAACGAACTCACAAACATTAAAACAAGCAAAACCGACAACCGGAGGATAAAAGATAGAACCGTAAACTTGTCCTCCTTGGTTTCTCCTCAAGAGTAGGTGTGGTGGCTGAAAATATTATGTTTTAAATCGTTCATAGGGTATTAGCCCTTTATATATATGTTTAAACACGTCCTTCCTAATATAAAATAGGTTAAAACAAGCCCACAATGCCCACTAGAAGACAAAATAGATAGGGTAGCCGATTCCTGAGCATTCTTGGCAGCCTTTGGGACATGTGGGATGTCGCGTAGCATGGGCATGGATGCCTGACCTGGTCGCGTAGCGCGGCCAGGTCCTGGGTGCTCATTTCTTCGTTTTCTGACTCGTTTATCTTCAAACGCGCATACCGGCTTCATCCGAATCCCGTTTGAGCTGATTCTTTCTTAATTAAACTCGTTTTTTCGCTCTCTTCAACATGGGACCTATCATATACACAAACATTTAATTTCATGCAAGAACAAGTTATATTCGTTAATGGTTTATGCACAAAACAGCACAAAAACGGGATAAAACGCTATGTGTTTTGCAACACATCAGATTCCGTTCAGCTTCTAGCCTAAACTCTTTAAAATTTTCGAATGCCTCTGATTTCTCTTTCAAAACACTCACCCACAAATATTTTGAGAAATCATCTATAAAAGTTATTAAATACCGCATACCTCTAACTGACAGTTGTTCCATCGGACCACACACATCGGTGTGAACAAGCTCGAGGGGTCTTGATGTACGATGACTTGAACTTTCATATGGAAATTCACGAGCTTTGCCATATTGGCAGCCACTACATACGACATCTGTTTGGACGCTGATCTCGGGTAGTCTGGTTATCATCTTCTTCTTGACAATCAAATCTAACTTATCATATCCAACATGGCTCAATCTTTGATGCCATAGTTCTACGGTTTGATTAGTTTTCACTATTTCGACATACGCGGTTCCGGCTGTCAAGACATAGACAGAATCAGTCTTCTTTCCTTGAACCACCGGTATAAACTAAGTTTCGAACTTATCAAAAATCACTACTTCTTTTGGCCTGAATAACACATCGTGGCCTGTGTCGGTGATTTGAGGAACGGACAACAGATTCTTTTTCATTCCCGGGATGTGATAAACATTCTCAAGGACCAGTTCTTCATTGTGGTTTTTGGGAAGAAAGTTAACACTGCCAATGTGTTCAAATAGTATGACGTGAATTATCGGCAATCACCACGACTTGATTAACGATATACTTTACGGGGTCCTTCAATCGTTTCTTTTCACCGGTCACATGGTTAGAGCAACCCGAATCAACTATCCAATCATTAAACTTATTACCTGATTGTTCGATTGTTGCTGTTAAGGCATGCATCGGCTAAGTTTGGGCAACATACGCCTCCGCATCCCACGTTGGTTCAGTAGTTGTTGCATTGCCTTCTTCCGTCTCCGAACGACAATACTTAGCCACATGGCCACGAAGACCACAATTGTAGCACTTGTAATTTGGTCGTTTGACTTGTTGTTTTCCCGGTCGACGAGCATTGATATCGGTTTTCTTGTCTCTTTCAAAGCCACGATACTGTTCTTTTTTATAGCCATGGCGATGGACTTTTTCATAGCCTCGGTGGTTTCTTTGTTGGTCCATTCTTTTTAATCGATCTCATGACCCTCTTGTATTATAATTGGATTGCCATCGATTCTTTCCTTTCTCTTTTTCGGCATACAAGGCATCCGACTCGTTCTTTACCGAGGTTGAACTCGATGCACCTGGCATCTGCTTAGCGAGAGTTTCTTGATTAACAAGTAGATTCTCGAACTCCGCCATCGTTGGTTGTGTTGGTCATCCTTGAATGGCTGCGATAAAACTATGGAACTCCGGTTTAAGACCGTGTATGATGATACGTTTCATACGTGCCTCACCGATCGGAGCCTGAGTATCTAGATCACTGATTTCCCTACACAAGGTTTTTACCTTCTGAAAGTATTAAAACACGGTGTGGTCGTTCTGTGTTATTGACAACAACTCGTTTTCAAGGTTTTGAAGTTTGGTGTCATTCTTTTTAGAGTAAAGAACATGAAGTGCATCCCAAGCCTCTTTCGGTGTTGTAAAATCTCGTATGTGTTCGAGAAAATTCTCTTCAATCGTTGTCTTTATTATGAACGCCTTTCCAACTTTTACTCTCCACTTTTGTATGGCCCCGTTGGTGTCGATCCTTGGTTCGCTGGTGCTTTCTCCACCGACTACGTTCCACAGGTCTTGCCCCAGAAGATATGAACTCATGCATGTTGACCAGATATTGTAGTTTGTGTCATTAAGCTTCTTGACACCACCAACTACCTGGAACTCGGACATAGTCTTCAACGGGTTTGGCTCTGATACCACTTGTTAAATTAAACACAAGTGAACCGAGCAATCGAATCAAACACGGACACACTGATTTGGGGAGACAACCCTCGACTCTTTTCTTTATTAATAATTGACTCACAATTACAATGAAAACAATAAAAACGAGACCTCCTTATATAGGAAAACTACTTGACTAACAAGAAAAGAAACTTAACCTTGAAGAAAAAGAAACAAGAATAATAATGATAAACATATTCGAATGCTACTGCTCTCCACCGACTCTTGTATTATTATCCCATTAACTCAACAATAATTGTTTAGCCCAATTACTCCAACGGCCCAAGTGTTGCAATCGGCCCAATAACTCCAATAACATTTTCTCAAACGCTTGTAATATAGTAGCGTTCAAATATGGAGCTTTTTCTGCCAACCTAAAAGCTTGAATCTACCTTAACCAAACAAAGCTTTTTATTAAATATGAGCTTTTTCTTAAAAGCTTGTAGCTAGAAGCTCCTAAAAGCTCCTTGCCAAAAATACCCTAAAGCTTAAAACTTCTACTAGTAGCGTTTAGAAAGAGCTACAAACTTTTAGCATTTTAATTTACTTAAATAACCTTCTAAAATAAATAAATTTACTATTATTGTTTTTAGTTATCCCAAATTTAGTAATTTTATACATTTTATTAAAGCTACAGCTACTCTACCAAACATCTAAATATATCTAAAAAACTACAGCTAACAACTAACAGCTACAGCTTCCAACCATCAGCTAGCAGCTACAGCTACTAGCTAGTTTTGCCAAACATACCCAAAATGTACATACTACAGATTCTTATATATAGGTTGTGTGGCTATTTTATACGGTGCGTAATTAGTTAACTTCATGCCTAATTGTTTAATTTATGAGTAACTATGGCATAGATGACATTTGTATGATAAGAAACATTTGTATTAAATAATTATTATAATATACTTCCTCCGTCCCATTATAAGTGTCCAGATTTGAAAAACACAAAGTTTAAGATGGATTGAATGATTTTTTTTCTTACCAAATGACAATAATGCCCTTGAAAAGTGGGTCCATCAATATTGTTTATTAATGTTAAGCTATGTGTAGTGGAGGAGCTACAAATGGGGTGTTTTGCGTCATGTGGCGCTCAATCAGCAAAAAGTGAGTTTTTGTTTTTGGGGTGTAATGGTGTTGTAGCCCAATATATATACATATATATATACCACACACAAACAATTTTAATAATAATATAACCAAAGTGAAGCCAGGCGACAAGCAGTCCTGCCCAACCCCCCCCCCCCCCAATTCGCCCAGGGGGCGGTGTTCGCACCCCAAATCGCCTGAATTCTCCCCTTTATTTCGCCCACTACGTATGGCCTTAGTTGTGTGTGTTTAAGGGTAAACTTGAAAATTGGCTAATAAATTTTGAAAATGGACACTTGTAATGGGACAAATAAAAATGGAAATATAAACACTTATAATTGGATGAAGGGAGTATAACGCAACAACGGTATTAACATTAAAATGGTTGGTGACGATGGCATTAAATCTCTTGAATAGTAAGTGTATATAGAAAATATTGAACAATTAAACAATACAGTATTAGTATTTACAAAATATATAAATTAATTTATAACTAAAACAATAATTCAGTTAAATATTAATATAAAATAAAATGTCTTTTCAACAAAACTTTTTAAAAAATGTACTTTAAAAGGTTAATATATTTATTCTAAAAGACAAAATCAATGTTGTTAAAACCGGACGGGCCGGTCCGACCGGGAATCGTTCCATCGACCGGTCCGGTTGTATGCTGCTCGCTCGGTATCCTGAAAACCGGCTGGTCTGAACCGGTTCACCGGTTCGACCGGAAAACCGGACCGGTTGAACCGATTTTCCTTTTAAAAACTATTTTTTTTTTGTAAATTTTGTTTTTCTAGCATTTTTAAAGCCGAATTCATTGGACCGGTCAGATCGGTTCGACCAGTTAAACCAGTGAACCAGTTGCCCGACCGGTTCGCTATCCGATCCGGTTATAAAAACATTAGACAAAATAGTTAATTAGATCAATAATGACCTAATTAAATAAAAAATGGACAATAATAAATAATTTAAATGGATATTTCAAAAAGTACAATAAGTGATAAGTCATTGTATTATCCCAAACTTTTTTGTTTTGTTCTAAAACCTTGGAAGCAAAATCCTAGTTTCTTTAACAATGAGTTATAATTGTACCACTTTAAAAGTATTTAAAGTGACATTTAACATATTAAAAATGTGATTTGACAACATGGCCAAATGGTAATCCAACACATAACAACTTTTGCTTTGACTTTATGTCAAATAAATTATTTTCAATGCCAAAATTCATTTTAGTGGGTGACATCGTTTTACATTATACTTTTATATTTATCAATTAACAAAATGGGCGAATCTTCAATTGAATCTTTATTCCAAGTCTTAGCGAGAAATGATGGCAATATAAGTCAAAACTTTTTTTTTTAACGGCAAATTAGGATCACTCACGGACCACTGGAGTATCATCGTGTCACCGGCAGAACCAAACAATCATATCCATCTCCACTAGGCAATAATGCCTAACCACCAATTCAGGAGGAAACCCAATAAATCTTGGGAAAACCCCTCTTGTAGGATTCGAACCCATGAGTTTATGGTCCCTAGGCCTTATCCCACCACCAAGATGCTACTAGGCTATAAAGCCATGGACAATATAAGTCAAAACTAACGTATATTTTTATCGCCATTTACATATTTCACTTTTTCTAACATCATTAATTAGCCATTTATATGTTGAGGGGTCCCCAATGAAGTATATACAAGCTTGTGAACACAAAGCATTCAATTACAAGCTTTGCAACAACGATCTTCAAATACTTTGTACATCACATTCTTCTGCCGCCATAACGATGTCCATCCTTGTCTATGTAATTTGCATCCGCGTACCGAGAAGCAATACATGTGGCTCGCATTAGTGTCAGCACTCCATAAACTCTGTTCTGCTTTGGTTAAGTGAGATGCCCAATAGTTCAATGTGTAACGAATTGATGTTGTGCCGGACCAGTTCAAATGGTTATCAGGAAAACCTGAGGTGATGTATATATCGTATTGAACTTGTGGCTCTAATGACCAAATGCCAGTTTTAAAGTGCCAAAACAACTGGGTTTTAGACTTCTGGCTTTGGAGGACCAAATATGTCAGACTTACGATTCAACTACCCAAAGTTTTGAACACGGCCGTAGAGGTCCACTACTTATTCTGAACTAGAGCGGTGATCATAATCTCATACTTGCGCCAACCATCATCATTTACTTTTAGGATAAGTGAACAATCCAAAATTGTTTGATTATTGAACCTCTTTGATATCACTTGTCACAAAGTCATCTATCGTGGCCCCGTGTGGCGCTCACATTTACTCAAGTGTAGCATCCCAAAAAATTCGATCCAAAATTGATAACTTAGTAAAGTTGAAGGATCAAGATAAGTAACTGGGAAATTAGATAAAGAAATAAAAGGAAGTTCATCTCACATGGAAATAAGGAAGAAAGTGGAAACATTTCACATGGTTATAAATAGGAAAGAGAATTTCCTCCCACATGGAAAGATTATTAAGCTTGGAAGCTCTTTATAAGGAAGAGATTTTCCATAGTAATATTCTTACATGCCAAGATGCACCCAGTGGTCCTAGCGAAGGGTTCGAAGCACCCGACACGCACGGGCTTGGACAATGGGCGCAATGTGGCGCTTTGATGGCGCACTTTAAACGCTCGCATCGATGCAAGATGCTTAAGGTCTTAGTATTTTTGAACAATGGAACTAAGATCAAGAGTCGAAAACTAACAAAGTACAAGGATCAAAAAAGAAAATTCTGAATTTTTATCCTTCGCGCTACGCGAACGGATCAGATATAAAATCTTCGCGCTATGCGAATGACAAAACATATTTCCCAGGATTGAACTGTTTCGCGCTACGCGAAGAATTAAACCATGACTACTTTGCGCTACGCGAAGTAGCCATTATGCACGTTTAGACACGTGGCAGCACGTGTCAGACCACGTGGCAGCCCCGATGATGACTTATCATTATGGATTTGCTTCGCGTGATGCAAACGACTTAATCTTTGTACCTTTGCTTGACGTGAAGTAACACATAATGGGCTATAAATAAGGGGGTTCAGACACTTCCCATCTCACACCAAAACATACTTTCTCTCACATATTTAGCCTCGTTTTGCATGCCGAGCATTGTAGTGCGTGCCAAACGCCGAAGTTATGATAGTTTAAGCCACGTCGTGACATAGAGTAAAAGTGTTGCTCGTACAAGCTTAGGAATATAAACTTCGAATATCCGTGTAAGGTAGGGTTCTGCCTAAGTTATTATTTTATTATTATATAACATGGCTTAGACCCTAGTCGGGGTTATAGCCTAGACCTTGATCAAATTTATAAATACAAAGGTTATAGGTAAAATAATGTTTCTTTGTAACTAAGAAACATAGAGTTTTATATACATGAGGATATAGCTAAAATATTGTTTCTTTATGATTAAGAAACATAAGCTTTTACGTACAAGGGATATAGTCAATTGTTTTCACACAATTAAGAAACATAAAGTTTATATGCAAGAAGTATACTTAAAATAATGTTTCTTCATGATTAAGAAACATAATATTTTATATACAAAGGTCATACAGTTGACGTTTCTTCTTGAAGAAGAAACCTATTATAGATGTTTGTTCATGAAGAAAAAACTGAGCAAATGATTGGTAAATAAACATAAAGACTTCAAGTATAAATAGTTTATTCAAACAAATGATCACTCAAGGTTAAAGCTATCAAAACCAAACTAAATGTCTGAAGCCGGATCAAGAGATGCGCCAGATATTTATATAGACCTATTTTATTATAGGTTAATCATCATTCATTCGCATAGGTTTTAACGAGATCACCACATCATTCAAAACAGACAATCACAGGTGAATACGTCAAACCTTTACATGCAGACACAATATTTATACTCAATAAGATAAACGGGTTGTTTATCCTAAAGAGTCAATCAAATGTTTATATGAGATTACGTGATCTTTAACATATAAAGATTTCAGGGATTACGTGAAAACTAAGTTACAAGATATAAAATAAAAGTGACTCAGACCGAGTATACACGTGTTTGGATCCAAACATATATGTCTAGTCTTTCAATCACGGCTATGTGGCCGCATACTAGCAGTCATAAATAATGTCTCCAATGGGTATCAGTTCTGGGAGAACCGTAATTGTGTGTGTATGGCAACATGTACAAATCCCATAAATAAGAGACATTTATGCTGAACTTATACATAAAACTATCTTGTTAGTCAAAGATTTATTAAATATTTTTAGAGTCAACGATTCACCAGCTAATCGCTGACGTATTTTTCACCACATTACAGGGAATAAAGTTAGAATGGATAGCAAGGAATTAAAGTCACTCAAGGAGTATATGCTCGTTTATGGAGGTGACTCAGTTTTTAATTACTAAGATATTATAATCAAATTTAAAAGATATTGTAAGTAAAATACTCATATATTTATTACTCAAATATTTTTCAAAATAAATTATTATTTTATTATAACCAAAGTATTTCGCTAAAATAACTCTCGGCTCTCATATATTTACAAAACATGTATCAACTATTGGTCACATGCCTAGGCCCTAAGTCGGGATGTGACATCAAGAGTCAGCCAATCTGTACCGCTTATGATAATGGTAACGGGTTTCGTTTGGCCATAGACCATCAGAAGAACGATAACAAATCTAGACCAGTGGTACGTTTGATGTGAAGACACATCTAGGCACATACATGTTTTGGTAAGATATATTAAGGCCATTAATTCAACATCCATGACCTAGCATCCATGACCCAATCCATAACGATGATCCATCAAAGAGTCTTCAACCCTGTCAAAATAGTATTTAATGGCAAGAACAAATCAAGTCAATGATGCATAATTCAAGAGTTAAACATTTGATAAATGTGTCCCGTGATATTAGTCTTGTCTTTAATTCTCATAATCTTTCGGTATTTAAGTCTTGTAATAGGAACTAGAGAAAAGATGGATGAATAAAATTGTCTTAATCTCTTCTTTAATTTATTATATTCTTGGAGAGTAGTTATATATCTCGAATCGACCATATCAACTGGTGCTTTCATTCCCGAATCCGAATCTGCCGCCTATTGTTATGTCTTGTGGTCGTGTGAAACCGACGGTTGCAAAATCGATTGCTTTGTTAGCGTAAATCCTCTTCAACAACTACAAAGAGAAATCTTTGAGGTTAGACCAGCTCACTACCCTCGTTGTTGCTCAGTTTGAGCAAACCCAAACCATAATCGTTGCATTAGCTAAAAGTGCAAACAAATCATTCCCCCCTATCACCATCACAAAAACACATGAACATGATATACAAGCCAACTTGGTTACTGCCATCAATCCCAAACCCTTAACCTTCTTCTCTAATTTCATAAATGATACCATCGTCAATTCCAATCCACCAACCCTTCAAACACTTCATGGCTGCCAAAAGTTTCATACCCGTAACTGTTGGGTTTGTGGAGGCTTGGGCTCGGTTTGGGTCCGGTTTACTTGAAGAATGATTAAATGGGTTTATAAAGATGGATGACATGGGGGGTTTTGGGCCGGCCCTATATCTCTTTATTAGGGTCCGTTTATGTTATCTTGTTCTCTAAGATAGAAACCCTAACTAGTCTCTATATAATGTAATCGTTGTACTTGTAATTCCTCACGAGTGAGGAGGTAGTAATAATAAAATACCCTGGTTGAAGCCCAAGGACGTAAGTCAATCTAGACTGGACCACGAAAATCTCGTGTGTTCATGTTCATTTATTTTTCTCTTGCATTATTATTCGTGTTTGTGTGTGTCCAAGATCCTAACAAGTGGTATTAGAGCTTAGGCTCGTTACACACCGGAGAACACGATCGCCGAAGAGAGTTGGTTGATTAGGGTTAGTAGCCGGCAGCTAGAGCCGTTGAACCCAGCCATCAATCGAGGGTTTTTTTTATCAAGAGGTCGTTACCTTTTTTTTACTCTCTGTTCGACTGAGTAGTAAAATAGGCAAGTTGTGCTTTTGTGGGGGTTTTGCGCCAAGGAAGAAAATCACAGCCGCCAACTTCACTTTGTAATTACCAACTAAAAGTTAAAATTTGTTGAACCAATGAATGTGTTTGGCTGTGTTAGTGAATAAAAAATGGCAGTAGCCAAATTATTTGAGTGGGGCTAGAGTCTCTACGTGGACCTTGTGATAAGTTTTTTTTTTTGTTTTGCTTTTCAAGATCAGAATTATTATTATTGATCAGTTTTATTAAGCGATCGAACATAGAAAATTGAATCAAAGGTTATATTTTTTTGAAGAACAGTTGAACTCAAAGAAATTTAAAGAAATTAAGAACCAGTACCAACCGTGTTTGTCAGGTTTTATTGTTTATGTTTAAAGTTTCAGTTTTGATTATCAAGTTCGTTATTTCGGTACGCATTAAATAGATTTATTGTTTAACAGAGTTCAGTAGAACCATTGTTAAGTTCAGGCTCGTGCCATTGTTGTGTCTGTCTCTGTTTTTATCCAGGTTTCGTTTAGTCATTGTCATGGCAGAAGACGGAAAGGCTATGATACAGAAGTCTGATGGGCAAAAGTTTGGTTGGTGGAAGATGCAGATTGAAGCGCTACTTTTTCAGAAAGATTTAGATGTAATGCTAGAAGATGAAAAACCATAAAAGAATTTAGAAGCGGAATGGAAGAAGTTAGACAAGAAGGCTATAGCTTGTATTACTTTGTCGTTATCGGAAGATGTGGCATTTAACATCATGAAGGAAACCACAGCGCGTGGTATGATGAATGCACTATCCAACATGTATGATAAGCCCTCAACAGCAAATAAGTCTATCTTATCCGAGAGCTAATGACTATAGAATGAAAGAGGGTGGGTCTATTGCAACACATATTAATAATCTTAATTCGATCATGTCACGCTTAGTGTCAGTCGACATCAAGTTTGATGATGACGTTCAAGGTCTTTTGTTATTATCATATTTACTCGACAGTTGGTCTCAAACAGTGACTGCGGGTTGTAGTTCGTCTACAAAATATACTTTTGATGGGATTAGGGACTTGATTCTTGGAGAAGATTCAGGATGCAGAATTTCTGGTGAAACATCAGGCAATATGTTAGTTACAGAAGGCAGAGGTAGGAGAAAACAACGAGGCAGTGAGAGCAGGAAGAGAAGTCAGTCTAAGACTCGTAAAGATATTGAATGTTGGGGTTGTAAAAATACGGGACACTTTAAGAATCAGTGTCCGAATGGTAAGAAATAGGTGAACGTTACACAAGAAGACACAAATGACGGGGTCAGTAGTGATGAGGCTTTGGTTTGTAGTGTTGAGAGTAACGTTGATTTATGGGTTATGGATTATGGTGCATCGTTTCATGCCACTCACTACAGTGAAACAATGAAGATATAAAGTTTGGAGATTTTGGAAGGGTAAGACTTACGAACGATGAAGTTCTTAATGTTACGGGCATGGGTGACATTGATTTGAAGACTTCAGTTGGTTCATGGACTTTGAGAGATGTTAGGGTTATTCCAGGTCTAAAGAGGTGGTTAATTTCTGTTGGACAGTTGGATGATAAGGGGCATGAAGTTAAGTTTAGGAACGAGCAGTAGAAGGTGGTTAAAGGTAATATTGTAATAGATCGAGGAAGACAGAGAGGTTCGCTGTACATTGTCAGTTTACCGTCTGAGGGAGTAACCACCCCAGTTCATAATAAAGTCAAAATCCGGTTCACAGAGTCTAGTGGGCAGAAGAAGATTTGTTTTGCAGGAGATAAACCCAGAGCCATATGTCAGATTCAGGTTGAACGTGTATGGAAGGGTTTAGGAAAACCAGTTAAAGGTGTTCGTGACAGTGGGAGCACTGACAGTCAGTCAGTCAAAGCTTCAGTTACATCTACTAGGAGACAGTGGGTTAGAAGAACCGGTGTTCCATATGTTAAAGTCTCTCTAGAAAGTTATCTGCTACATATGGAGAGTGTTGTTTGTTCTCAGGGTATTTGGGATCCGGTGGTTCATGTAAGTGGCAACCGGTAGGGTCAGAGGACGAGTCAGTGGCAGTTGTAGCCATGACTGATGTGTTGGAGCTTCAGGGAGCTTCAACGGGCCTTAAGGTTAACTGATGAGAAGGCAGTTGCAACCAGGTGAGTCAAGGAGATTACTAGAGGTACAAGTGTTCACAGCGGATGGCAGTTTGAAGTTTATCAAGTTTCCAAGTGGGAGAATGTTGGGTTTGTGGAGGCTTGGGCTTGGTTTGGGTCCGGTTTACTTGAAGACGGATTAAATGGGTTTATAAAGATGGAAGACATGGGAGGTTTTGGGCCGGCGCTATATCTCTTTATTAGGGTCAGTTTATGTTATCTTGTTCTCTAAGCTAGAAACCCTTACTAGTCTCCATATAATGTAATCATTGTACTTGTATTTCCTCAAGAGTGAGGCAGTAGCAATAATAAAATAACCTGGTTGCAGCCCGTGGACGTAGGTCAGTCTAGACCGAACCACGTAAATCTCGCGTGTTCATCTTTGTTTATATTTCTCTTGCATTATTATTCGTGTTTGTGTGTGTCCAAGATCCTAACAGTAACTTCTAAAAAAGATAATAATCAACATTCAGATTTTCCTCCGCCCATGCTACCATCTATATCACCCAAACAAACCTACAGTTCAGCACATGCACCTACAAAAAATCTCATCCACAACAACCCACACAACACTGGAGTTGTGTCATTGAGCAATGAGGAACCAAATACAACCAAAACACGTGAATAGCGACCACAATGGCGCTACATTGAGACAACCCTAACGTCGTTGTACGCCAAGAATGGCGACCACCATGGGGAAATGATCATGCCCTTGAGGACAAGGACGTTTTTTGGGCGGGAGTATTGGTACGATATTAAGGACATTAATCCATCATCCATGGCCTAATCCATAAAGATGATCCATCAAAGAGTCTTCAACCAGGTCAAAATAGTATTGAATGACAAGAGCAAGTTAAGTCCACGATGCATAGTTCAAGAGTTCAACATTTGACTGCATTGTAATAGGAACTACAGAAAAGATGGAAGAATAAAAATGTTTTAAGTCTCTTTTTTAATCTATTATTTTCTTGGAGACTGGTTATCTCGAATCAACCGTATCATGTTTCCATCCTCTGATTCCTCTTAGGCCATATCCAATAAAGTCCGGACTAGCAAGTAAACCCAAATGTTCAAGTATAAACTTAGCAACAATGATCTTCAATTATAAAAATAGAAATTAACCTCCAATAAACTCTTTGTCAATGTTTTATCATGATTAAAGACTTTAAAGTGTCTTGACTTTTTTTATCCATTCTCATTCAAAGTCAATTTAATCGGTGTTCAAATGCACTGTCTTATAATCTTTTTGCATGATGGTTTCCCACATCACCCCCACTTCAATTCAAGACTAAGAAGCACTAACTATAAGATATTTATTTCAAGTGGAAGTTTCACTTTCTACTTCTAAAATTTTGCAATTGTCAACTTTATTGTTGACTTTTACATTCTAAGATGGTTGACTTTAGTTGAGGTGATAAAATACACTGGTAAAATGGACCAGGGTAATGAGTTAAAACAGGCTTAGGTTGAAAGCTTAACCTTTAAGACATGTTAAAACAAGGTGGTTTGACTTTTTAAGAAGTCAAGATTATTATTTTTGGGAGGGTAAGCAAGCTTACATAAGGACCAAACATTCTAGATTTTTATACCAATTTTTAGGCTTGTGTGATTTTGTAGAGATTTTTTTTGTGATGACTACTTTGAAGATGTGACCCTTTTGGTTTGTTCTCATTTATGATACTTTATTGGAACCTTTAGAGACAGCCATGAACTTCTTTTCAATTAAGGCATACCCACATGACATTAAAATCGACTGGCGTCTTTTTGGGAAAAATATTAGCTTTGAAGGATATTTTCTCTAACAAGTGGTCGGAGTCATCTTGCCCGATACTTGTATTGAAGAAAAATACAATGTGAGGTGAACTTTATATCATTATATGCCCATAAAATGAAAAATAACATAAGGGCCAATGAGGTTTAAATTAACGTGTGCAAAAAAGGAAAAACAAGAAAGCAAAAGGCAACAGATAGAGACATGGCGTTTTAGGTCCACATAACAACTCATCTTGTATCTAAAATATGGCCTGAATTTGCCTAGAGCTTGAAATATCTCTATGTGGGCTCCACTAGATTATCTGAATAACTCTTGTCTTTTCATGAAAAAATATATTAATTTGTGGCCCATATGAATCATATGATCCATGTCAGCATTTCTGGTATCTTAAATTAAGAAAAAGATTTGGGGAAAGTATCTTAGAAGGAAGAATAAGATTTGGGGGAAATATTGGATTAGTATATAGTCAAATTTGTTAGCATCTATATTATTGGGTTGTACTTTAACTAACTATATTTTGAAATGAATAAAAAGATTTATAGAAATTCTTGTTGTGGGAGAATGTTTACAAGGCTAAGGTAATATCTATTATCATATATTATACGATTTTATTGTAACGGTGTCGTAAAGTGAAGATAAATATTTTAAGAAATTCTGATATCTTAAAACAAAATATAAGGTTTTGGAAGAATAACTGGTAGGGTCGTTGTCAAATCTATTATAATCTGTATATTATTACGTTGTATTGTGACGATATTTTAAATATGATAAAGGATTTAGAGAAACTCTCGTACTTTGAGGGAATATCGAAGGAGGTCATAATCAATCTATTATAATCTGTATTATTGGGTTGTACTGTAACAGTATCTTAAAACGATAGAAAAATATTTGAGAAATTCTAGTATCTTAGATCGAATAATAAGATTTGGGAGAATGTTGGATAAGGTCATAGTCATCTATATTACCATATGTATTATTGGATTGTACACTAACGATCGATGCAAAGGAAGGATTACTTTTGAGTAAAATATCCTTGTGACATAGACCTAACAATCTAACATTATCACATTAGGATTCAACAAATGCTAGCAAGTCTACAGTAATTTGGCCTCGTATATGCTCGTTTTCTTATTCGAGTTACATGTTTCACCAGCACGAGTAAAAGTACCACCTGTTAATGCGTATACCGCACACAATTTAGCACAACTTATGCTAAACATAGCAGAAAATCAAGATAAATTGACATGTAAGTATACAATGTATCTACTAAAAACCACAAGTGTAAGTCCCACAAAACAAGCATCCATCGTGATAATCTAAGTAAATTGTAACTCTTTTCAAGCTGTTTCTTGAAAACAGACTGATCTAGAGAAAGCAGCCGGATTTGCTTGATGGGCAGGAGGCGTTGTTGTCTCGTGATGCTTCTTCGCTCGTTTACTCTTATCCTGAAACGCGTTAAAGTTTTCGTTTCTGATCCCGAGTGTTGTCCATATAGAACTCCTAGCAGCCTCATCTGGATCATCAATTCTAAGAGCCTTTGGAATCAAAATTGAGTTCTTCGGTTTCTTCAATTCATCGTCACAATCATTAGTTTTCATCAAATATTCATCTACCGTACGTTTTCCCAAGATCGAGTCAGTTATTGTAGGTGTTGGTGGATGTAAGAATGGAATACAATTCCAATATATTGATGGGTAGATTGGCATTGGAGGGCAAATGGCCGGAACTGGAATTGGAATCGGAATGTAAGCCCCAGGAATACAATGAACTTTGGAACTGGAATTAGAATTGGAATTGGAATTGGAATTTATTGAATTAGAAGTGGTGACGGTTTCCGGGGAAATATTTATGAAACAAGGACGGGCCGCAGGATTCTTGCTTTTCCTACGGCCCGCTCCAACGGCTATGGTTCTCATGGCACCGCCGGCAGTCCAGTACCGTTGGCAGCTCTTGCAAAAGTGACGTGGCTGATTAACGTTGTAGTTGTTATAATAACAGAACTTTGTGTCCATGCTAGTACACCGAGGGCAGGGGAGAATCTTGTCCAGTTTCTTAAGGTTTTTCGGTTTCTGGTTTGTAGATTCATGTTTCGTTTCCTCGTCTATCGACGGCGTTTTAGGGTTGTCGGATTCCGCTTTAGTCTCATTGCAATTTGGGCTTTGTACATCCTGTGTAACATTCAAATTATCAGTCACTAATGCAAGAAAAGTTGAATTTGAACCACTAAAACTTTCAAGTTCATCTTGTTTCAATTTATAATCTTGAACCTTTAAAACATGATTAAAATAGAAACTAAAACTGACCCATTAATTCTTTAAAGATTAGAGCAATTGGGTTGTTTTTGGATTTGAAAATTATGTAATGATGGAATGTAAACTGTGTACCTTCTCTGCACCTGCTGGGTTTACTTTATCATCTTCAGGAAGATTAATATTATTATTTGTTGCAGGCAACACAATCTTCTTCCCAAACAATTTGATTCCAGGATCCTCCATGGCTTTTGTTTTTCGTTGGTTGTGGAAAGGTGAGATGGCTGGTCTTTGTTGTCAAATGGGAGAAGTGTTGCAAAGAATAAGTACTTCCATCAAAATACCATTGCATAATTATATAATACTTTTTGAAGTAATAAAGAGGACATGAGGTTTGGGATGAGTTAGAAAATGCTAAAAGTTTTTTCATACAAGGTTTAAACTTTAAATCACTATTGACCTATTATATAAAGGCTATAACATTTTATAAACATGTTACCGGTACCTTACCATTTCTTACTTGATAGTTTATTTCCGTTAATTCATTTAGGGTATGTTTGGTATATAGTAATAGAATGAACGAGAGAATGAAATGGAATTCATGAATATGTTTTCAATATATGTTGATATTTTAGTATATTAAAGAGTTTCACTAAAACAAAACCACAACTCTGATATATGTACAAAACGTGTACAAATTATTGGGTCACACACCACACACTCACACGCCTAAATCCTAAGTCGGGGTATAACAACCGCCACGGTATTGGTCAGGTCAAGCATAACGGGGTCCACATGACCGTGGTCTCACGGGTCATGCAACCTCTTTTCTAATTTCTATTTATTTATTATTTTTTTCTATAAGGAAGATATGGTTAGGCTTGATTTTTAGGTGGAGGAAGAAAGAAGTGATGAGTCGACGGTGGTTAGGTTGTAGGTTTTTCAGGTGGG
Source organism: Bidens hawaiensis (assembly GCF_021521415.1). Taxonomy (NCBI): domain Eukaryota; kingdom Viridiplantae; phylum Streptophyta; class Magnoliopsida; order Asterales; family Asteraceae; genus Bidens; species Bidens hawaiensis. The sequence continues at coordinate 429,906 of NW_027493043.1, forward strand.
CTTTTTGACAGGGATCGTGAAGAAAGGTGGGAAGGTTAAAGAAGGTGGGGTGTGTGTGGTAGAGAATGAAATTTTTTTTATAACGACGACTTTTCTGTATTTAGGCTACGCATTTTTCAAATTTGATGAGCCTTGATTTTCCACTCTGGCCATAATATGTTTCTTAAGCAGGTCCATGCTGGCTTCAGAGTTTGGTTTGGGCGTTCCCCTGTGAAACCATACCGCCGAATGCCACTTGACAGTTGTTGCGTCATCACAAGAGCAGAACTCTCTGACGTAACAAATGGTTTTTGTTTTTAATTAATTAGGTAGTTTCTATTATTTTAAGTTTTGTATTTTTTTTTTATTTTTAATGAAACAAAATTTACATTCTTAGTCAAATAAAATTTACATTAAGAAAATGAAAAACAGAACTATCTGGTTATTTTTAGTTATTATTGTTTTTGTTTTAGTTTTTTAGCTTATGATTTGTTAATTTTTTTATTTATTTGATGTAATCGTTTATATATTTTTTAATATATGTGTTTTTATTTATCTTATAAACGTTACAAGTTTTGTTTAATTATTAATGGTTGAATATTATATATATATATATATATATATATATATATATATATATATATATATATATATATATATATATATATATATAGGGTAGGGTTAATGTAAAAAACAATATTTTTGTGAGAAGAATAAGAATAGATCTAGGCACTTGAATCTATGATCTAGTGGTTGAGATTGGTAGTTTTTAAATAATTGTATTGTTTCATATTTACATTGTATAGTGTCATATTTAGGTGGTTTTTTATTTAAAAGCTCTTCTCATACTTCTCACATAACACTTGTTTTTTATTTGAACTCTTTTCTATATATATATATATATATATATATATATATATATAAGTTATAATAAATAAAAAAATAAAAATGAAGATTAATTTAATTATTAATGTTTGAATATTATTATACATATATAAATCATATTAAGGGGGTGTTTGGGTATGCTTATCTTCGCCACCTTATAAGTTATTTAACATTTTGTAAAGCAATAAGGTGTTTGGGATTGCTTTTGGTGTGAGAGAGAAAAGTTAATAAGCTACAATTTTGTAACTTATTAACTTATTGAAAAGTTATAAGGCGTTTTCATAAGGAATCTCAAGCACCCTTAAATAGACAATGGAGAACGAGAAGAATGGTATATTCTCTGGTTTAAGGGAGGATGGTGTAAGCCTCGTTACCGGTGCCCTACATTTGGTCGTTGGATTTACTCATTAACATAGTTCTAAACATCAGAGTTAACAAAAACATTCAGGGAATATTAAAACATTCATAAAAACGGTACACATTACTCCATAACTTGTCTTATCAAACATATTGTCTTTCAAATTAAAACATAAATTAATAAAGTCTTGAGTCTTCAAATGACAATCTCTTATTCTTGTGCCACGTGTTCCCCTCAAGCGAGCTGATTCATCATACTCACCTGCGTGCATACTAAAAGTCAGCTACGCTGAGTGAGTTCTAGTTAATCATACAACATACAATACATCCATAACTACGTACTTCATACTTTCATACTTCGTTCGTAATATACATACTTACCTTTATACTTTATTTTAAGCTCTACTTTACATTATTCTATTCTGCCTCGGATATTATTAGGGTTCGGTCCCTTTTTCTACCTCGGATATTATTAGGGTCCGGTCTCTTTTCTTTTCTGCCTTGAGTATTATTAGGGCTCAGTCCCTTTCTGCCTCGAGATTTATAAAGGGCTCGGTCCCTTTTCCGCCTTGAGTATTATTAGGGCTCAGTCCCTTTCTGCCTCGAGATTTATAAAAAGCTCGGTTCCTTTTCTTCCTCGGATATTATTAGGGTATGGTCTCTTTCTTCTGTACCTGGCTATCTCTTACATTCATTCATAACATACGTACATATCATTCATACATTAAACATAACATTATAACTTGACAGTACGTGCAATATCCGAAAATCGTTCATGTACTGACAAACAAACATTCATACCTTTCACATAATCACATAAGGCATACACTTATCACTTAGGATAAGTGTATTAACATTTCACATGGAGTATGCACACAGCCCCGAAAAAATAACGAGGAAGGGGGCTAGAAACTCACCTGGATCATGTTTCTTTCTCCGTTAATAGTTAAGCCTTTCTTTAGTTGAGCTCTGCTAAATGTATATAAGTTACACGTATTAAAACTCGTCCTATTTGCATTTCAGCCAAAATGGCTAAGTCTGATGTAATCTAGTGGTATTGTTTTAGATTACATTATACTTAGTATATTTTATGATGTTATGTATTCTTGTATTCATTCCAAGGCTTTTTTTTACTAGATTACTTTCTACTTAGAATATCTTACTCCTTACCCTAAGGTCTTTGAATATAAGGTATTCGTTCTTTCCTTATCATCCCCTATTTATCTCTTTATGTTCATGTAACGCATATCATCATGTGTGTGTGTGTATATATATATGTATGTATGTATGTATGTATACGTACATACATACATACATATATATGTATGTATGTATGTATGTATATATATATATATAACACGGGTTACACCATGCATGCGGATCTCCAAGTGTAATCTTATATGTATATGTAAACGAGTATATCTTTACATATTGACCCCGACTTACGGCCTAGGCGTGTGACCAACAGTTGGTACCGGTTTTGTAAATATATCAGAGTTTGTTTTTAGCGTAAGACTTTTAAAACTATTATATATTTTGGAAATCATTATTAATAAAATATAATTTCTTTTGTTTCGAAAAAAAAGCTTCTCGGGGAAGTCTTTTAATTTATAATAAATATCAATATATTTTTTATACGGCAATTTAATTGTAAACCTTTATTTATAAATAAGATTATTTAGTTTATTTAGAAAGCGTATTGGGTAAATACCCGAGTGTTAAATTTATAAACCTTGTTTGATTTTACAAACCATATTGTTTACATTCTTTTAATAATTTAAAACAATGAGTCATCTCTACCTTGCGAGCATCCACTTCATGAATGACTCCAATTCTTGATACTTTAATTTCCTGAAATGTTAGAAAATACGTCAGTGATATGCTGGTGAACATGCTGACGCTAAAAATATTTTTCTTTACTTGATTACCCCTCGAACATAGTTATTCTCGGCCCATCTTGGCTTAGGAATAGTCAAGTTAAAACAACACAATTATAAACTCGAGTCTCTACACTAAATACCTCAGCAAGCATCGTTCGACTTAGTTAAGTACATGTATGTATACACATGGTCGTGCTCCCCGCAGGATTGCGTACTACGATCAGGTGTTGTGCGATGTGCCCACCGCGTATACCACATGTAAGGATCCAGAAAAACGTGTACTACAGCCTGAGGGCTAGGCTTATACTCTTATTTATAACGGTTTTAGAGACACATAGTCTCGTGTAACTCATTTTCATATAATTTTTTTGACTCGTTTTAAAACAAGTTTGTAAAGTTTGAGGGTGTATTCACCTTTTCGATTTGGATCGGCTTCAATACACCGTCCGAGGGTCTTTCCCGTTGCTATCTCGCACCTATAGTACGAGTATAACCTTTTCTTTTGGATCAGCTTTAATACACTGTCCGAGGGTCTTTCCCTTTTTCTTTGTTATCTCGCACCTATAGTACGAGTATAACTTTTTGTTAGTTGGGTATACAATCCGGCTTAGGACCTCTAGTCTCTTTTGTAAAATCTTTACCTCGATTTTAATTTCTTTATGAATATTTAGTTCAAAACATCTTTTCTTTATTTTAAACCTTTAGTTTAAAATATTATTTCTTTCTTTTCTTTTTCAAGATAAACCTCTAGTTTAACTTGTTTTTCTTTATCTTTAACTCTACGTTTCTTCTTTATTAAGAAACGTATCCTTTTTTCTTTTCTTATTACTTAAGAATAATAACTTAAATAAAATTATCAACTATAACTATTTTCTACTTTATCTTTTTGTTTTCTTTTATAATATGTTTGAACCTATAGTTCAAATCATATATTCTTTATTCTCATATTCAGACCTTTAGTTCGACATGTTTTTCTTTTCTAAAACCTACGTTTTCAAAAAAACGTATGCTTATATATACATCATTTAGTTATATAAACAATACACATATATATATATATATATATATATATTCTTTTACTCATTATTTAAAATAATATTTCTATCTTTATTTATTAATAAAGATTATTTCATTTATGTTTCTTTTATATTTTTTCTTTTATTATTATCTAAAATCATTTAAATAATAATTTCGCTTTATATATAACCAATAGTTATGTTTATATCTTTTTCTTTATATAATTTCTTTGCTTTTGTTTTGTTTATTTTTTGAGGTATTAACTATACTCTTGAATAGGGTTTAAGCCTTTATTATTTTATTAATATTTTATTTAGGCATTATGTCTACCTTGTTCGGCTTATTATTTTTTAAACTCACGGGCAGCACTTCGACGTTGGCACATATATCGATAATCTTGATCAACACCTCCTTAGCATGCAAATCGAGGCACACCGGTCTTCAAGTCTCGTCGGCACGCACTTCGAGGCGGGTCGCCTCGGTTCGACACGTACTTCGAGGCAGAATGCGGGGTCGTCTCTGGTCGGCACGTACCTCGAGGTGGAATGTCGGTCGTCTCGGGTCGGCACAGATTACGAGGAAAAATGTCGGGGTTTTATGGTAACGGAAAACGAGGTGGTCGGTACACGTTTATCGAGGTGAGAGATGGAGTGTATTCTAGAGAGAGAAAGTATTTTAGGAGAAAGAGTGAATTGTGTGAATGAAAATGAGGGTGGTGGCCCTATATTTATAGGCTGGCCAGGAGACCCGTCGCGATACGGGATGGGCCTAGACATAGCCGTCGCGTATCGCGACGTAGCTATGGTGAGTCATGATGTAGATTTGCCACGTGGCGCCACGTGGTTGCCGTAGTGCCACGTGTTGACACGTGGTATATGCTATGCCACGTGGTGACACGTGGCGGGACACAAGGCCACATGGTGACACGTGGCGGGAGACGTGTCGCGTCATCAGACCACGTCATCGCGATACGCGATGACGTTTGGTCTATGACCGTCGCGTATCGCGATCGGGCCAGATGACCGATTTTTCATTTTTGATTAGTTTAAAAACTTGTTTTTGGTCCTTTATCTTTTTGAACTTGGTATTTTTGACCAGTTATTTTCGTGATGTTACACATATATATTTATACTCGGGTTCTTAACGGGATCGATTACAATGTAATTGAGTTAGGGGTGTAATCGGACATCCCCATTGTAATCGAATAACTTTGTAATAGACCTATATTTGTAATGTAATCAAGTCCTTCATGGTGATCGATGGTTCAAGGTAATCGATAGGGTCCATTGTATTCGAGTTCTAAGTGTAATCGATAGGTATAGTGTATGCGATGCTAGTGTAATCGGGTTTCAAGGTAAACGAGTCTAGCTCAAAGTAATCGAGTCTACGACCATTGTAAGGGAGTTTCTATGTATGTGATCAAGAACTTTGTAAGCGAACTCCAATGTATGCGAGTTTAGTTGTATGCGAGCATCCTTGTGATTCAGTACATTGTGATCGAGTCCTCAATGTGAGTGATGTCAACTGCAAGCGAGTCATATATAAATGCATACCATTTCTTTGTAAGCAACTTTAATGTATGCGACTGGTCATGTATGCGATTAAGGCATGTAAGCGACTAAGGTCAAAGTGACCGAATCTAAGTTGTAAGCGAGCTATGTATGTGATCGAATAACAAGTGTATACGACCAAATTAATGTGATCGGCCAAAATAGGTATTGTATGCGAGCTTGTCCAATGTAATTGACTCTTTATTGTAATCGAATGCTATGTAATCGAGTCCAATTGTATTCGAATTATCAGTATATTCGAACATAAGACTTATAAGCGACTATGGCAATGTATGCGAGTATACATCGTGTAATCGGCTGGACTGATGGTTTTCGCATGATGAGGCTACGGGTTGGTCCATTTTACCATCATTTTCATTCCGTTTCTCGACCTTACACTCTATTATGGTTCGATAATAACCCATAGACATTTCCCTAACCTTTTTCTTGCCAAAACTTGACCTGAAAGAACATAAAGCTTGGATCTTTATGGCTAAGATGTTCAAAACTAGATCTAGGGTTTCTTTAAACGAGTCGTTCATGTTTATAAGTTTGTTAAGTTCATTTTAACATCAATTTCACAACTTTACGTTTCTTTTAGATCCGATCTACCATAGTTTTAAGTTTCAAGGCCAACCGTTCATTAAAACATAAACTTTAAGATCATGAACATACCTTTACGTGTTCGTTTGGTCTCGGTTAGCTTGGTTATTAACTTTAAATCTCGTATTTATCTTGTATATTGAAGATCTATCTATATTTGGCTTGATTTTGGTCTCGGATTCCTTCTTTCTCTCTTGCGGTCGTATATAGTAATATGTGGGTGTGTGTTTTAGTGTGTAGAGATTAAGAAGGAAAGAAATGAGGATTTAGGGTTTTAGGGTGGTTTAAGGGAATATTTATACTCCTTAAAGCCCATGGACCTAAGGCCCATCCCATCCATTATTTCATCTTAATTAATCCAAGTCCATATCTCCTTCTTTCTTTAATATTAATTAAATATTACACATGCTTCGAAATCACAGACTTTCTTTTATTTATTATTATAAATTTAGGATGTTACAGATGGGGTGCTGACGTGGTGAGTGAGGGGAATGATGTTGAGAGGTGTATACCCTTAGCCTAAGAGTAGTGAAAGTACCCTAAGCACTGACCAATCATGCACTGCCGCATTATTTTTACCCTTAACTACCATAGACTACCTAAGGGCTGGCAATGGTGTGCCCGAACTAACCTAAAGAATTTAAGTTCTAATTAAAGAACTAAGTAATAAACTTTAACATATATATATATATATATATATATATATATATATATATAGACACACACACACACACACACTAGCTTTTATCCCCGTATTACGAGGTTTTTACATTATTTGTTTATAATATTTATATATATTTTGGATTTTAATTTTATTTATCGTTCAGAAGTTAATAATATACTTAGTATTTAATGATGAAAGAATTTTACAAATAAATGAGATGTTATAACCATTTTTAAAAAAATATTTGGGTTTAATGAAACTCATGACCTGTGTATTTTTTTACTATAAAATTGTTTTTTTAATTAGAAATAATATATAAATTTTTTTTAAAGAAATAAGATATTAATTTTTAGTATATCCCTATTTTATAGGATTTTCATATCAAATATTTGGTGAGATTAATTTTTAATTTAATTAGATGTTATAACCCGTTTAAAGAATATGGGTTTGGTGAGACCTATACCCGTGAATTCGGGTCAAATGTGTGAGAAGCCTCCATTTACAAATAATGCAATCTGGTGGCTTGAGAGAATGTAGTGAGCAACCAGAGAGCTTTTAAAGCTTTCGTTTATATATATTATAGTTTATACACACACACACACATACATACATACATACATACGTACGTACGTACTACTAGTTTTTATTCCCTGTATTACGAGGATTGTTTAGATTTTTTGTTTATAATATTGTGAACGTATTTCTTTTGGATTTTAGTTTATTTATTGTAAGAAGTTACTAATATACTTGAACATGTTTTGATTAATTTATGTTGGGTTGTGTTCATTTTTTAATGAAACGTTGAATGAATTATCTATTTAATTTTTATATTTATTCGTTTATGTTCAATTTTTATATTTTGGATATTATTTTTTGAAACTTTTCATTTAAGTTAAACTTAAAAGAAAAAAAGAATCATGTAACTAAATCCATATTGAGAAATTAAATTGGGGTTTGACTACGAGGTTTGTTTTATATTTTACGTTTCTATTATTTATATATTTTTTGTATTTTAATTTTATTTGTGGTAAGGAAATTAATAATATACATAGGGTTTGATGATGAAAGTGTTTCACAAATAAATGAAATGTTATAACATGTATAAAAGTTATATGGATTTGATGAGACCCATGACAGCTTATTTTTTTTACTATAAATTTTTTTCATAATTATTAATAATCTCTTTTTTTAAAATATTATTGGATATTAATTTTTAGTATATCCCTATTTTATAGTATTTTCATATCAAGTTTTTGGTGATTTAATTTTTAATATAATGAGGTGTAATAATCCGTTTAATGACTAGCAGGGTTTGGTAAGACCCATACTAGTGAATTCGGGTTAAATACATGATAACTACCATTTACAAATAAAACAATATGATGGCTTGAGAGAAAATAGAGAGGTTTCGTTTATATAAATTTAAGATATATAAGAACTTTTATAATAAATGAAAATAAAGATTTTACAAGCTAAACATAATTATAAAAAAATAAATAAGAAAATGAAAATACTACTAGTCATCGAGGTACGCAAGATTTAGAGAGTCAATATGATATACAAGATCCGATCGTAGTTGGATAATTAATTGTCGCATCTTTCAACTCATCCATCACGCTATCGTAATAATGTGGCTCCACCAGAGGATCTGTTATGTAGATTGGCGATATTGCATTACAGTCGTCTTTTAAGGTCATACTGTGTAATATTACGCACGCATAAGTCTAAATCCATATTCTTTCAACTTTCATACACCGTAGGGATCATTGAATACCCCATTTTGCTTGGAGTAGAATGAGTATAAATTTTATTACGAAGAGTGAGTATAAAATTTGTTAGAGAAAAACAGATATAAAATTTGTTAAGTTTGTTTGGATATTTACGAGGAACAGGAAGAGCCTTTAAACGGCTTGTCAAACTAGCCGTTGGCTAGTCAATCAAAGTTTTCACCAAAAAAGCACTCGGGGTATACTACCACTAAAAATTACACGTCAGAGACTTTTGAAGGGGTGACAGCGATGTTCCCCGTGAGAAATTGTACCCGTTGGGCAGGGGCGGACCCACATAGTGTGGATCGTGGTCCCGGGACACCAATGTTTTTTAAAAATTTATTAGAAGCGGTATATTAAATTTTTTGAGGACCCCATAAGATTTAATACTTGGAACCCATACTATTAATGTTGATGTGGTCTGGTGGAAAGTCCCTTGTTTTATCTTTGAAAGGTCATGGGTTCAAGTCTTACAAGGCTCAGTTTTTGGTTTTTTGTGTTAATTTTTAGTGTTAATCAATCATTTGATTGCTAATGTTGCAATGATAACTTTGGAAACATTCAAACACCTCTAAAATACATATCATTGTTTTCAACTTTATGCATGGTTTTCTTTAGAAACATTCAAACACTTTAAAATATCAGTTTTATTTTTCACTAGTTTAAGTTAATGGTTTTCAACACATGCTTATGAAAGGGTGGATCTAGGTTCTATCTCAAAAATGTTTAAGAAAGGGAAAACAAAGTGTTTATGTGTCAACCCGACCCATTATGACCCGTTCAGGTAGTGATGATTGAAAAGAAAGTTTTATTATGATATTGTTTTTTATATGTTCTTCGCCTCGACCCGACCTGAACAACGACCGACCCGAAAAATTTGAACACCGAAAAAATGGGACCCCATTGGCAAAAAATCCTGGGTCCGCCACTGCCGTTGGGATACCTCGGCCTAGGGCCGTTCAAACCGCTCGTCGCTCGCTCGAAAATTGCTCGAAAAATGGTCGCTCGTTTTTCGCTCGATTGAAAATGAGCTGCTCTGCTCGGTTCGGTTTGTAAACGAGCGAAGCAACGAGCAAGGGTCAGCTCGGTTCGGTTCGGCTCAAATATTTTTAATTTATTTTATATATAATTATATATGAACAAATATATAAATATATAAACAAAACACATAAATATAAGCTTACAATTATTTTTACCCTTTAAATTTTTCATATTCCGTCAATTTTATAATTTTATTTGTTCGATTTAAGTTTTTATAATACTAAAAGTTTGTTTACAAGATTATTATATCTCACTATAAACTTACTTTTAATAGAAATTTACAATATATTACATGTTTGTTTAAAAACTACTAATTTATTTATAAAATACATTATTTACAACATTCAAATTTGTTTCTTATTGAAAATTTTAAATTGAAAACTAAATAAATAATGCTCGAAATCGCTCGATGTTCGATCGAAAAATGCTCGATTCGATTTTGGCTTGTTTCGGTTTTCACTCGGTTCAAATTTCAGCCGTTCGGTTCGGTTCGGTTGTAAACGAGCCAAGCAACGAGCAACCCTTCGCTCGGTTCGGCTCGGCTCGGCTCGTGAACAGCCCTACCTCGGCCACACCCTCCTCCCTTAGAGTGAATGGGCTTAGCAGTAGCATTCACAACCCGCTATCAACATCTTCCTCATCTTTACAATATAATATATCTTTTTATTCAAAAACACATTCTATACCTTCTAGCAGTTTATGTCTATAATTCTAATAATAATAATAATAATAAAAGATGATATAATAACTTTTTATATAAAAATTACTATTCATCCTTCATCTAATGAACATGAGTGTACAAAACAAGAAAAAAAAATAATAAAATAAACATTTATAAGTAAGATAAAGATAAATAGGGAATGAAATGTGAGACTTTTTAAAATAAGAGAGACATCTTGAAAAAGTATGATTTTTACTAAGTTATAAGGTAGAATATGACACATGAGATCATGGGCGGATCCGGTGTTCGGTTAGTGAGAGTATTTATACACATTGAAGTCTATAGTTCTCTTTATAAATTTGTAATATATTAGGTCGAAAGACTCAAGTGACCCATCCAAAAAATATTTAATGACCCAAACTTAACTTTTTAAATTTTAAAGCCAAAAATATAAAGCCTAATGTAATTATGTTATGAATAATGAGAATTAAGCCCATATTGTTAATTACTCAACCACTTTAATTGAAAATTTGGAATTAGTGGGAGACGAACAAATTAGGGTGATGACGGCTTCACATGTGGCATCTCAAGTTAGATTTATTTTTTAAAATAGTGTTGAAAAAGAAGCACTTTTAAGTGTTACGAATGAAGCTGCAATTGACCGTTTTTAAAAAATGAAATCACGTAGAGGTCAATTGTATATGTATTTTGTTTATCTTTAATGAAATTTATTGTTTACGTTTCTATACGTAGTTTGTTTAATGTAAATTTTTTATTCGACCCGTTTTGATTTGACCCGACCTAAAAAATGAAATCACATAGAGGTCAATTGTATATGTATTTTGTTTATCTTTAATGAAATTTATTGTTTACGTTTCTATACGTAGTTTGTTTAATGTAAATTTTTTACTCGACCCGTTTTGATTTGACCCGACCCATTATGGGTTGACTTGTTTTAATTTGAATTGACGACTTCTAGGTTGAACTTTTTTTTACACCCACTGGCTAAATTTTATGGATCCGTCACTACATGAGATGTGAATTCTTTAAGATTAGTCTTAAAACATCATTCTCAGACCCTATCAATAGCAATCCTACGAATGATTTAATACAGGTATGCTGCTATTGTTTTATAACGATTTAGAAAGGATGACTATTAATTCATCCGATTATTTTTGTTGCATGTATTAAAGCTTATATAGTTTTCTTTTGGGACAGAAAAAAAAAATCAAACCTACTAAGAAGCTTTCACACTAGCATACTCATAATCATCCTCATCTGTGATTATAAGAAAATTACGTGTTACTTGTCTTCTACCCACATCCCCCATCCTCACATAAGTATTGAAGTTCACGGACAGTCACTGCATTTATTGAATTTAAAGAACATAATCTAGAATTTAGCACTATCATAAATGATGTAATTTACACTTTAATCGAATTAAATGAAATTTTAAGAAGTACATAACTACAAATATCGCGGAACGTAATAAACAAATACTAAATTTACCTCATGAATTATATGCAACTTCAAAAATATCTAATGCAAGTTAGGGATCATGGGTATAAGTTTGAAATTTAGCACATTTATTTGAGGGACAAATAAGAATAGCAATGTGAACATATTTTTTAGAGCGATAAAGTATTAACTTACCAAAAACGAAATTGAAATAAATGTATCCCTAACCTCCTAATTATAAGTTAAAAGTTGGTGTATAGGTGCTTTGTATATGCTTTAGGCACACACCAAATTTGATGTTCTTTTAGTTATAAGTTATTATTTAGTGGGCTAATAAATAAGAGACAACATATAACATATAGAATTATGAAATATTAAAGCATCATATGGCTCTATATCTTCTAGAGAAAGGTTAACGTACATAATTACACTATATATGGTGTAATTACATAATTACTCTACTTGTATACATAATTACCTCTACTTGATTATCATATTTAGCATGTTAATTTCATTTGTAGTTGATCCAAACTCATATCTTCTGATTATATCTTTTCAGATTTCAAAGTAAAGAAAAGAAGACAAAAATACTTCTGTTAAAACTTAGTGCATATATAAATATAATGTGTTTTATTTATGATATCAAAAATAAGAATGTATATTACTTACTGATATTTTGCATACATATATTTACTATCATTTTAATACACTTTTGACCATTGTTGTGAGAAAAACACTATTTAAGTCGTTCTATTTGATGATTACAAGTTTTTGAACCTCACTAATAAAAAAAAAGGTAAAATAAAACATATATAAACAGTGAAGATTTTAAGAATTTACTGAAGACATTCATGGATATGCTCACCCATGCACGACCTAAGTCAATGAAAGTCAAAGTCTGACCTAGAAGCCATGCAAGGGTGTACTCACTAAGGCATGGGTGTGCTTAGGTGAAGACAAACCTAGAATATGACAAGATTGACAAACCGTTATGCCACATGTTAAGAAAAGGATAAGCACAGTCGTGCTTGCCTAAGCACGACTGTGCTCTTAACCGCCAAAGACAAAGCTGCTGCAAAGGAGACGATACGCGTACTGGTGACAGGACAAGGATATGAAGTAAATATTAAATTAACAATTTTTAAAAATGAGATTTGACATGAGAATGAAAAGTGACAAAACTTATAACTTTTTATTAAAGAGTATAGATATGTAGTTACTAAGCTAAAATTGCAACCAAGTTATGAAGTCTAAACTCATTTGTATTCCTCCCAAGTCAAATTTAACTAATAAGAGTATCGTGAAAGTATAAAAGTATTGATTTAGAATCTATAAATTTTTCATTTTTTTGCTTAGAATTTCTAACTCATAGTCTCGCATACTCTAGAATATCTACTACTAAATTTACATCATTCACTATAAACTAGTACCCTTAACCATTTGACAAAACAATTTTACTTAACATTTGAACACCACTAAGTTACATGTCCTTTTGGTAAAAAAAAAAAGGTTAAAATAGACATGTTATAAAGATGCACTATAAAAGTTCTAGCATAGAACAACAAAGATGTCCTAAAGCATCTTCAACTCAAGATTATAGTTTCCATCCTTGCTGCAACGCAGTGATAAATGTTAATTATTAACATGGGTGTGCATGGCGTCGTAAGAAGCAAAATTTTAATCAGTTTGGGATTTATACAATTCTGAAAATATGATAGTTTTTAGACTCATGAAACTTTAGGTAGCGTTTGATGTGTAGGAATAAAAAATGGAATAGAATAGATCAATGTGATGGAACAAAAAAAAGTTTTTGGTTGGTCAACGAAATGTAATAAACCATTACACAAAGAATCTAAGACCATCCGTAGTCAAGCTTTATGGGAGGCGTCTTGCCCTATAACACCCCCCCCCCCCCCCCCGCGGGAGTTTTGGGGTTTTTTTTGAGTGTTTTGTACATAACGCGGAACATGTGGACAAAAATTAAAAAAAAAACATTTTTTTAGGTGTTTTGGGCTTTATGAACCCTAAACATAACTCTGACTGGGCGTCACGTGACGCATAACGCCTGGGGATGTGGCTTTATGACTACACATGGTCTAATGTCATAAAAACAATTCTTTCTCACACCACTTCTTTTCTTTATTCATCAATTCCTAATTCACCCTACTCTCTAGATGATAGCACCTGGCAACCACCACCACAATGTGACCACGCCTTCGCCACCCCCGCCTGACTACCACTTGACTGCCACCATCGTCACCTAACCACCGACCACCACAACCTGACTGCCACTGCCACTGTGTGACCACCCGCCACCACAACAACCACCACCACCACCTGACCACCATTGACACTATCAACGCCTCGCCACCACCATGGTCGTCTCCACTATTATCACCGCCAAGCATCGCCACCTGACCACCAACATTGCCATTGCCATCGCCATTTTTTGTTAGTTTTCTTTATTTTAAAATACGAATGTGGATCATTTGTAGATTATTCATGTGGGTTTTTTTGCTACCAAATAACAAAAAATAATAATTCATTTTATTCTCATAGGTTAACATAACAAGACAAATGAATAGTAATGATGTATTTCATTTCCTCGTCAATTTCATTCCCTCCATTCCATTACCTTTTATCAAATAGTAGGGTAATACTTTTTGCTAGCTTGCCCCAAAATGGGGATTCAAGTCATGCTACGATATGTTAATAAAAGTCCTACGATTACCTCTTTTAAAAAGCGGCTCCGATTTGTGAATACAAACACACGTTTCCAAAATCTCCAGAGATGAAATTCATCTCGCTAATTTTCATTGAGGTACATCATCCCCATCCTCTTTTTATTAGTCTACTAATTTATAGGATTCTAGAGGTTTTGGTGAACAATTGAACAATGTAGTTATGTTATTGATCTACAAGATATGGAAATGTATACTGGATTATTTGGTACATTTAGCTAGCGAACATATTTACCAAGTAATACGTAAAATAGATTAAATTAGTTGGTTTAACATAGTTTGAAAATGATATGAAAGATGAGGGGCGGTGGTGATGTATTGCCAAGGTGACACAAAATGACAAAAGATAAAAAGTGAATATAACAAATGACATAAAATAACGTTTTTTTTTTAACTAAAAGGAGAGAGGATGACATTCTTGTGTAAAATCGTAACAGAAAATGTCATGATGTAAGGAGAGTACCAAAAAGAAAGGATGTGTAATAAGAGCACTGATTTTTTAAGGGTCCTACTAGAGACATCCTCCTAATACGTCTCGTATAGGGTTATAGGGGGCGTATAGGGCCGTATAGGACTATACAGGGGGCATATACTGCATGAGGTATGACCCCCCCGTATAACCCTATGCAAGGCGTATATGAGGATGTTTGGTGTCCTTAGAAAACCTTTTTTTTAACTACAAGTGAGTATTGACGTGACTAACATTTTAATCCCTCCTATTATACTTATGAATGGACATGGTCTTCCATGTCTATTGTAAACTCCAAAACCCTATGCAAGGCGTATATGAGGATGTTTGGTGTTCTTAGAAAATCTTTTTTTTAACAAGTGAGTATTGACGTGACTAACATTTTAATCCCTCCTGTTATAATTATGAATGGACATGGTCTTCCATGTCTATTGTAAACTCCAAGGAATTAAACGAAAATAAAAAATAAATAGTTGCGACGAATAAGGCAGTTTTTTTTTCTAGAGCGACGACTTTCTTTTGTTTAGACCATAGCACTCTTTAAGTTTGGAGACACTTGTTGTCTCACTCTGGTCAAATTGTATTGTCTTAATCGGATCTACACTTGCTTTCAAGTTTTGTTTGGGCGTTCCTCGGGAAACCATACCGCCGGCTGACACTTAACTGTCATGGTGCAGCCACAGAGTAGAACTCTCTAGCATAACACACGACGAGACGAAAGCTTGGGTGAGTTTAGGATTCAAACTGAAGGCTTAGCTAAAATTATTTATTGTCATAATCCATAAATGACACAAGTAAGATTAAACTTAGGTCTAACATACAATGCACTTAGAATTCGAATACGATTTTACCAAAAAAAAAGGTCTACCCGCTCATTTCAAACCTAATGATCAATGTATTAGAAAGACAAATTAAGTGGTCGCCAAGTAAGCATTGAAGTAAATTGTGAGCCACTAGTTCGTAGTGGCGTTTTATGTTATTGGCTAAAAAGAATTTTTTTATGCGAAGCCCGGTGTGTAATATGTTGTTTCCATTGTGTTTTACGTTTCAAGTCATTGTGTTATACGTATTCACCATTGTGTCTTACGTTTTAGGTCATTGTGTTATATGTATTCACCATTGTGTTTTACGTTTCAAGTTATTGTGTAACATGTATTAAGCATTGTGTTTTATGTATTAGATAAAAAGACACAATGGTGTGGGAAAATACACAATGACGAAAAAAGACACAATGATAAGCGAAAAGACACAATATTGTGTGAAAAGACACAATGACGAAAAAAGACACAATGATAAGCGAAAAGACACAATGGTGTGCGAAAAGACACAATGACGTGATTTTTGTTTTATATTTTATATAACAAAAATCATACTCATATTAAAGATAAAAAAACGCTTGTTATTATGATGATATTTTTTTTAAAAAAAATATCGTACGAAAAAGTTATAAACGTTCTAAAATGTTGGGGGTATTAACATGTGCCTTGCATGTGGATAGAGAAAATGTGTACAATTACCTCTATACCCTTTTTCTTTTGGTCCCCACTTGACACATGTCAATTATTTATGGCTTCTCACACTTCTTATTTTTGTTACCCTTTATAGAATAACTTTACCCATTTTAATAACCAATAAAATTTTTTTAAAACTCTAACAAGGAGTTAGAGAACACCAAATACAACCGCCAGAAACAAACACACTAAAAAATTAAAAGCTAAAATCAATTAAAACCCAATTAAAGTTTAAAAGTCCAATCAAGTTAAAGCCCAAACCAAACAAAATCATTGTTCGTTGTTCCCTTACGTTTGGACTAGGTCAGACTTCAACATTTAACAAAACAAAATCCCATTCAGTCATTTTCCGGCTCACGCTGCCCTGGCCCTCTGTTGCCCTCCTCCGGTCACCGGACTTCCACGCTGTAGCAGACGACTAGTGTTCCCTCAGTCCCTCTTGCACGGTTCGACTTCTACTTGTTGAGTTTATGTATTCTTCAAGTTTTTTTTTTAATTTGTAATTGTTAATTTGTTTCTATAAATTGTTAATTTGGATTTGTTTATGGGAAATTGAATATTTGAATGATTGACTGTGGTTCATTGGATATTTGGACAATTTAAAGTGGAATTGATTAAAGATTTAGGGTTTGAATTTAGTTTCTTTTAAAATTAGGGAACTTGAAAGATGAAACGACAACGTCTTATTAGTAATCTTTTTAAACGAAAACTTTAATAATATGATGACATATGTCCAACAACAAGTTAAAAAAAAGTTATTATGTAAATACGCTAAAAAATTCATTAATTGATGAAATATGGTAAAAAAAATCGTTTGTATTTTATAAATTTCAATAAAAAAAATTAAACTTTACCCCTAAAATTATCGTCACTACATTAGAGTGCAAGTGAAACTAAAAGTGGGTGTGTCTGAACATGTAGTACAAATGCAAGTGAATAAAGTACCGGTGTAAATGAAAATTAATAATGAAATAATTTATTGTATTATAGGCTTTGAAAAATAAGCTTTTTGAAATATATTCATTAAAAAAATGTAGTTTCAAATATAGTTGTTTAAAATACTACCGGTACTCATACACCACCTTATAGCTATAATAAGAATTGTTAGAATGGTTATCTATCTATTTTAATAAAAGTCTATCATTTTTGCCACATGTTAATAATTTAGCCCCTCTTACTTTTTATTCAACCAATTTTCACATATAGTCCTTATCTTTTATATTGAATTTCAATATATGACACTAAAATTATAGGTTTGTTCCAACTAAATCCATTACTACATATAATAAGTATTCTCCATATGGATTAACAAGAGACGATTAGTGAATTTTGAAGTGTTAATTAAAGTGTTTATTATGATTTATATTCAAAATAATAAACAATAAACATTTGATTTATAATATGTGGAATGAGAACAATCGACTTGGACTAAATTCTGATAACTTCAATGGTTAAGACTTAGCCTTTAATACCTAAAAAATACATATGATTTTAAAACTAAAAGTTTTTGGGTTGACCCAAAACCTAGAATTCAGACCCAAGAACCAACCCGAATTACTTCGGTTCAGGTTCGGGTTAGTATTTTCTTGGGTTCGATTTTCTCGGGTCAGTTTAATTTGGGTTCAGGTCCGGGTTCTCTTGGATTGGGTTTCATGTTACGGGTAAAAGTGGCAACCATATTTTCAACGATTATAAATAAGAATCACTACATTCATTTTATACAACTTTAAATCTTATAATATTCTTTTAACTCATAATGATCACTATTATTTGAATATGGCTTTAATGTTAGTATGTATTTTTCATTTTCCTGAAAATTACATTCATACGATATAAACAAATCATTTTGTTATATTTAAATTTTCGGGTTTTATGTTGCTTGATTATACAACTTTTAATTGTAAAATATAAAGTCAATTAAAAATTTGTCATACACAGAATATTAATGACAATAAATTTATCAAGATCAATCAATTTCAAATTGTAAAGATTCTAAGGATAATTATATCATCAAAGTTCAGATATATGGTTTGGGATAATCATGTTTTTTTTTGGATAAACATGAGGAGATGTTCTCAAATGAGATCATATTAATTGACTAAAGCTATGATATTTTATGTGTATGAATATTTTTTATTATTATCATGGAAGTATATTATCATTTATCTAGAGTTGGTATGTAATTGGAGAACTTTTTTTGTCGCACAGACAACCATATATAGTTATATCAAGAGTTATAAGTAGGCATATATGTTACTTTATTAAAAGTTACAAGCAGACATGGACTAAAAATTTTGATTTTTGATAAACAATGTATACCTGCTAATACAATCACAAATGTAGTGAAAAAGGAAGTTTTTACCTATTTGTAACATATTTGTGTAATCTTAGTTATGCAATTTCTGTAATTTTAATTTAATTGTAATTGTATTAACAATATAAGATCAATTTATTGATTGTATTTCACTTAATGGCCAAAGTTTAAAATTTTCAACAATTACCCGTGTAATACACGCGCCTCAAACTAGTATTAAATATACCATTTTCCCTTACTTGTCATACCTCTTTCACTGAGCTTTCAATTCCTTCAACAACTTTATTTAACACTATCTTTATCCCATCGTATTACAAGGTTGTTTTATATTATCCGTTTCTAATATATATATATATATATACATATATATATATATATGATGGGTATCATTACAGAACCCTTAAAATCTTTAAGAACTTGAAGGAATCCTTAAAAACTAACGTTTTTTTATCAAAAAATTTGTATGTTAATGTTATTTGCGTATAGTTTAATCATTTTTATATCTATATTAACGATAATTAGTTTTTATACATATTTATGTTTTTTAACACATATGTAAATTTGTTAGTATATAAATTTTACACATGTGTAAACTTGTGATTAATATATGTAATTAAAAATTAATATATAAAAGATGATAAAATTATTTTTAAATAATGTTAATATATAAAAAAAGTAAAAAAAGGTTTGGTTTTTATGAGTTCCTAAGAGTTCTTAACTTATAATATATATATATATATATATATATATATATATATATATATAGAGAGAGAGAGAGAGAGAGAGAGAGAGAGGAAGGTTAAAATAAAAAAAAACATTATTTTATAAGAAGTGTAAGAAGAGATTATGACCATTGGATTAAATAAAATACACAGGGGTAAGTTGGTAAAAAGTCAAATTTTATAATTATGGTATTAAAATCCAAATTAATTGTGTTTCTTACTTTTATGCTTAAATTAATCAAATTTTCTAAACTACTCACATCATGATCGGATTATTCTATTAATCTGCATATGAATTTCTGAACTGCTTTCCTATTTTCTAGATCTTGATTTCTTCAATAAAAAAATCAATCCATACTACACACCATCCCTAATTTGTTCATCAAACTAACAGACCCACAACAAATCTCAGAAAAACACACTTAAGTCTATTAAATTTACCCAATAGTTCAGAAAGTCCACCACTAACTGCTATCTATTAGGCAATACAACACACCAATCATCAACTTTGGTGTGTTTTTGTAAAAGAAGAAAGACAAACTACACACTGTTACTCGGTTGTTTAATTTCATGAAGTATATGTCCAATGTTGTGTTATTTGATAAAACTATCAACATATTATTCAAAAAAACCATCAAAAGGAGTGTTCAATATTGTTTTTTAAATTTCATACGCAATGTATTTTTTAATTTCATAGGTCGTGTGTTATTTTTCTTGATGTTCTGGGTGTTGTGTTTTAAACCACACTGTAATTTAGATTACAATGTTGTTGGTATTTTGTTTTAAATTTTGGATATAATCACATATTGATAATGTTTCCATATATAATATAACAAACTAGACGATTATAGATTGAAAATAACCCACCTTCTTTTACTACATTTGTGTGTCTTTGGTCAAAATAATTGAAAATGCTTTTGGGTTTGAAAGATATATAGTGGTGGAGCTCTGATGGTGGAAAGATATTATAGATTCATTATTTGTTTCAATAAATAAAATAAATTAATTTGTTGAGCAAATTTTGGAAAGAGATACACTAATTGCATAAAAGTAGGAGCTTCATAATTTATTAGGTTGACAATCTCCATGTTTACCAAATTTTATATGACAAAACTGTCCTTTAACACACCACTATAAGCCTTGAAAATAAAACACTCTTTTAATTACTCAATCTTTCCATCTTAGCCATTGATTACCAAGATCCAACCATCCAAATTTCTTTCTACACTTTTTAGACACACTCAACTTTTTACGATAACCCATATATATATATATATATATATATTGAATTTTAATTTTATTTATTGTAAGAAAGTTAATAATGTAATTAAGATTTGATGATAAAAAAGTTTCACAAATAAATGAGATGTTATAATCCGTTTTAAAAGTTATCTCGGTTTTGTAAGACCCATGACCGGCTTATTTTTTTAATATAAAATTATTTCTTAACCATAAATATTTTTTTAAAAAGTATATATATTAGTTTTTAGTATATCCCTATTTGATAGGATTTTGATTATCAAATATTTGGTTAGATTAATT
Source organism: Bidens hawaiensis (assembly GCF_021521415.1). Lineage (NCBI taxonomy): Eukaryota > Viridiplantae > Streptophyta > Magnoliopsida > Asterales > Asteraceae > Bidens > Bidens hawaiensis. The sequence continues at coordinate 451,069 of NW_027493043.1, forward strand.
TTTAATTTAATGAGATGTTATAATCTGTTTAAGGGCTTTCTGGATTTTGAGAGACCCATACCCGTGAATTCAGGTCAAATGTATGAGAAGTCTTTATTTACAAATAAAGAAATCGGGTGGCGTGATACAATGTAAGAAGCAACCAGAGAGCTTTTTACGGGGTTGTTTTACATTATTCGTTTATAATATTTATATATTTTTTTGGATTTTAATTTTATTTATCTTAATGAAGTTAATAATGTAATTATGATCTGATAACGAAAGAGTTTCACAAATAAATGAGATGTTATAACCGTTTTAAAAACTATTTCGGTTTGGTTAGACCCATTACCCGTTTAATTTTTTTTTTACTATAAAATTGTTTCTTAATTACAAGTAATTTAAAAAAAATATGATATTAATTTTTAGTATAACCATATTTTATATGAATTTCTATATCAAATATTCGGTTCTAATATTTAAATAATTTTTTTGAATTTTAGTTTTATTTATTGTAATGAAGTTAATAATATAATTAGGATTTGATGATGAAAGAATTTCATAAATAAATGAGATGTTATAACCCGGTTTAAAAACTATATAGGTTAGGTGAGACTCATGACCCGCTTATTTTTTTTTACTATAAAATTGTTTCTTATTTATAAATAATATTTTTTTTCAATAAGATATTAATTTTTAGTATACCCCTATTTTATAAGATTTACATATGAAATATTTGGTGAGATGATTTTTAATTTAATGAGATGTTATATCCTGTTTAAGGACTATCTGGGTTTGGTGGGGGCCATACCCGTGAATTCGGGTCAAATACATGAAAGCCTACGTTTACAAATAAAACAATCTGGTGAATTGAGAGAATGTAGGGAGCAACCAGAGGGCTTTTAACGGTTCCGTTTATATATATATATACTAGTTTTTATCCCCCGTATTACGGGGGTCGTTTTATATTATTTGTTTATAATATTTATCTATTTTTGAATTTTTATTTTTTTTATTGTATGAAAGTTAATAATATACTTATGGTTTGATATTAAATTGTTTCACAAATAAATGAGATGCTATAACCCGGTTTAAAAGCTATATGAGTTTGATGAGACCTAAGAACCGTTTATTTTTTTTTACTATAAAATTGGGTTTTTAATTAAAAATAAAATATATACTTTTTTAAATAAATCAAATATTAATTTTTAGTATATTTGTAAGTCCCGAATCTGGATCACTACAATATGATATCAACTAAACGAGTATTGGTGCGGAATACCAACACTTGGTGATTCAAGAGCACGAACAAGAACTAGTAAATAACACACGATTGCTTCAAAACACACGTATATTATTGAATACGTTGGGTGCTTAAACACTTACAATACTTGAACAAAATTACTTGGAATGAACAACCAATAACCCTATACATAACATAACTATATATAGGCATAGCAAACAACCAAGCCGGCCCAACCAACCAAAGGCCCACCAAAAACACATAAGTGTTCTCGGCTTACACACATTCCCAAAATCCAAACCCAAATAAAGTAAAACAATATTAAACAAAGCTCAAACCACAAAACTAGGCCCAACAATCTCCCCATTGGTTTGTAGCTTGGTCTTTCAATCATGCTCCATGTAATCAATGTCAGCATCTTTCCACACACCCGCCCAAAACTTGCATCGGATAATAGTAGCTACCATACTCGTGAATTCTTTAGCAGCAGTCTCAAAAATCGAATCAGAAACTATCTGAAAAGTGCTAAGCGTCTTGATATCTCGTTCTCCCAGCTTTAATAAGTCTCTTGGTTCAACAAATCTGTACTGACCCTTTCTCTTTTTCAGCTTAATAATGATAGTGAAGGTGACATTATCATATATCCAGAATCTCATGTCATCCAAAGTGCCATCCAGAATCTTTTCAGGAACAGGAATGTGAGTAGCCTTGTTTGTTGCTGGCCACATGACGTTAGCCATAGTTTTTCCAGTCCTCGGATCCTGGACTCCCTTGGCTTTCTTCAGAAAAGACTCTGCAGTTGGCATTCTTGGAAAACCTATATCAACTTGACTTCTTAGAAAATTCCAGAAATCTACACCACTCTTATCATTCGTCGGATTGGTGAAAGGAGAATTTATTAGATCACTCAAATCTACTTTAGTCCAGGAACCAAAATCTTTCATCTTCTTATAATATTCGGTGACTCCTGACTTCCTCTTCACCCACCACATATTTTTATCCGCATCAAAACCCCATGACAGAATTCCCGATCGATCACCATATTTACTATTAAAACCCTTTTGAAATTCAATAACGAACCTGTCTGGATGATCCGACGATTCCACATTCTGATTTGAGTTTTTCATTACCAGCAGCTTTTTCTTTCCCTTTTCAAGGAGATTCTTCTTAATTCTGTTAGACTTTTCTTTAGAGACAGGAGGAGCATCTAAATATTGTTGCAGGGATTCCGAGTTATCGATGTTTTCAACAGGACGAACAGTAGAACTACCACCTCGACTCACATTGGATACTTTAGAGGCTACATCGTCACTGCCTTTAAATTCATCTCCAAAATTTTGAAAGAGTTTTTGTTGGAGGTCAAGACATAGTGCCGTTAACTCTCCCATGTTGGACTGTAGTTCTTTAATCTTGGAGTCTTTATCAGAATTACCCGCCTCCAATTCCTGAATACGAACATCTTTGACTACCGAATCTTGTTAAAGTTCAAAAACCCGACGTTGTAATGCATGAACATCAACATGAGCATCTTCAAGAACCACACCTTTACCTTTATTCTAAAGATAAGTTTCATGCATCGCCAGAATCTGGGCTACTTTGTCTGACGTACTGGTGCTTGACTGACCTTGAGTGTCTGGGCCAGATGAACCGGAAGGAATATCTGTAGTGTCGGTGTGACACCCGGTAATTTCCCAATCCTATAAACTAAGTAATCAACCTAATAATTAGGTGATTGTAAATATTAAGCGCGCCATGTTAGAATCAGCGCGGGCATTTGTTATATGCGCCGTGCGCGAGCGCGCCATGTTAGAATCAGCGCGGGCATTTGTTATATGCGCCGTGCGCGAGCGCGCCATGTTAGAATCAGCGCGGGCATTTATTATATGCGCCGTGCGCGAGCGCGCCATGTTAGTCAGCGCGGGCATGTTATGTACGCCCTGCGCGAGCGCACCATGTTAAGAACCTGCGTGGGCATATGTTATATGCGCCATGCGCGAGTGTATTGGTTTTATGTATCCATAATGTTGTCTATTGGGTTGACCGTCTCGCATGATGCTAAGGCGGGTGCATCCCAAATCGTTTATGCGCGTGCGGAAAGGGAACTAACCTCCCCGCATGGCGGGAACATTGAGAGCTAGTTTGTCTGAAGCTCCAAGATGGAATTGACTTCAACATAACTGATCACTATGTTGAAATACCAAGACCACCTGGAGAATCTACAAATGAAACTCAATGTCCCTGACTGCGAGAAGGTTACGTACCTACCCGCAGCAAAGAAATGTCCTTCACGCAGAAAGCTATGCGCACAAAGTGATACGCGCAGAACACTTAGTCTATTCTCCAGATGTAAGGAGATTACTCCCGCCCAAAAGGAAACAGTAGCGTGTTTCAGAGATTTTCCACTTTTTACTGTACACTGACAAAAGTATCTGAAAAAGCACACTGTAACATGAAAAGTCAACTGTCAGCCACCCTACCCCCACCAACCACAGACCTGCATGTCCTGTCCAAATCAAATCAAAATCTTTTATCCACTACTCCACTTTTAAATAAATAATAATAATTTCCATACTTTACCATCATTGCACCTAGATATGAAAAGATTTCAATCCCCTAAAGCAAGGGATTGTGTTCCCTTGAGTTTGCCTATAAATATGTAACCTAAATTATCACCCAAAACACACTTCAAACTTCTCTCTTAAAGTTGCACGCACTAATCATCGCCCAAGCATCCGTTTGATTTTCAATTCCGTTCCTGTTACTAGGTAAGCCGAGATTATAACCTTGAGATCTACTTTCCAACCCTTATATTCTCCTATTTCTTATATACTTCTTGTTATTTAATCGTATTCTAGACCTTCAATTCAAAGGCCAACACCAAGAAAACCCGAATCTCGATTAATCCCTTAACAAGAACCACAGGTGAGTCTCACAGCCCCTATTTTCACTGTTTTCACTGTTTTTAAACTGTTTTCGGGGCGAGGGACACGTACTTAAATAATGTTTTATCATGGTATACTTACAAGCTATGCAAGCGATTATGTGTTTAAATTATGTTTCATGATGAGCAATGCGAACGGTTATCTATGGTTTTCGATGTATGTGCGCTAGAATTCGAGTAAGTGATCACTTTACCATTGGAACTCTAAGGGTAGGGACTGCTGGTTTGATCCACCCACTCGTAGGGGTCGCACCTCTTTGCATGGACGAGTGCCTAGTATGGTCATGGGGCAGTACTATGGGTTTGAGCCCGCTCGTAGGGGTCGCGCCTCTTTGCATGGACGAGCGCCTTGTTTTCCGGCACAACGTCCGCGCGTAACCCGCGGGACGGAATTATTGATTAGCTCGTAGGGGCAGCGCCTCTTTGCATAGACGAGCACGGTTTTTCAGAAATGTCCACGCGTAACCCGCGGGACGGCATTACATTATTTAGCTCGTAGTGGCAGCGCCACTTTGCATGGACGAGCACGTTTTCCAGAAACGTTCGCGCGTAACCCGCGGGACGGTATTACTTATTTCGCTCGTAGTGGCAGCGCCACTTACACAGACGAGCACAGTTCCCAGAAATGTTCGCGCGTAACCCGCGGAACGATTTTATCAGATTATGTTGTCAGAACTATGTTTTACTAAGCATGTGTTTCAATGATGCTATCAGAATTATGTTATAGAATGATTTTTATCAAGACTATGACGCGATACGACTTATCAAGTTACTAAAACTTGTGAACTCACTCAGTTTATACTGATTCAAATGTTTTTACGTGTCTTTCAGGAGATAACTAGGTAGCGCATGGAGTCACACTTAGAGCACCTCACGATGAACATTTAAAACTAGCATTTTGGAAGATTTTAGTTCTATCCCTTCGATGCGCATGGTTGTTCCCGCCGCGCAAGGGGATATGGCGTTGGGGAAATCTTCAACAGTTTTTATACTTGGATGTTTTTATGTAATTTTTAAACAATGTAATGTATTTGTATTAAACATTTCATGCGCAATGAAAATCTTACTTTGAATGTTTGCAATGGCCCGTGCTTAATTATCAATCCCCACTCGCGCGCGCCCGGCTGATTCCGCCGCTCAGGGCCGGGTGTGACAGATTGGTATCAGAGCCAGGTTATAGCGAACTAGGAAAAGAAGTTTTAACCTAGACTATAACCGTTGGGGAAATCGCATGAAATATTTTTCAAAGAAAATATTTTCAAAAGAAACTATACACACACTTAGGAACACGGGTCACACAGTGTCTAGTAAATAAAGATAAAAACATTATGTGCTCAGAGTACATGCGCTAAGTTGATATGTTTTCACTCTTTTAAAGCGAGAATGCCTCCAACTAGAGCCAAGGGAATTACCATGACACCCGAGGAACTCGCGGAAATAATCGCGCAAGCGATCGCAACACATGAGGCCAGCAAGGCCGAATCTAGTCAGGGTCGTCAGGAGAACGAGACCCCAGAACCCGAATCAGGAGCTTTGGACAAAGGATGCTCCTACAAGACATTTATGGCCTGTAAGCCTTGGCCATTCAAGGGTACCGAAGGGGCCATTGGGCTCTACAACTGGATTGACAAGATGGAGACAGTTCTCTCCATTAGCGGATGTAGTGAGAACCAGAAGGTCCTTTACGCGACCTGCATGTTCCAAGAAGCAGCTTCGTCTTGGTGGAAGCTTCAAGTGAAGACATTGGGGCGAGAAGTTGCTCTCCACAAGACCTGGGAGGAGCTGAAGGAAATGATGATAAGAAAGTTCTGCTCTCGCGCAGAAATTCAGAGTCTGCAACAGGAATTCTGGAACCACACCATGGTAGGAACGGATATCGACGCCTACAACAACCGGTTCAACGAGCTTTGCCAGTTGGTGCCAGACATGGCAAACACGGAGGAAAAGAAGATCGAGAGGTATATCTTTGGGTTACCTCCTGTTGTTAGGGTTCCGCTCAACGCCGCAGCGCCTCCAACCTTTGATGAGGCGGTAGCGCGGGCCATCACCCTTACAAGGGATACGGTCCGTGCGGGTATGTTGACTACGCGCGGAATCGAGCAGCGAACCTCTGATCCCAAGAGGAAGTGGAACTCTCACCACCGAGGGTCCGACTCCAAGCAGCCACCGTTCAAGAAGCAAGAAAGCGCAAGGACTTATGCGATTCAGGCCGCGGAGCCACCACGAAAAGGATACAGCGGGCCTCGCCCATGGTGCAACAAATGCAAGTATCACCACGAGGGTGAATGCGCAAGAATCGAATGCGCCAAATGTGGCAGACCAGGGCACAAGGCGATGAATTGCCGTATCAGAGAAGCTGGAGCGAGCGACAACTGCTACGCAAGCGGGAAGCCAGGGCATTTTAGTCGGGATTGCCCGCAAAAGGGAAACCAAGCTCGCGGGAGAGCTTTTGTGATCGGCGCAGACGAAGCTAAAGAAGAGCCGAATGTGGTAACCGGTACGTTTCTGCTTAACGGTCATTTTGCATCTGTCTTATTTGATACTGGCGCTGACCTAAGTTTTATATCCGCTGAGTTTAAAGACTCCCTAGGCCTAACAACCAGTAGGCTAGACACACCTTATACTATAGAACTAGCCAATGGTAGGCAGTTATGCGCGAACGAAAGAACTGAACAATGTGTAATAGTCATGGGAGGTCACGGGTTCAACATTAACTTGTTGCCAATAGACTTGGGGAGTTTTGACATTGTGATAGGTATGGATTGGTTAGTCGAGAACCACGCGGAAGTTATTTGTCATGAGAAGCAGGTTCGGGTCCCACTGTTGAACGGAGAAACCTTGGTGATTCAAGGGGAAAGAAGGGGAGTTGCGACGAAACTGATTTCGTGCCTAAAGGCGCGCAAGTGCCTAAGGAAAGGGTGCTACGCCTTCCTGGAGCATGTAGTAGAGAAGAAAGGAGATGAGCGAAGAATTGAAGACTTACCAGTAGTGCGCGAATTTCCAGAAGTTTTTCCTGAAGATTTGCCCGGATTACCGCCGCCGCGACAAGTCGAGTTTCGTATTGATTTAGTCCCAGGAGCTGCGCCAGTAGCTCGAGCGCCTTATCGACTAGCTCCATCTGAGATGCAAGAGCTATCCAATCAGTTACAGGAACTATTGGATAAGGGTTTCATACGCCCAAGCTTTTCACCTTGGGGAGCTCCAGTACTGTTTGTTAAGAAGAAGGATGGTTCGTTCAGAATGTGTATTGACTACAGGGAGCTGAATAAGCTGACAGTCAAGAATCGGTACCCCTTACCGAGGATTGACGACTTATTTGACCAGTTGCAGGGATCCAGTTATTATTCGAAGATAGATCTACGGTCAGGATACCACCAACTTAGGGTCCATGAGGAAGATGTGCCGAAAACAGCCTTCCGAACTAGATACGGCCATTATGAGTTCTTAGTGATGCCTTTCGGGCTAACTAATGCGCCAGCTGTATTCATGGATCTGATGAACCGCGTGTGCAAACCATACTTGGACAAGTTTGTGATTGTATTTATAGATGATATTCTGATTTACTCTCGGACCAAGGCCGAGCATGAGCAACATCTGAGATTGATTTTGGAATTGTTGAAGAAAGAAAAGTTGTATGCGAAGTTTTCCAAGTGCGAGTTTTGGCTTAGAGAAGTTCACTTTCTCGGTCACGTTGTAAACGAGAAAGGAATACACGTCGATCCTTCCAAAATCAAGGCCATCGAAAACTGGGAAGCGCCAAAAACCCCAACTGAGGTGAGGCAATTCCTAGGACTAGCTGGCTACTATCGACGCTTCATTGAGAACTTCTCCAAGATAGCTCTACCTCTGACCGCGCTAACTCAGAAAGACAAGAAGTTTGTTTGGGGTGAAAATCAGGAAGCAGCGTTTCAAATGTTGAAACAGAAGTTATGTAGTGCGCCAATTTTGTCTCTGCCCGAGGGGACGGATGACATCGTCGTTTACTGCGACGCTTCACATCAGGGACTCGGATGTGTCCTTATGCAGCGAGACAAAGTCATAGCGTATGCCTCGCGCCAACTCAAGACCAATGAAAAGAACTACACAACGCATGATCTGGAACTTGGAGCGGTTGTCTTCGCGCTAAAGATTTGGCGCCATTACCTCTATGGTACAAAGTGTATAATCTTTACGGATCACAAGAGCCTTCAACATATATTTGATCAAAAGGATTTAAACATGAGGCAACGAAGATGGGTTGAATTGTTGAATGATTATGATTGTGAAATAAAGTATCACCCTGGAAAGGCGAATGTGGTAGCAGACGCGCTAAGTAGGAAGGAGCGAATAAAAACGCTACGAGTCAAGGCTCTAAGGTTGACCATTCGTGCAGATCTCTCTACCCGCATCCGAGACGCTCAGCAAGAAGCTTTGAAACCAGAGTTTGTTAAAAACGAATCCCTTGGGGGTATGATTAAGAGTTTGGAACTTAAAGAGAACGGCAATCTATATTTTGCTAACCGCATATGGGTCCCTCTCAAGGGAGGATTGCGCGAGCAAGTATTAAACGAGGCTCACAAGACGCGGTATTCCGTACATCCTGGCGCAGACAAGATGTACCAAGATGTTAAAACGCTGTATTGGTGGCCCAATCTTAAAGGCGCCATCGCGACGTATGTCAGTAAGTGCCTGACGTGTTCGAAGGTAAAGGCTGAATACCAGAAACCGTCGGGGTTGCTTCAGCAGCCAGAAATTCCCATGTGGAAGTGGGAACAAATCTCTATGGACTTCATCACCAAACTGCCAAGGACACCTGGGGGTTACGACACGATCTGGGTTATTGTAGATCGGCTAACTAAATCAGCGCACTTCCTGCCGATCAAGGAAACCGATAAGATGGAAAAGTTAGCCCGATTGTATATTCGAGAAGTAGTTTCAAAACATGGAGTCCCAGTGTCCATCATTTCTGATAGAGATAGTCGGTTCACCTCAAGATTTTGGAGATCGTTACAAGGGGCTTTAGGTACTCGTCTTGACATGAGTACGACATATCATCCCCAAACGGATGGGCAAAGCGAGCGAACAATCCAGACATTGGAAGATATGTTGCGCGCGTGCGCAATCGATTTCGGGGGTAGCTGGGATACTCATCTCCCATTGGTTGAATTTTCTTACAATAACAGTTATCACACAAGCCTCAAGGCTGCGCCGTTTGAAGCTTTGTATGGGCGCAAGTGTAGATCCCCACTGTGCTGGGCTGAAGTGGGTGACAAGCAAATGACTGGTCCAGAATTGATCCAAGAAACAACAGACAAGATTTTTCAGATACGGGATCGCCTTAAGACAGCGCGTGACAGACAGAAGAGCTACGCAGATGTGCGAAGGAAACCGTTGGAGTTTCAAGTAGGGGATAAAGTACTTTTGAAAGTCTCTCCATGGAAAGGAGTCCCCCGTTTCGGCAAGCGAGGAAAGTTAAATCCGCGCTACATTGGACCATTTGAGATCCTGGAAAGGATCGGTCCGGTTGCTTATAAACTCCGTTTACCCGCCGAACTCATTGGAGTTCATGATACGTTTCATGTGGCCAACCTCAAAAAGTGTTTATCTGACGAAACGTTGATTTTACCGTTGGAAGAGATTCACATCGACAAACAACTGCACTTCGTAGAAGAGCCTATAGCCGTAACCGATTGGAAAGAACAAAAGTTGCGCAGAAGTCGAATCAAGTTAGTAAAGGTTCAATGGAACTCAAGGCGTGGGCCTGAATTCACTTGGGAAAGAGAAGATCAAATGCGCCAGAATTACCCACACCTCTTTCAGAGCATGGCTTCTGCCAGCGACGTCTCCTAAATTTCGGGACGAAATTCTCTTAACAGGGGGAGAATGTGACACCCGGTAATTTCCCAATCCTATAAACTAAGTAATCAACCTAATAATTAGGTGATTGTAAATATTAAGCGCGCCATGTTAGAATCAGCGCGGGCATTTGTTATATGCGCCGTGCGCGAGCGCGCCATGTTAGAATCAGCGCGGGCATTTGTTATATGCGCCGTGCGCGAGCGCGCCATGTTAGAATCAGCGCGGGCATTTATTATATGCGCCGTGCACGAGCGCGCCATGTTAGTCAGCGCGGGCATGTTATGTACGCCCTGCGCGAGCGCACCATGTTAAGAACCTGCGTGGGCATATGTTATATGCGCCATGCGCGAGTGTATTGGTTTTATGTATCCATAATGTTGTCTATTGGGTTGACCGTCTCGCATGATGCTAAGGCGGGTGCATCCCAAATCGTTTATGCGCGTGTGGAAAGGGAACTAACCTCCCCGCATGGCGGGAACATTGAGAGCTAGTTTGTCTGAAGCTCCAAGATGGAATTGACTTCAACATAACTGATCACTATGTTGAAATACCAAGACCACCTGGAGAATCTACAAATGAAACTCAATGTCCCTGACTGCGAGAAGGTTACGTACCTACCCGCAGCAAAGAAATGTCCTTCACGCAGAAAGCTATGCGCACAAAGTGATACGCGCAGAACACTTAGTCTATTCTCCAGATGTAAGGAGATTACTCCCGCCCAAAAGGAAACAGTAGCGTGTTTCAGAGATTTTCCACTTTTTACTGTACACTGACAAAAGTATCTGAAAAAGCACACTGTAACATGAAAAGTCAACTGTCAGCCACCCTACCCCCACCAACCACAGACCTGCATGTCCTGTCCAAATCAAATCAAAATCTTTTATCCACTACTCCACTTTTAAATAAATAATAATAATTTCCATACTTTACCATCATTGCACCTAGATATGAAAAGATTTCAATCCCCTAAAGCAAGGGATTGTGTTCCCTTGAGTTTGCCTATAAATATGTAACCTAAATTATCACCCAAAACACACTTCAAACTTCTCTCTTAAAGTTGCACGCACTAATCATCGCCCAAGCATCCGTTTGATTTTCAATTCCGTTCCTGTTACTAGGTAAGCCGAGATTATAACCTTGAGATCTACTTTCCAACCCTTATATTCTCCTATTTCTTATATACTTCTTGTTATTTAATCGTATTCTAGACCTTCAATTCAAAGGCCAACACCAAGAAAACCCGAATCTCGATTAATCCCTTAACAAGAACCACAGGTGAGTCTCACAGCCCCTATTTTCACTGTTTTCACTGTTTTTAAACTGTTTCTCGGGGCGAGGGTGTAAGGCCCCGTCACCGGTAACCCTACTTTCGTGTTGGATTTACTCATAAACACAGTTCTAAATATCAGAGTTAATTAAAACTTTACGCGGAATATAAAACTTTCATAAAACATTACATATCAATTCATAATCATGTCGTAAAACATTCCTTTTGTCTTTTCCAAAATTAAAACATAACTTATAAAACATTTCAGATCTTCAGATGCCAGGCTTTAGTCTTCTGCCATGTGTCCTCCACTCAAGCCAGCTGTCCTCATCCTACTCACCTGCGTGCATACTAAAAGTCAGCTACGCTGAGTGAGTTCTAGTTAATCATACAATACCATACAATACCTTCTTACATACATACGTACTTAACCTCATAACTTTCTTTTATACACACATAAGTACTCATACCTTCATTCTTACTTACATACTTTCTTTACATTCATAATCATACGTTTTAAAGAGCCTTTCGCCCTATAACCTCACAGATATTATAAGGGTCTGGTCCCTAACATCACAGATATTATAAGGGTCTGGTCCCCTAACATCACAGATATTGTAAGGGTCTGGTCCCTAACATCACAGATATTATAAGGGGTCTGGTCCCTAACATCACAGATATTGTAAGGGTCTGGTCCCTAACATCACAGATATTGTAAGGGTCTGGTCCCTAACATCACAGATATTATAAGGGTCTCTGGTCCCTAACATCACAGATATTATAAGGTCTGGTCCCTTGCTTTCGAATAATAGTAGGGTTCAGTTTCCTCTTCGTTACCATACAACCATGCAACATACCTCGAGTATTATTAGGGCTTGGTACCCTTTTCGTAACCATACAACCGTCATTTCCTTCTTTTATTAACTTTGTTACGTTCATACACATAAACATACATATCATACTTGCCATATTTATAACGTTACAACCTGACAGTACGTGCAATATCCGAAGATCGTTCACGAACCATCAAGCAATCATTCATACATATCACATATATCACATATGGCTTTATAACGTTACAACCTGACAGTACGTGCAATATCCGAAGATCGTTCACGAACCATCAAGCAATCATTCATACATATCACATATATCACATACGGCATACACTTATCACTTAGGATAAAATGTATTAACAACACATCAAGTATGCACACAGCCCCGAAAACATAACAAGGAATGGGGCTAGAAACTCACCTGGATCCTGTTATGCTCGCCGTTGATCGTAATTCCTTTCTTTAACTGGCTCGGCTAACTGTATAATATTTACACATATCAAATAACTACTACTACTCGTTTTGTATTTCTATCTATATATGACCCACAACGAACGGGGGACCGGGGGCAAGCGCCCCTGGCAGCGGGGTTCTAGGGGCGGCAGCCCCTAGCGGGGTCCCAAGGGGCAGAGCCGCCTGGCTGGGGTTAAGCTGCCAGGTCAGCTTGGAAAAATTTTATTTTCGATAACTGCCTTAACACATTTTCCATTAGGTTTTTAATTTATTTTATAAACGAACTTCACTTCAGGCGAAGTTAAACCTTAGGCGAACTTGGCTTCAGGCGAAGTTATACCTTAGGCGAACTTGGCTTCAGGCGAAGTTATACCTTAGGCGAACTTGGCTTCAGGCGAAGTTGTACCTTAGGCGAACTTGGCTTCAGGCGAAGTTATACCTTAGGCGAACTTGGCTTCAGGCGAAGTTATACCTTAGGCGAACTTGGCTTCAGGCGAAGTTATACCTTAGGCGAACTTGGCTTCAGGCGAAGTTGTACCTTAGGCGAAGTTGGCTTCAGGCGAAGTTGTACCTTAGGCGAAGTTACGCTTGATGGCGAAGTTACGCTTGAAGGCGAAGTTCATCAGGCGAACTTAATCTTGCAGGCGAAGTTATCGCGCTGCAGATCTGTTTGCCCATAACTCCTTCGTTTCTTAGCCAAATAACTCGATTTTGGTACCCACGGAATCGTATGATCGGCGCCTACAAATCCCAACCATCAAATCGGCCTAAAATCGACGTTTTAGGGGTCCGATTTGGGCAGTTTGGGTTTCGGGTTCGGTTAACCCATCAAATCCTAACCATTTTCAGTAATATAAGCTTTTGGTGGATTGTTCTTACCTTACCAACTCAGATCTATCAACAAAATCTCGGGTTTCGGCTTCGAATCTTGATCGGTTTAGTATGTGTGTGTTTTGAGGAGTGTGAAGAAAGAAGGTGGAAATGAAAGATTGGGTTTGGGATGGGATATTTATATCCCTCTAAGCCCACGGACCCGAGGCCCATTCTCATTTAACCCATCTTACGCAATCTAAGCCCAACTCCCTCCTTACTCGACATTAAAATAAATAACAACGTGAAATCACTAAACATAACTTTCTTTATTTATAATTAAAATTTAGGATGTTACAGAGGAACACGTACTTAAATAATGTTTTATCATGGTATACTTACAAGCTATGCAAGCGATTATGTGTTTTAAATTATGTTTCATGATGAGCAATGCGAACGGTTATCTATGGTTTTCGATGTATGTGCGCTAGAATTCGAGTAAGTGATCACTTTACCATTGGAACTCTAAGGGTAGGGACTGCTGGTTTGATCCACCCACTCGTAGGGGTCGCACCTCTTTGCATGGAGCGAGTGCCTAGTATGGTCCATGGGGCAGTACTATGGGTTTGAGCCCGCTCGTAGGGGTCGCGCCTCTTTGCATGGACGAGCGCCTTGTTTTCCGGCACAACGTCCGCAGCGTAACCCGCGGGACGGATATTATTGATTAGCTCGTAGGGGCAGCGCCTCTTTGCATAGACGAGCACGGTTTTTCAGAAATGTCCACTAGCGTAACCCGCGGGACGGCATTACATTATTTAGCTCGTAGTGGCAGCGCCACTTTGCATGGACGAGCACGTTTTCCAGAAACGTTTCGCAAGCGTAAACCCGCGGGACGGGTATTACTATTTCGCTCGTAGTGGCAAGCGCCA